>NC_052635.1:37519633-37822664 GCF_016161935.1 Mauremys reevesii | reverse complement strand
GGCAGGAGACACCTGGGGCAGTTGCTGGGGGATGGGAGCAGCGGCTGGCTGACAGGACAGAGCTGGGGCAGTTGCTGGGGAGGAGACACCTGGGGCAGGTGCGGGGGGATGGGAGCAGCGGCTGGCTGACAGGAAAGAGACACCTGGGGCAGTTGCCCGGGGGGCAGGAGACACCTGGGGCAGTTGCTGGGGATGGAGCAGCGGCTGGCTGACAGGACAGAGCTGGGGCAGTTGCCCGGGGGGGGGGCAGGAGACACCTGGGGCAGTTGCTGGGGGATGGCAGCAGCGGCTGGCTGACAGGACAGAGCTGGGGCAGTTGCCCGGGGGGGGGGCAGGAGACACCTGGGGCAGTTGCTGGGGGATGGGAGCAGCGGCTGGCTGACAGGACAGAGCTTGGGCAGTTGCGGGGTGGGGGCAGGAGACACCTGGGGCAGTTGCTGGGGATGGGAGCAGTGGCTGGCTGACAGGACAGAGCTGGGGCAGTTGCGGGGGTGGGGGGCAGGAGACACCTGGGGCAGTTGCTGGGGGATGGGAGCAGCGGCTGGCTGACAGGACAGAGCTTGGGCAGTTGCGGGGGGATGGAAGCAGCGGCTGGCTGACAGGACAGAGCTGGGGCAGTTGCGGGGGGGGGGCAGGAGACACCTGGGGCAGTTGCTGGGGATGGGAGCAGCGGCTGGCTGACAGGACAGAGCTGGGGCAGTTGCCCGGGGAGGAGACACCTGGGGCAGTTGCTGGGGATGGGAGCAGCGGCTGCTGACAGGACAGAGCTGGGGCAGTTGCCCGGGGGGGGGCAGGAGACACCTGGGGCAGGTGCGGGGGGATGGGAGCAGCGGCTGCTGACAGGACAGAGCTGGGGCAGTTGCCCGGGGGGGGGGGGCAGGAGACACCGGGGGCAGGTGCGGGGGGATGGAAGCAGCGGCTGGCTGACAGGACAGAGACACCTGGGGCAGTTGCCCGGGGGGGGGGGCAGGAGACACCTGGGGCAGTTGCGGGGGGATGGGAGCAGCGGCTGCTGACAGGACAGAGCTGGGGCAGTTGCTGGCTGACAGGACAGAGACACGTGGGGCAGTTGCGGGGGGGGGCAGGAGAGAGCGGGGCAGCTGCGGGGGCAGCAGGGAAATAGGGCGCGGCCGCCAGGTGCCCATCGGGCGCTCTCCAGAGGAGAGCGGGCCTGAGGCGGACCCCGAGGGATGGGGTGCCAGGGAGGAAGGCGATGAGAGGACGCGGGAGCGGGAGTCTCCGGGGAGGTGCTGGGCGCAGACACTGGACTCGGCCTGCCCCGGTGAGGGACACGCCGCACTTACCCAAGAGCCGGGCTACGAGCCTGCTTCCGAGGGAGCGCGAGGCGAGGAGCGCGCTTCGGGAGGAGGGCGGGACGAAAGCGGCACGGCACCACCAGCTCACACACGGCCGAGCCGGAACAGGCCGCTTCCCAATGCGCATGCGCTACCAGGAGCTGAGCTCACAGAGGGAAAAGGGGCGGGGCTGACTCGGAGCTAGGCCGAGCGGAGCGCGGGAGTGGTGCTGGACGGGGATCATGGGGCTGGAACGGGGTCATGTGACCAGGCCCATTGCACACTTGTGCACGCCCCGGCCTATAGTATTGCGGGTGGCAGAGCTGTGTTAGCAAGGCCCAGGGTGCATATTGCAGAGAGCCCGTGGGCAACTCTCTGCTGTTTTTCCCCATCAAGAAGGAAAACTGTTATCATGTATTTAATTATTCATAACAACTTGAGGCGGGAAGCCCAAAGACAATAGGGAGGCACCAGATAAAAACACTTAAATTCTTTTGCCAAAAGGCTAAACAAACCTTTAAAGATTACAAAGATGGAAAAAGCAACAAAGAATCCTGTGGCACCTTATAGACTAACAGATGTTTTGCAGCATGAGCTTTCGTGGGTGAATACCCACTTCTTCGGATGCAAGATGGAAACATACTTAATGAGAACGTACTTAAATAATTAACACCTTCTTAAGAAGAATAGACATGTAACCTTATACTATGTTGGGATGGTGGAACAGGACCAACTGAGTTGTGATGGTTATATCAAGCAATGTAGGACAGGAAATGTGCCACATCAGTTACCAGCTAGAGAAAAGTGGAATTTTAATGATCGTAAAAAATATTACAGCTACTGATTAAACAAGACACCAGTGCATTAATTTTCTGGTTTAGGCTATTTTTGTAGCTAGACACTTGAAGTGATGCAAATGACAGAGTGCCACAATGCTGTAGAACCAGACTTTTTTTCCTTGTCAGGTACTAATTTGATGTACTGTACCTTAAATTGAAGTTCTATGAAAAGTTTGAAAAGTAGAAACAGCACATCCCATCCCTTCCCACTTTATCTGGGGAGAGCCAAGGGAGGATGTCTCTGGCCTGGCTGGAGCTGTTCCGGCAGGCTGGACAGCACGGCCGCAGCCTGCTCCGGTGGGCCAGACTGGGTGGCGCGGCCGCAGCATGTTCCAGCAGGCTGGGCGGCGTGGCCACAGCGTACTCTGGGGAACGGGGCCAAGCAGCACGGCTGCAGCTGCTTCAGAGGCTGCAGGGAGAGCAGCGTGGCCAGAAGTGGAGAGACCCTGGCCTCGCCTCTTCTCTTCTGGCTCTGCTGGCTGTGCTGCCTCTCCTTGCTCCCTCTGTTGGGGGGGAGGGGCTGTGTCCCACCTCTCCCTCTCTATACCCGTTCATAAGCCGACTCCCTTCTCTGGTGCTTCCCTTTTTTACTAAAAAAATTTGGCTTATGAACAAGTATATACGGTAAGTGGTCTATGGATTCTATTGTCCTATACATCATAAACAGAATTGTTTACTAAATTCTAATCAGTAAAAAGAAATGCTTGCTCACTTGTGGATTGCAGTGGGGGTGTAGTAACCGAGGGCATAATTTGGCCTGCAGAACCTTATTACTGTTGCAAATGTGCAAGAATGAAAGAACCCATCTTGACTTTCTGATCTCAGCTTGGGTTTATGGAGTTAGCCGTTAGAAAATTCATCTCTTATCTGCAAGCTAAGCACATTTGTTATGGATTCATTTATGAGGAACATGAAATGCCATGTTTATAGTAACTTTTCAGACGATTGTACCTTAAAAATATTACAGTAATTTAAATTACTTCCCTGCCATCAAAAGTAAAACATATCAGAAGACACAGACTTAGCTTGATTATGCTTTAAAGCAGACTGTGAATTAACTGACACAAATTTAAACAAATATAACTTTTTAATTTCTCCCCTCAAAATAAATTTCAATATCTTTTTAAGGAGAATACTTTTACAGTTGGAATTATTGCTACAGTTATATACAGTAGCCACAAAGTGGAAAGAAAAAAATGTATTTAAAATATGTTCATGTCCGTAAGTTACACTAGGGAAAAACAATCAAAATTGTAAAGAAATTAAACTATTGACATAATTTTAAAAAAATTGAATAAGGAGCTGAAGCAAACCTTTACATCTCTTCACTGAATATGTAGAACAATTGCCAGAAATAATGCAATGTTATGCAATTTTTGTAAATAGTGGCTTATATTATAATAGCTCCAAAATAAATCCACATCAGGAAACAGTTGATCTACAAACAAATATTCAGATCCATCCACCAAATTGCAATTTGCTTGGTAGGTACACCCTGGAAAGGTAATCTGATGAAAGAGAAGTCAAAGCTTGAATTTCAGCCTTCATTTTAGATGCTGCCATAATTTCCATCTGAAAAAGAAAAAAATGCAAATTAATGTACTGTTGAGAAAGGCCTGACCAGTAGGGTGATGTAATTAAATGTTTAAATTACATTACAGTTGATTAATATTTATCATAAGGAGATGTGCTCTCTATTGTGCAGCACATAGCAAAATCATAGCAATTCATACAACAGGGCAGTGTAAACAGATGGGGAAAGCATACAATATGTTTTCCCACTATGTAGCCACTATATATCTGCATGAACTGTGCTTTGTGTTCTAAATTATACAGACCAAGCCGGAGGTGGAGGTTAAGTAATTGTTCCACATGGCATGTTCCCTCTCTTCAAGTGATGTAATTTATTCTGTGATATTTAGAACTGTAGTAAACCCCCTCTAAAACATATGATCATCAGATGGCCAATGGCAGCAAATCCTATCATGCTGCTAGTTCTTTGTTGGGGATGGAACTATGAGGCACATTGGTACAGGACAGCCTGCATGGCTCTCAAGCCTGACCACTCCAGGTGGAGTGCAGCAAAACCTTACTGGTTCTGCTGTGTTCAGAGCTCACAATAGCCAGGAGGGATGGCATTGGGGTAGATAGGATTTGTTCTTTAGGGATTAAGAAACAGAAAACAAT
Source organism: Mauremys reevesii (assembly GCF_016161935.1). Taxonomy (NCBI): domain Eukaryota; kingdom Metazoa; phylum Chordata; order Testudines; family Geoemydidae; genus Mauremys; species Mauremys reevesii. The sequence continues at coordinate 37,818,343 of NC_052635.1, read as the reverse complement.
ATAATTTATTCATACTTCTTTTTTCCACATTGGTTGGCAAGCCATATAAGGTCTCTTCTGCATACTGGCGAGTTTATTTTGATCTTGTTTAGTAAGTGGAATCAGTGCATCTTTGCGTATATTTAATCTGAAAATGCGGACCAAAGTTTTAGCCTAATTAATATATTTTTTTAAAGCTACATATCATTTCCAACTTAAATTCCTGTTTCCAACCATCAAAATGCTCTATTAAAAAACCAATAAGTTTATTGAGAACAGAATCAACAGTTAATTGTCTTTTCTTATGTGGATTTAAATCAGACTTAATGTCACATATACTTTTTGTGATAGAATAGAGGAATAATTATATTTCTTCTAGAAAATAACTAACCTTTCAATATCAGATGGAAGGAGACCAAGCCATCTTATAGCTGGAACTGTGAGATGATGGGCTTCAAAAGACATTGACTACAATATGAAATGTCATATATTAAGTTCAGTGTCCCTTTATTTTGAATTATTGATGTTTGTCTTTGAGAAAATATTTATGTTTTTTTTAGGACGGGGTCAAGTTTTGTAAAAATGAAGCTAACTGTTCACAGGCAGAACTCTTTATGAAACTCAGGCTTGTAGAAATTGGGACAAGTGGCTGCAGTAGGTAAACCACAATACAGGGAGGGAAAGGGGAGAAATTAAAATCCAGCTGAGTCCCTGGGGGTACCACTTCCTGCTCTCTCTCCCAGAGAACTGTGCAGAAGACAGTCTGCCCCCCTTAGCCATGAGAGCTTGAGTAGAGCCAGTCAGAAACTCAAGTCAGCTGGAGCAGAGACAAGCAGCTATAGCATATATTTGGACACAGATGATCTGATAGTTTTTACTGTGGACATTCTCTCCCCTCTGCTGATTTTCTGTCCAACTCACTTCCCCCTCCTACCTCAGCGTGTCTTTGCCTAATTCAACTTGCCTTCAGTACTTTTCCTCTCTCTCTTCTCTTCTTACCCCAACTCCTTGAAGTATAATGTGCCCTCTCCTTTCTTTTCTCTCTCTGTTAGGTAACCCCTTCCCATCAAAACCTCCCAAAATTAATAAACAATAGTAAATAATAATAATAAACATTCAATCAAAAATCTGGGAACATAACATGCTGTTTGCAAACTATCACATTGTTCACTCTGCTTACATGTTCTATCTCCTCCCTTCATTCTATATCAGTCTTGTCTATATATAGACTGTAAGCTCTCTTTAGGGCAAGGACTGTGACTTACTATATGGACTACATTGCCTAGAACAGTGCAGCAGAGATCTCACTTGGGGCCCCCTGAGCACTACTGTACCACAAATAATACATAATAATAATATGGACAATTTTGTATAGTAGGCAAAACTTCATAAATCTGCCATTTTCACACAATTTCTTTTTGTTATGGCAAAATCCAACTTTTTGCGATTGAAAAAAAACTTGTTGAAAAAAATAAAGCACCCTCGGCCCAAAAGTTGTTTCTTAGTATTAAAACAAAAGAAAACACCAATCCAAACTACACTTTTACAGTTTTCATATGCCAGCTCCAAGGCTGGATGACAAAATAATTAAGTAGACCTGAAGTGGAAAACAACTATACTCACCACAGATCCATACTTGTAGATGCACATTATTTCTATACCTAATTTACAGAATACCAAATGTCACATATCTATTTGTCTACATTGGGCATGATTCACCATTGTGTTAGTTTCATGCTTATGTAAGCCCATTTGAGTTACATTAGTGTAAAACTGGACTGATGAATCAGGCCCTTTATGTTTTACAATTAGCTTTACAGCATATTGTTATATATAATCAACATTTTTAATAATGTGACACTTACCTCAATATATTTAAAATTTCATACCTGTTATGTATAGGCATCATACAAAAGTAATGGACATCTGAATCTTGTTTTTTTACATATTGTACCATATCTGTCACATAAAACCAGCATCTCTTACTTTGCCCTGTGGCAACTTAATAGAATTCAACACTGATGGTTTAATCAATTCTAAATTTTCATACTTTTCATTTGACAGTCTTAATATTTTAATTATTTTATGTGCTAGTTGTTCAGATAATTTATTAGCATTTTTCCTTTCACGGTATGATAAAAGGAACATTACCAGTGGTTTCAGGTCTACAGTTTTACCTCCTAGGTCTGGTCTATGCTATAGGCCTCTATCGGTATAACTATGTCACTCAGGAGTGTGAAAAATCCATACCCTTGAGCGACACAGTTGTCCTGACCTAACACTGGTGTAGACAGTGCTATGCCGGCAGGAGAGCTTCTCCCATCGACGTAGCTGCTGCATCAGTGTAGAGCATCTTCATTAAAGCACAGCTATGGCACAGCGGTGCAGCTGTGCTGATGCAGCATTTTAAGAGTAGACCTGCCCTTACTGTCCCCTTAAGAAACAACATTTTGATAACTGCCTCTCAGATAATATATTCCATTGTTGCTGGCAATGTTGTGTCCATATTGGACCCAGATACTGAGCGAGACAAGGTGGGTGAAGTAATATCTTTTATTGGATCAATTTCTGTTGGTGGAAGGGACAAGCTTTTAAGCTTCACAGAACTCTTCTTTAGGTCTGTATTTTTCATGGAATGCATCCAATGAAGTGGGCTATAGCCCACGAAAGCTTATGCTCAAATAAATTTGTTAGTCTCTAAGGTGCCACAAGTACTCCTTTTCTTTAGGTCTGGAATACATAACCAGAGTCTCATAGCTCAATACAGGTGGGACGGGTTGTTAACCATCAGGTGTTAACACATGTTGCAAGAAGCCACTTAGAGTGAAGTGGGCAGTTAACACCTCTACAATCATAGGACAAAAGAGGGTTCGTAGGTTACAGGGATCACCACACTGACCACCACAGATTCAATACTATCCCAAACACACCAAGAAATCTGTTATCTACAGCCAGGCACTCACATACCACAGAATATGCTCTGGGAAGAACATCTGGAATATGCTCTGGGAAGAACATTAACACACTTAAGACCACCTTCACCAAACAAGGACACTCCATCAGAGAAGTAGATCACATCATTGAATGGGCCACCCAAATACCCTGAGAGAACCTGCTTCAGTACAGGAAAAGAACCTGCACCACCCACACACCCCTTGCTGTCACCTTCCACCCCACACTGGAACCCATACAGGGTATCATGAAACAATTACAACCCATACTTGATGGGGACCCCATCCTGAAAGAAATCTTTCCTGGACCCCATCTTCTATCCTTCAAACAACCCCCCAGCCTTGCCAAGCTCATCATCAGAAGTAAACTCCCCACAGACCAAGAGATAACAACTCAAATTGGCACCACACCCTTCAGAACAACAGATGCAAAACCTGCAGACATATCTCCACCACTACAATGATCAATATCTGCCACAACACATCTTTCAAGATCTATGAGTTTTACACATGCCTATCACAACTTGTGGTGTACCTCATCCAGTGCATCAAATGCTCAGAAAACCACGATATGGGTGAAACCAGACAATCACAATGCTCTTAAATGAAAAATGATAAAAGACCAAAAAAAAACCCAACCAACCAACCAACCAACCAAAAAATGCCATCACCCATGGGCGAACACTTTTCACAAAGCAATCACTTCATAGCTTACCTATCAGTCCTCATCCTCAAAGGCAACTTGCACAACACCTTCCAAAGGCAAGCATGGGAACTTAAATTTGTAACTCTGCTAGACACTAAAAATCATGGTCTCAACAGAGAATGGTTTTCTGGCTCATTACAACTATTTGTAACTACTAATCCACCTTTGTCCTATAACTGTAGAGGTGTTAATAGATTTCCTGCAATGTGTGTTAACTCTTAGGCTATGTCTACACTGGAAACTTCAAAGCGCTGTCATGTGAATGCTCCTGTGGCAGCGCATTGAAGTGCGAGTGTGGTCTCTCCCAGCGCTCCTGGTAATCCACCTCCATGAGGAGTTTAGCTCTGAGTGCTGGGAGCATGGCTTCCAGCGCTTGGAGCCTGTCTACACTAGTGCTTTAAAGTGCTCAGACTTACTGCGCTCAGGGGGGTGATTTTTCACACCCCTGTGCCAGCAAGTTAGAGCACTATAAAATGGAAGTGTAGACAAGCCCTTAGGCTTGACAATCTGTTCCACCTTATATTTATTTGTGAGACTCTGGTTATGATTTCCAGACTTCAGGAAGAGTTCTGTGAAGCTCACAAGCTTATCTTTTCTACCAATAGACGTTAGTCCAATAAAAGATACGGTACTACTTCACCCACCTTGTCTTCCTCAGACAATAGTAAGAACCAACCAGCTCTCAAAAAGAAAGATATAACAGTTCAAATGAGCATCTCCTATTTTACAGTCAATGGATGAAATCCTGATGCCATTAAAGTCAATTGCAAATATGCCACTGAGTTCAGCAGGGCAAAGATTTCACCCATTGTCTGTGGGAATACACAAAAACTGTTCTATGTTCTTCCAAAACAGAACTATACAGCTATGCAGTCAGGCTATGTTAAAATAGGATAAATAGGTGGCTAAGAAAAACTTTTTCTTAGTAAATCATATTTTAAATTTAGATCATTCTCTAAACAGTCAACTATCAGTCTCAAGCATGCTTAATATATTTGGTTCTTTATTGTCCTAAGGAATATTTACTGAATTTCCTTCTCTACAGAATAAAACACTACTGTTCTAGTGTTTATTTTCTGTTATTTAACTAGTGGCAGTCAGAACATTTTTAGTGAAATGAAATTCTGCCCATCTGATTTCCTTTCTGATTCAGTAAATCGGGTTTGAAGCTAAACTAGGTTGTTTAGAGTTCAGCACTTTTTGTTTTTCATCATAAACTGAGTTGCTCTGCTAATCATAACATTAATATATGACACTGGCAAAATATTATTTAAATTATTCAATGTTACTAAACATTTTTATGTCATGTTTTAATCAAAGGTCATTTTCACCTAGAGCACCGCTGAGAGAAAATTGACCTTAATTTACATTCCATCTTGTTTTTGGTTCAAATTCCAGTTAATTATATTGTACTATTAATTGGTAATGGAGACTACTACTTAATTAAAATGCATATTAACAGCTACTAATTTATAGATTTTTAAAAATGGGATTCCATGACCACACCTAGTTCTGAGCAAAAGCCCAGTCAACATGGAGGCTGTCAAGTTCTTCTTCAATGTCTCAGTTTTTACCTGTTTTTCCATTGTACCTCATTTTAAGTTTTAATGATCAGTATTCTAACTATCCTTAGTCATAAATTCATTAAACAAAGCTATACATTAGTTTAGAAAAAGTCACATTTCAAAGAGTAATTACAAAACTACACATCAAGAAGCATGTTCTGTAGTTGAATCATCAGCTTCTTAAAGCTTGCTTCCCACTCCAGCAACGAGTTACCTTCCACCAGCTCTCAGCTTCATTGCTTTCCCCCACATCATTGTCACAGAAATATGGAGACAGCAAAGATTCTGTCATCCATTAGGTCTGACCTTGCTGCCTCCCACATAATGGTGGGAGAAAGACTGCAGCGCCTATGATGGCAACTGGAATATTTCCTCATGCTCCATCCCCAATATTCTTTGCAAAACTGAAAAGGCAAAATGTCATTATCCATGATGTCTCTATCAAAGTATAGTTAAAATTTAAAGAGAAACAACAAAAACCATTCACCTTTCACTAGGAAAAAGTTATAAACTTGTGAACAAATCTATATTCAGGATTCAAATTTTAGCTGTAGAACACAGTAAGATGCATTTTTATTTTACTTAAAACACATCATACTACTTTCTTAGGGCTAAATCTAATAGGCCTTAATTTAACAAAACTCCCATTATTGTCAATGGGAATTTTGCATGAGTTGCGACTGAAGGATTGGACCTGCAGTACATAACTGTTTGTCTATTAGAAGAAAACAAAACTATGACATTTTAAAATATTTCCCGTTTTTGTTTTTTCCAATGGAACAATGTCCAAAGCACCATTCTGAGATGAGTCATCATACTGGTAGCTCTAAGTGATCCTGCATTAAAAGGCACGCCACTCATTTTAGACTAAAATTGGCTCTAACCAACGTCAAGTTTGTAGTATTTAGCTTTCAGAATGGTAATTTACTGACATTACAAGTATTGGATTATGAGGTGGAACTATAAAGAATGTTGGTTACCCTAAATCAAATTTAAAATAAAATCATGTTGAAATCATCTTGTACTATTTTTTCCTGTCTATTATTTTGCATTTGCCTCACATTTGGGCCTTGGCTGAGAAGTGTATGCATCACAGTTTATATAAAGTTCTGCTGAGAGTATGTGGCTAGCTTTCCTCTAGTACCAAATTGGGAAAAGGATGCAAAAAGCCCTATTCCATCCTCCCATACACCTGCCAAGGGGCAGCTATAGTCTAAGGGTGGACTATTCAAAAATGCCAAAGGGATAGATTTTCAAAGGTACTTAGGTGCCTAAAGACGCAGATAGGCACCTAATGGGCTTTTCAAAAGCCCCAAGGCGCTTAAGTTCCTTTGATATAAATGAGTTAGGCGCCTACAGGGGCGGCTCCAGGCCCCAGCACGCCAAGCACGTGCTTGGGGCAGCATGCCGCGGGGGGCGCTCTGCCGGTCACCGATAGGGCAGCAGGCAGGGCTCCGGTGGACCTCCCGCAGGCGTGCAGGAGACACGGGACCAGCGGACCATCCGCAGGCACGCCTGCGAGAGGTCCACCAGAGCCGCAGGACCGGCGACCGGCAGAGCACCCCCCGCGGCATGCCGCTGTGCTTGGGGTGGCAAAATGTCTAGAGCTGCCCCTGGGCGCCTAGGCACTCTTGAAAATCCCACAAGGTGCCTATTTGCATCTTTAGGTGCACACGTACCTTTAAAAATCTGATCCTAAGTGACTTTGACTCACAAGTTCTATGGAAAGTCCTTTCACTCCTTAGGCACGAAGTCCAGGATTGCCTAGAGCCAACAGCTGTGTTAGTCACCCCTGAGGGTGAGGAATGCCCCACTTCTGCATTAAACAGTGGAGGAAGGCCAGCATAGATGTCACAGTACTCTTCAGTACTCCTGCAGGCATTCCGGTTGAGTTTAGAATTTTCTGCTTTGATGGGGAACCTCCATTCAGATACCATGAGCTCTGGTCTTAAAAGTCAAATAAATAAAGTTCTATTCTGCTGTTAGCATGCAATTACCATGTGGATCTGCATCCATGAGGGTGAAAATAGGAATATGACATGTATCCCACAACTTTCTGACTAGAAGTCTTGTGTTCAGATCTGGTACTCCTTTTCCCTAAGGGAAAATAAAATAAAATCATAAGTTTTGGAATTAACTAAAACGAAGTCTGACTAGACACGTGCTTAGGTATGTCATGTAAATATGTATAAGAACAGAAAATGCATTTCTGTCTTAAATATAATTCTGTTTTTCTCCATTTTTATGGTATTATTTTAATAAAGATGGAGGAAAATGTTGGCGTTAAACATGTCTTATTTTAATTTTAATATATTTGAAGCTATTTTTGGAAATCACCACACTGTTACTATATTATTAAAACTCTTAGTTCTAGAGGTGGAATGTGAAATGTCAGATGCATACCGTAATCATTATGCATGGAGACAATTTATTGCAGAAGTCATCATCCAGGAGCCTCTGAAAAGTTGCATCTTTTTCTACAATTAGTATAAATTTTGCATCTGTGATCACATCTTTGATATTAAGACTAGCTACATATTAAAAGAAATCTGTGGCATTGTATTATATTAATCAACTACAAAATGAATGCTCTAATATATTTGTTTTCAAGCCAAAGGCAGTGCTCATAACTCAGTTTCAGAGCCAAGAAGTAGAGAAAAAAATCATAAAAACATTGTTTAACTTGGAATATTCTTTGTTTATACTTTATTTTTTTTTTAGCCTACAACTAGACTTCTTGCTTAAAGGATACTTCTAATTCCTTGAACATTAGATGGCACAACGACTGCCTAAAACAACAAAAATGAAATTAATAATTTTAAATAGAGAAAATGATGTATTTTAAAACAATGACATTAGGTAATGAAGGTCAAAATTACATCCTGAAATGACCATTCATCTTTTTATATACAGCATTGCTCTTGACACCGTCACTGCTTTATAGGCATATTCTATCCTATAGAGCCTGCTGTGAAGCAAGGATGTATAGGGATCCTACTACTACCATGAGGCATCTTTCAAAAATATCTGATGCTACTTGCACGCAGGATCACCCATCACATGATCACTACACAGTGATGTAGCTCTACGTTTTCCTTTGTGTTTTAGCCAGGAAAAAAACCACTGGGTGTGAGACTGCAAGTTTAAAGCAGGATTAAAAATGTAATTGGATGCTTGTTAAAGATCTTTACAAAAGACCTTTAAACTCCTGCTTTTGATAACTTGTGTTTGGAGTTTGTTTTATATTTATAACTGTTTTGTAACAGATAATTTGAGATATGGTAATGCTTACTTCACATCTCAGATTAGGAGTTGGCTCAGTCTGGTAAACATATGGATGAGATAGCAGGAAATGGAAGAAGATCTTGGCAAAATAGTCTGTATATATTGACATGTGTGGTCTGTTTTAATTTCTTACTGCTGTATCATCTCAGGTGCCAATGTGGACCAGCTCCATAAATAGAAATGTGAGGCCCTGTAGAGGAGCATGGATAATGGAGATCTTTACAGTTCTGATTTAGATGAAAAACAAAGTAAAGATAGATAAGGTTGTCTTTCCATTTTTAAATCATTCACGTGTGCTTACAGTAAAAACATTGACCAGGGAGTGATAGCGGAAGTCAGAAAATCAGTTTTATTTCCTGCTTTCTACTCACTAGCAGCATGATTGGTAAATCTGTTAGGCTTAGACTTTCAAAAGAACTCAGCTCCCATTTAAGGTAGTGCACAGTTTTTCAAATTCTCAAACCAACTATTGGTGTTGAGCATTTGAAAATCTGGCTCTTAACGTCTCTTTACCTCAGTTTTTTCATCTCTAAAATGAGGTTGATGACAGAACTCTTTCTGATGTCTGTAAGTGGTATGATTATAAATAGCTCTTTCTAATATGTGAGACCCTATTGTTATAAGCCATAATGTGGCACAATACTTGGATACGAATGAGTTGAAGACTTTTACTTACACTGATGGAGGTCATGAGTGCCTCCACTGAACTCAGTGGGTTTTTATTGGTGTAAAACTTGTGTAAGTGAGGAGAGAATCAGGTCCATAAATAAATTAGTGTCTCTGAATATATGGCTTTATTCACTGTAAGTACTTTTACTAACAGAGATCCTAGTGGCATGCCCATTGCAGTGAAAGGTATACCCAGAGGACAGAGTCTGAGTTCTGCAAAGGGATTATTCTCCAACTCTGCCAGAAAAGCACATGGCCAGAAATTGTGTGTGTTCATGTGCCCAGGACACTCAAATTCAGAGCACAACATAGACAGAGCAATGTCACAGAGAGCCTCAACCACAAATTAAATGTCTTCCTCTGCAGAACTTCCAATATGGAAGGTAATCAGGACTGAATCTAGGCACCAGCAAAGCAAACGCGGCACAGCATAGTTCAAGGGGTGGCATTCCAGCCATTCTTTTTTTTTTCCTGGGCAGTTGCGCTTTCGGAACTTGGGGCGGCAAATTTTTTGCTTGAGGCGGCAAAAAACCTAGATCCTGCCCTGAAGGTAATGTAAGCATAGTTTACTCTTCCCAAGAGGTAAGTGCTTCTGTTGATTCTATAGCTGACCCCCAAATTTATAATATATAAAGCACACAGAGATTACATTCAAAAGTATATGGAGGCTCTGATCTTACAGTCCTTTCTCATGCAAAACTTTTTCTGCATTCCTTAAGAATTTTGAATGTATAACACAGGGCCACCCAGAGGATTCAGGGGGCCTGGGGCAAAGCAATTTTGGGGGCCCCTTCCATAAAAAAAAAGTTGCAATACTATATTCTCGTGGGGGCCCCTGCAGGGCCCGGGGTCTGGGGCAAATTGCCCCACTTTCCCCCCCCCCGCCCGGGGCGGCCCTGGTATAACATTTGTAGGAAGTGGGCATTAGTAGTGAGAGTTTAAGTAATGTCTAAGTTTGCCACAGGCACAAATGTACATACGTTAATAAATTAGGTCACAACAAATATAGGAAATCACACAATATAGGAAATCACACAAACTTGGACATAAAAATGTTGATATTAGTAATACATACTGTTGCACTGCATGTACAATTCACTTTCGTACCATCTTCCTCAGTATAACTTAAGTTACCAGCAATGCAACCTTTAGTTGTAGAAAGCTGGGGGAAAAAATAGCAGTAACTCAAGTTTTGTATAGTAAATTTTGTATATTGGATAGGAAAAGTTGGAGTCAGCTACAAAAGACTTCTAACCAGAAATAAGCTGTTACTGACCATTATTATCATTATGAAATACAGATTTTTTTAGTTAATTCATCCTACATAACTTAACATATGCTATTAATTGTGTTTACAGAGAAAAAATGTTACAAATGTCAAAGCATGAAACAAATATAAAATTTGAAAGGATGCCATGTTTCTGTTAGATATGTTAAACCCTCATTTAGACCCCAAATCAGCAAACCACTCAGCATAAATTACTGAATCAAGGCCTTAGATTCTAAGGCTGAAATCCTGGTTTAATTGAAGCCAATGGCAAAACTCCCATCAACTTCAAAGGAGCCAGCATTTTACCTCAAGCTCTAGTACATCTGTGAGTGTTATAAAAATAATAGTGTATTTTATTTAACAAAATTACAATTTTTAATTTTTGCTACATAAATACTTCCTACCAATCATTTTCTTACTTTTTCAGTTGTTCATATAATGGAATATATATGATTTAATAATAACAATCATAATAATCATAAGCAACTACTTACTATATGTAGACTTCTCCTAGGTATCTTAAGCATGCAGGAAATGTCATTGACTATATTGTCCACAACACTCTGGCTACCAAATAGTAGTGTATCACTGTAATATATATCTCTATCAAGATAAAACATTGTATTTGTAAAAATAAACTAATTTTAATACAATACTGATTGACTCATAGGATTCTGAGATTGTAAAAGAACATTTTAATGAGAGCATGAATAATTAAATCAGTTTGAAACATTTTACGTACAAAAATCTGTTATGATATTTGACAACCTTAATAGCTAGGTTCTTTCTTTATCTATATAAAATTCTTAAAATATATTTTTGATTTGCAGTTAGAGAAATGCAGTCTATTACCTTTTGGTTGCATACGTATTGTTTTGCACCATCTTGTAGATCACAGATAATATTTTAAGCATTAGAGCTGGAAAATAAAATAATATTTTAAACTTAGCCAGTATAAAGCTATAGAATAAATAAACTAAATTATATTATACATGAATAAAATGGCATAGGAGCTTAGGTATTTTTTGCAAAGTAACCCATTTATTTTTAACAATTTAACAGTTGTATTCCACATTTTCAAAACTGTGTTTGCAAAAACAGGGATTTCCCTACACGCTCCTCTTCCCTCCCCCATACCCCTGGGCGTGTGTGTACATCCCTCCTGGATTTCCCCAACACACAATCCCCCAGTTAACATGCAGTTGCGAATTTAGTCATTGTTTGGAAATTTGAATTGAAATCGAAACAATAATGCATGCTTTAAAAGCATTTACAGTATATGATAAAATACTTGTACCTGAAAAAGCATAATAAGTTTGAAAAGTGTGAACAAAGACTAGCTTCCTCACATGGCTGTTTTTTTGTTTTTTTCATTTTGGTGATGTTGGCCAACCTTATAATTTCAAATTATGATTTGTAAGCAAGGTCTGAATGAGCTCTTCAGGGCTGCCCGGGGGGGGGCCAAGTGGGGCAATTTGCCCCAGGCCCCGCAGGGGCCCCCACGAGAATATAGTATTCTATAGTATTGCAACTTTTTTTATGGAAGGGGCCCCCGAAATTGCTTTGCCCCAGGCCCCCTGAATCCTCTGGGCAGCCCTGGAGCTCTTCCCTCACAGCTAGTGATGAGTGCCTCTCTCCTCCAGCCTAGGTGCTGCTGCAAGGAGAGAGAGCTGGAGGCGAGTCCTCTCTCCCCACCGTAGCCCTGAGGAGCCCCACTGCACCCCAAACCCCTCATCCCTAGCCCCACCCTGGAGCCCACACCCCCAGCCAGAGCTCTCACCCCTCCGCACCACCCAACCCTCTGCCCCAGCCCTGAGCCCCCTCCCACACTTCAAACCCCTCGGCCCACATCACCTCCGTATCGGTGCACATAACAAAATTAATTCCATAAATGAGTGGGAAAAATTAGAGGGAACACTGTTCAGGACAAGACTGTATTTACATGAACACACCTACTCTGCCTAGGTATCCAGCAGATACAGCTGTGTTGTCCAAGTGATCAATTTTGGCTGGTGTTGGGTTACAAATCACTTTGAATGCGGGGGTAATTAAATATTGTTATTGTATGAGGAAAGGGCAGGAGAACTGTGCTTAGCTTGTCCTGATTGAGGGGGTCACCCTCAGTGCTTAATTTGTGCCAGGACTTGCCAAGGCTGAGCCCTGGCACCTCTAGGCTTGGCAGTTAATAGCCCCGGTACCTGTCGGCTTGCCACATCAGTAATGAATATAAAAAACTTACTTGAGCCCTGGCATCTTTTTCATTGCAAATTAAGCACTGGTCACCCTCAACTGAACGGACTTTGTTAAGCAGGGGGTTTGGATGCTAGATCCCAATGGGGAGAGAGAGCGAGAGAGAGAGTGGGAGACAGGTGTTTTGCTTGGTGGTGCAGTTGAATACATAGGCATGCAGCCACAGAAACTAATTTCTACTCTATCAATCAGAAAGGTTCTATGTTAATTATTAGTTATTTCCATGGTAATTAACATTATAATTTAACGGAGATGGGAAAGACTGGGTGAGGACTGGGGCTTAGAAGATAGATCTAGGTTTTATTTTATTTATATACTTCTAATGACACAAAGTATGTTTTATTTCTTCTACAGAATACTGCAGTATGATAAACAAACCTTAAACAAAAGACAAAACTAATAGAGAACTCTGTTGCTATATTTTTAGCTTACCAAATTTTGGTGCTGATTTGGGACAGTCACTTTTTATTTTTCTTGTGGTATAATGAGAGATCATCTGTAGACCTACAGAATCTTTAAACCTGACATTTTGTGAACAAATAAAATAAAAATGTAAGCTGATGAAGGGAAAGTACAATTAATTATTTTGTGCCAGATCATTCACATTAAGCCTCTATTCTTGCAATGAGAACTGCTAGTGCAGTTTTCAAGACCCATGCAGAACCCCATTAACATCAATGGGGTGGCTAAACCCATCTGGAAAGCCAGTGTTACTAGCTACCTGGGGATCCACTATGCTGTTTCTATACTACACCACCTCCTGGAACAATAAGGTGTTTATATTTCCATCAAAGTACTCCATATTAGCAAAATACTAACAATATTTATTTTAGGTGCCCTTGACAATTTTAGCAAAGTGCCTCAACTCCGTCTCTAACGCTTTATGGATCAAACATCTTATGTTCCCTATTGCCTCAAAAATGGATTCATCAAAATTTCTTTTAATCAATTTCACAGTTGCAGGATTAACAGTCACCAGATTATTGAAAGGTACAACCAGAACAAAATTTTTCCTAGTGCCATTTCTTATTAGGTAAGAATGATTTCTATAATTATTATTGTTGTTATAGATCATTTTTGTTCTAAAGCACAATGTTCCCACAAGAATTCTGCATATATTTATCCTGTTTTTTAATAACTGATCTTTAAAAAAGTATCAATATTAAAATTACAATAATAGTTTCTAATAAACTAACATAACACTTCTCTATTTCTTTACTTCTCACATGTATTGCCTCATGCATCCTTTGGGTGGCAGAACACACCACACAGCACAGCATGAGAATGTGCAGGGTGTCACAATGGACAAACAGAACCTAAATAAATAAGAGAAAAACTGCATATCTGAAGAGATATTAGAGCAACAAGGTTTTTGTTCATTGTTATTTTGTAAAATCAAAGCTAAATTGAAGTATTTTGACAAATGTTATAAGCATCATCTTCAAATCTGATGCAATATAGAATGATGACACTTTTAAAAACTATCAGACTTAGGGTGATGGTAATAATAATTATTTTATTGAGTATAATAGCATCATAACTGTATATCGTGCTTTATAGACAATACATATGAGAAAAAAACAGCAATGAAAATCTTCTCTCAAATCCATTGTATTTGGCTTTTTATTTTGAAACAACTTTTTGCTCTTGGACTGCAACACTGCAGAGAGTGTTCCTGCTTTTCAGTTGAATGCACCCTATAGTGTACCTACACATTGTAAAATTCATGAAAAGGGAACAGAGGGCCCAAGACACTCTGTTAGGCTGACTTCATGCTGGGTGTGAGAAGTGTTCCCTTTAGGGAGCAGAATGCTGAGCTCTGCAGAGAAATACTGAGAATAAGCTGTAAACACTGTGGCTCTCAGAGACACTTGGGGTAAAGGAAGTTCCAACCTTGCATTATGTAAGAGATCCAGCAGTGCTACCTGCTGTAGCAAAATAATTCCCTACTGATTGTCCCCTCCATGATTTTGCAATACCTCCCTTTCTGAAGGAGGTATAATTGGATAGAGGAAACTAATGGTACTACCGTAGGGACCAGTACTACTTATTTTCAGACAGATATCCAACTGGATACCTACCGGTGTTTATGAGGCACATGCTAAGTATGGAGCTGTTGCCTAGTTCCACCCCTTCCTGCTCTTTAGAGCTCCAGCCCTGCAGGTTTGAAATGGAAAGGCTCCTGGGGAAAAGGGGAACATGCCCCCTGACTTTACTGCCACCCCACACATAGTGCCTTTGAAGCATTCTGCTCCTACTTATTTTTATTTGCTCTCTTCTAGGCTTCAGGGCAAAGTGGAATATAGGTGCCTTACTTAGTTGGAACTACATCTCTGAGATTGGAATTTGGCCCATCATAAATAAGGGTGTAATTATTTTTATTTAATTGGTAACACTTTATTTTAACACTATGGTATTCACTTGTTTTGATTTGAACACTTTTTTTTCTTCCTATGTGATCTGATGGCATATAATATCTCATATTTGGTCTCTTAGCCTGGAATGTCAGTGCCCCTAACATTGCCAAAGATTGTTATACTATTTTAATTGTATTGCCATATAAGAAAAACATTTTTTGAAACTATGAGGATATAAACCATTAAATCCACTGGACCATACAAAGCCCTTTGGTTAACTGAATATCTTTAGGCTGTTCAGTTTTTCACTGAGAGAAGTTTCTTATTCTCATTATATAAGAATTCCTTATATAATAATTTCCTGCAAGTGCACTCAGAATAGAGCAACAAAGAAACAGTATTCAGGGGAGGAAAGACACTAAAATAATAGGACAGAAAGGAGAGAGGATAGCAAAAAGGTAGAAGCCTAAACATCACAAAGTAGATGAAAGAAGCAGAGCTTGAGATGAGGAGATAACATGAGGGAGAACAGAGAGAAGAAATTGAGAAAACAGAGAGAATGAATTGGAGAAATAGATCCAGCCTGAACTAGATTTCTCAATCACATGCAACCCATTATCTGTTTTCTCTTCCCACCAGAAAAGGATAGTCTAATATCCTCTGTATGACCTTTCTCTACTTTATTCTCCTTTTGCAGTGGTGTCACTCTTCCCTCCACGTTGTGTTCTTCTGTTGTGGTCCCTAATGACTCTTTGTACATAATGATTATTAAAGGTCACTTTAAAAAAAAACAACAACTTCTTCTAAGGTTGGTTGCTTTTTGTTTTTTGAACAAATAAAGTTATAGTCATAGAGTTTAAGATAAGAAGGGACCTTCTGAACTTCACAGGCCCTAGCACTACCTGACGATGCCCCACCAAGCCTAACAATTAGGATTTGAACAAAGTATTACAGCCCTCATGAGAATAACCTATTGTGTGCCACAGGTAAAGAACAGGTGCACCAGTGCCAGAGGCTCCTGCAATGGCAGGGATTTGATTAAGTGACATATACTCAGAAGTTCCCAGAAAGCCACCCATGTTCCATGCTACAGAGGAAAGTGAACTCCATCTCCCCAAGGTCACTGTCAATCTGACCCGAGTGAACATTCCTCGCTGGCCCCACATATGGGTGGTGATGAGTAAGATCTTGATCATGTGAGCAAGACCACCAGCCAAGCACCTGAGAAAGGGAATTTCAGAACCACCTCACAGCATTGGTCTACTCTAAGCAGTGTCCCAACTCCAGCTGTGGCAATTGCTGATGCTTCAGAGGAAGAAGACAAACCAACACCCCAAAACCCAGAATATATTGAGGAAAAAATGTCATTCCTGACTCCTAGAGTTGATCGGCTGAAGCCATGAAGCCTGAAGTCATTTATTGATTCTGTTGTACATGGGATTTCATAAGGTGGACTCATTTGAAAATATTTAATGGAGACAAATAACAACCATTTGTGGTATTTATAATAATCAAACACACACACACTAGTAATACCTACTGTATATTTCCCCAGTCTGATCTGTTAACCAAGGTGAGAACAGGTGCTTTGTTTCTGGCAAGACTTGTAACTATATCTTGTATAACATTTTCTATTGCTCCAAGGATCTCAGAACTGAAACAATTAATGTTAATTAAAGTTTTATATGATTAACCATAATTCACTGTCAATTCTTACCATTGATTCCCTCCCCTAAAATCTACAACAAATATTTAAAATCTTAATTGCTACAATTTATGTATTGATTTTAAAGATGGATAACACAATTTTCTCCCACTACTACTTTCCTGAACTTTGTCTTGCTTAGTTTCCCTAGAATCTTTGATTTGCCATTCCATATGCATGACTGAGTTGCACAAGTTAAAAATACATTTCCAACCACTCCTCATACCATCAGATTTTCAACCAGCTGAACTTTCAGACCAACTGGTTGGTTTGAGACAGATGATTAATGTTTTAGTTTAAATGATGTAATATTGGTTTTGGCTATGATTTGGGTTAACTTGTTTTAAAATGCTGTAAATTGCAAAAATATTCAAGAGTACAAATAATTCCTGTTGTACCATATCACATTAACCTTTTGATCTGCTGCCCTGAACGAACTGTTGAGGTTTTTAATTATATGAAGGATTTGGCTCAAAAGATGCACAGTGAAAAGGACAAAATCTATGTTTTTCACCTAAGCAGACAAACTAACCATGCAGCAAATCCCTTATAGCATAATAGTGGGTTGGTCCAAGTGTTGTGACAGATGCCTTTTATTTTCAAAAGCAATCTGATTCCAACCTCTGAGCTGTCCTTAAAATTACAAGTGCACCGTGTGCCAGTATAAATCTGGGTAAGAACTAGAAAATGTATTAAATATATATTGCAGTGTTCTACCTGCAACCCAATTTTGTCACTGACTAAAGTCAAATAGCAACACAGTTGCAAAGTCAATAAAAATAAAAAGGCTTGATCATACAGCCCCTGATAAATTCACTTGCCATTGTGAAGCAGCTGCATAATTGAGTCCCCTATCTCTTAACCTTCTTAATGACTTCTAAAAAAGATTCTGAGTGCAGAGAAAATGGGCAAAAGTTGAAACACTGTAAAGTGTAGAGAAAGGATAGAGTAAAATAGGAAAGCAAAGCTGAATAGGGCTGTTCTGCAAGTAAGATGTATACTCAAACACTATGGTGATGAGGGACATATAAATACCTAGGATAGATAGCTAGATAGATCATCCAAATTTTGGCATTGACATGCCTCTTATAGATACTTTTATCATTAGGCTCTTCTGACTCTAACTATTTCTTTAGATACCATAGTTATATTTTATGTTCCATGTGCATCTTGAAGTTTGCCTCAGATCTGCACAACTCATACTGTTTGCCAGGTATCTTCTCATTTCTGTAATAAAATGCATGGTCTGCTCTACACTGTCAAATGGAAGGTCCAGGCTTCATTTCCTATCCTGATTTCTTCCTTTCTGGGCCATCAGAAGCTGGGAGGGCTGCAAAGTTCTACCAACTTACATATATTCTTTCCTCTGTTCCATCTCCTTTTCAAGAGATGAACTCAGTTTTAGTAAGTAAGCACACAGTGCTGGCCGACTATGCCTATTTAAAATGCACTTTGGGTTAATAATAATGAAATCTGGACTAAGCTGTGCTAGGCACTATAGATCTTACATCAGGATACAGCCGGTTAGCTCATTTCTAACAGGTCACACATGAACATTTAGTAGTTTGGCATAGTACATGGAATGCACTTAAATAATTATGTCATAAAACAAAAAACCTGTTGAAGAATTAATCTTATAGTACTTTTAGCAAACAATGATATGTAGACAAGAGTAAAACTATTCCAAATGCAAATCTGCAGTTTATGAGACTAATAATTTTATAACTAAATTTTAATCTGAGTTTGTAGTTTAAACTGGGAATGAAGATAAATAAAAATATTTAATTTTATTTATCTTCATTCTCAATTTAAGCAATAGATTACAAATTATGGTTTTGAAAAAACTGATATTAAATTCTATTATTTAGAGTAGGTATGTGGTTTTATGTGAAACCTGATGCTGTGTGTGTGCTGTGACATTTCTGACAACGGGGGACTTTAGGGCACATCGTCCATACTGGGCTGGTATGGTTCCATCAATACGCTATATCTGTATAGTGGCACAGATATCTATTTTGCTCAAGCCAATGGGGTATTTTGGGGGGCATCATCCTTTCACATTAGCATGAGTGATCAGGGCACCGTGTGCAATGGTGCAGGGACCTGTTTTTGCCTATGCTAATGGCCTTTGGGGAGGATTGTTATTTTCCACACTGGCATGAGTGAATTATAGCGCCGTGTATGTGCAGTGTCACAAGTACCTTTTTTGCCTGTGTCAATAGCATATTTTTATAGGGGAACTTGTGTCTTGCCTTGACATGGAAGAACTGAGATGCTGTTTGTGTGTGCAATGGTGCAGGGACCTGCTACACCCACACTAGGGGAAGATTGTGTGAGTACCCTTTGAGATTTCACCCTGTCAAGATTTACCTAGTGATTTGGCAAATGTTATTGGAGGGGCCAGTTTCCCCAATTCTGGTCTCTTCTCTGGGTGCCTCCTTGATGGAACGCAGCAGGGAAACCCTGTGGTGATCCAATAAGGTGAACGCAGACCAGTCTGTCTCCCCAGGGAGGGACAAAGACATTCTGAAGAAGAGGTGAAACCCTCAGCAAAGGGATTAAAATGGGCTATTATGGGCATCAAACATCAAATTCCTACCCTCCCAACCCAATAATAGGGGCAGCAAAGGGCCAGTCAGTGAGGAGGAGTAGGAGACTCCTGAAGAAGCAGCAGTGTGAGACCAACGGCTTTTCCCGCCCTTTCTGACTGACACCTCTTTTCCCGCCCTTTCTGACTGACCAGCGGCTTTTCCCGCCCTTTCTGGCTGACCAATGACTTTTCCCACCCTCTCTGACTGACATCTCTGTTCCCGCCCTTTCTGGCTGACCAACGGCTTTTCCCGCCCTTTCTGACTGATACCTCTTTTCCTGCCCTTTCTGACAGACCAATGACTTTTCATATCCTTAATGACTAATGACTTTCCTGAAAGCATGCACTGACTGAGCCTTGATTGCTCAATCTTGATCCCTACTAGCACAGTCAGGTGGCTAACGAGAGGTGAGGTGGACTTTTTAAACAGCATGATAATAGCTGCCATGTAGAAAGAGCACCGCATGTGGAGGGAATAAGTGGCTCCTAGGCAGGGATAAAAGGTTGTACAGTAGCCCAGGTGTGCACCTGCAAGCAAGGAGTGGGAGTGAAAGGTGTTCTAGGCTGAGGAAAAGAGGGAGGGGCTGCAGGGGCGCAAGGCTGGCAAAGGTGTTGAGAAGCCGAGAGGAAAGTTTAGGGGCAGGTACCCAGGTCTGTGGCAGGCAGCCTAAGTCTGTGTCTGACCAACAAAAGCTACACAGAGGTATTAGAAGTACAAGGCAATGAAGAGTATCCATACCCTGTTTCCCAGACAGAGTGCAACAAGCAGGAAAAGGGAAGGGGCTAGGAGAGGTCTTCAAATGGCTGGGTTATTAGAGAAGAGACAAGGGGAAGTGCAAAGTAAGAGGGACAAAGAGAGGATGCTGAAAACTGCAGTGCAATATTTTACCAACCCCAAGTATTCAAAAAATCCTGAGTCCCTCTCCCCAACCATAGACTCTGACTTAAAATTATGGGATTTTGAAAAATAATAAATATTTTATCTTTTTATTTGTCTTCTGTTTGAGACTTCAGTGTACACCCACGTCATGTTTTCAAGTTTCTCTCTACAAACAGGAGGGTTAGAAACTTACTTTTTTTTAAACTGAAAACTGAGGTTCTGGATCACTGGATTCCAGGAGCTTGGGCTTTTTGAAAAAAAACCCACAATAATTATTGCATGATAAAATCATGGGAGTTGGTGTGGGATATCCTTAGTCAGAGAGCATCTTGCAGTGTCACTCCAAGTGGGATGCCAGGGTGCTGGAAGTGGGGAACAATAGATTTAAGTTTTTATCATATTCAAGTGTTCCATACACTGTTTCCCCCCGTTAGTAAAACTTTTAGTTCTCTCTCTCTCTCTCTCTCTTTAAAAAACAAACAGCCTTTCTTTTCATGCCACCTTTAAAAAGAGATGTCCTGGCTTAAGAAGAATTTCTGAAAACCTATGGTCTTCAACACTGCAAGTGTCAATTTCTGCTTTCACATTAGTGCAATCTGATCACAGCTCTCATTGAGCCCTATTGGTGTTGCATGAGTATGTTAGTAGAAATCTGTCCTCTGTTTCTTTAATAGTGGTTGTTGTGGCAAGATTATTCCATTCTTTTGTGGAGGAGCCCAACTGCAGAAGAAAAAGCAAAGTTGGAGAATTTATTTTGTGCTGTCTTCACCTTTACAGTTTTTGATATACCAAAGATTTTTGTATTGTCAACTCATAACAGCATCATAATAATTGTCAGGCTGAAAGTAGTGGTTTAGACTCTTGGTTAGGGGGTAAGTTGGGGGATATGCACATTGAAGACGTCTACATTTTTTGAAAAAATTCCCACTGTTACTAACACCAGTTTTGCTGCATTGTAGTTAGCAATGTTGTGGGCTGCCTAACATCTAACTGTGTTGTTTAGACTTGTCCTAGGAGGACTTGATGTCATGATGCTTAAAAAGTTGGCAACCACTAGCAGCTGGTCTTCACTGGCGTTCCCAGTGTTGCTACCATCAATGAACCCTTGCTCCCTATACTTGTTGGAGTAAGCAGCCCAAATCCAGCCTGGGTTGGTAGTAACAAATCCACAAACATATTCATTCAAGGAAAACCTCAGGCTATGATAACATGAAAACAAAGTGCTGCAATTATCAGAGGCATACAAAAGAAGAGGGAATTAATAAATCCTTGAAATTCTCAGATCTTTAATCTTGACTCTTTGGCCTTTAGGTATCTTCAGATCACTCAGGAAATATTTATGCAAAACCCTCATAGCTCTTTTCAGTAATTCCATGTCAAAATCAACAGAGTCGGAGAGTTTTGTTTGATATAGAACTGACAAAATTATACAATGCCCTTAGCAACAGATTTCAAATAAAACTGCATATGTGAACTTGCAGGGAGGTATTTTAATGACTTACTTCTTCCAGCAAAGCAGTAAACCTCAATTTAAAAAAGCATGACCCAAATACTGAATGCCTTGTCCAGTGTTAGCTAAGTGTAAGCAGGAATTGAGAGCAATAAACAACAATAATAAAATAATAATAATAAATAATAAAACCCCTCTATGTTTCAATATTTATTCATGCCAAACCAAAAGCCCACATAAAACTAGCATCCAGAAAATTATCAGTTAATCTACAAACACTGGGCTATTTCCGGAGGTCCTAATTCATTTTTTACTTGGCAAACTCTGAGAGATCTCAATAAAAAATGAGTTAGAGCCCCAAGTACTGACTCAATGTTTTCCACGTATATGAGAAGAAAAAATGACTGAAAGAACAAATAATGATCCATTATATTAGATGCTGAAATGGAAAGAGAAAGAGGGAGCAAAAGAAGCATAGGTGATGCAATTGCCTCAACATTCGCTGAGTGTCTGAAAGCACATGAGCAGTAGAGGACACCACAGACAGCAGACATAAGAAAAAGTAATTGCTTCAGGTTTTAACCTATAGCTGCACTAGTCCTTGACAAAATTGCACAAGGTAGATAATGAGATACATTTGTATTTGTTAGCACAATTAAAAAATATCCTTGCACCAAAAAGTTCTCTTCATTAGGTTTTCTTTGCTTTTACAAATGTATGCTTTATTTAAGGATATTTTTAAAGGTCATTATACTATAACATGGTCTATCAAATTTTAAAATAATTTCTGTAAATGACTGAAGAGACTTTTCTGGTTGGATTTGTGGGTCCAGTCAAAAGTAAAAAGTATTACATTAAATTAAAGTGCATGTTTAGCTTAATGCCACATTTTTAACTGACCCCAGACTTAAAAGTTATTCCTATATTAACAGCTGTATCAAGCAAAGTACTCCACAGACTAATATATCAAAGTATGTGGACTTTAAATGCTTTTTTTTTCTGTTCATTGCATATTTTATCTGAAGAAGATAAATTTTTTCTTTGGTATGGTCAGTCTCTTTCCTACAGTGATTTTTCCATGATTGTGATGATACTCCTCACTCACTAACTAGGCCATAATTAATTACTTTAACGGACCAGTAACCATAGTAGTGGCATTGAGATATCAAGTCAGTTATTTTCAAACTGTGTATGAAAATCATTTCTAAGTAATCAATCCTAAACAGAGGGAGAGGCCTATGAAATGTCATGCAGCAGCGTACAAGCAAAACTGGTTGGCTTAGTTCTGCCATCCTTATATTCCCATTGACACTTACCACATTGGGAAACATATTGCCCTTGATCTTATAGAAGGGAGAACTCTTTTAGTCTGTGACAGCATGAGACCAGGTACAATGCTAAATATGTGGGCCATTAGGAATGCTTAGTAGGTTGGTGGAAGCTGGCATACCAGTTGCTTCTGCTTAGTGATACTTTAAAAAACAACAATAACAAAACCAAAACATTTCCACGAAAGTCATGTAAGAGCTTCCTGGGAGTGCAACTAGTAAGTTATATCAAGTTTCCGTCTCTTTTCAGCTTCCTAAAATGATGATTTGGACAAAACTTGAAACTGTGTGAACTAGCAGATTTTACTGTGAACAAGTTAGTGGAGTAGGGGAGCCAGATCCCTCACCTACCATTTATATGAACAAAGCCCAGGGAAATAGAAGATGAAAAGTCACGCACCGCTAACAGTTTACAAATGGTATATCCCTTTCTATTTGACATGATTTGATAAAAAAGAAAATCTAATACATGTTTTTATCTTATATAACATTTGAGTGAGAAACACCTGCAAGTCATTTACTATCCAGTTAGCCAAGTCTATAATAGGAGGATTTTAGTTTCTGACCCTTTTCTTTGTCTTGAATCATTTAGCCATATATAAATTCTGACAGGTCTTGTCTTTTGTGGAAAGGAAGCTTGCATCTAATCTCTGTCACAGTGGTTTTCAGAACTAACATTTTCTAATGCCTCTAGAGATGTTAATACTGTTTTTGGGGGGTGAGGGGAGGGAGGGCCAGAAGGGTAATGGAGAAAAAGCAAGACTGACAAAGTAGTATCAACAAAATGTTCCTTATCTCTTACAGTATGAACGTTGTGTACACTTTGTTTTGTTCACAATAAGTGAGCAGCAGGCAGGCAGAGTAGTAGGGAAAAGATCTTTATTGAGCATGCATAGAAGCACGTATTACATGCTGAGAAATCAGTGCTTGCCTAGTACCACCCTCGCCACCAACTCCCATTCCTGAGCTCACAGCAAAATAGGGTACTCCTAAAACCTGACTCTTTCTTCAGGCCCACTCATCGTGTCACATACTTACATGTGTCACAGTTTTAAGGCAGAAAATTGTATTTGATCTATTTAGTATTCAGACTATAGTGGCATTATTTCAACATGGCTGTATTGATATGTTAAAATATGTTAAAAGAACATTATTAAGGTTGCACAGTCAAGCATTCAAAAGATAGGAAATACCAGAATTAAGGCTGTCTCAGAAACCTTAATTTGCCCCCCCTGATGCATATGCATTATGATGCAGTCATTCACACCAACAAACAC
The DNA here is from genome assembly GCF_016161935.1 of Mauremys reevesii. Classification (NCBI taxonomy): domain Eukaryota; kingdom Metazoa; phylum Chordata; order Testudines; family Geoemydidae; genus Mauremys; species Mauremys reevesii. Next base: position 37,794,081 of record NC_052635.1, on the reverse strand, counting down.
CCACCCTCCACCACTACCACCACCACCAAAAAGCAAACTGGAAAAAAAAATAATTCCATCATGTCACATCATATTGACACCCACATGGGTCACCACAAGGGTAGAACCTTTACATCCACCACACCGGTATCTGCTTCTTGAGCTAATGGAGTAACTGACGGCAATAGTAGGCTGTCATCCTCTAAGTGCATAAGCTCTAGAGGGGGATGGGACACTTTGTCAGTGGGTTTCACAGATATTTGCTGACAGCAGAGGAAGGTGAGATTCAGGGTCTGGAGATGTTCCATTGCAGGCTCTAGATGGGAGTATTTCCTAGGGCACACAGATTCTTTTTCCCATTTCCCCCTGTTACCCTGTCCCCCCAACCTATTCCTGTCCCAACCTTCTCCCTTCTTTGCTCCTCATCTTGGTCACTTTGCCCTCAACTAGTCAGTCCCATTTCTACTCCACGGACTTCTCATTCCAGTTCCCGTTTGTTTGCATAGGCTGTCCTAGTCTTACCCATCTGGACTCATCCTTCCAGTCCAAGTCTGCCCCAGCTCCCAGTGTCCTTGCCCAGCTAATGGGGCTAGCAGAGTGGGGTGGGCTGGAGCACAGGAGAGAGAGGCTCCCTGCTTTCAGTTCTGGTGCCAGGAGCTGGCCCAACAGTGAAAATCCTACTCAGCCCTGTGGTGGAGCATGCCCAGTGCAGATGGAAATCTTTGGAAATTTAGCTCCAAAACTCTCTACTGAGCATGTGCAAAGTATGATTTTTCAAAGGTTTATAACCTGGACAAATATAGGAAAATTTTCATGGAGATGGCACATCCCTGACACAAGGGCCACCCCCTGCCACACTTCAAGTCTCTGCTACTAAGAATGGGGTGCTTCTCAAAGAAAATGTTGCCAGAATTTGTTAACATAGACAAAACAATATTTTTCCTTTACCTCATTCTTGGAAATGGTGAACAATTTTAACTGAAAATTTCCCCAAAAATCAGCCTGAAGCAGACATCTAGTATGAAAAATTTCTTCCCAAATGGTTAAAGTTTGGCAAAGCTGTAAGCAACAAGGTCTTATAATGAGAAATGTTGGGTAACCTTAATAATAGGCAGTGCTATCAGCCTCAGCTATAATTACTACTTTTATTTTTTTAAAGACTATATTGTTGTGAGGGTTTAAAGAATACCAATAGAGTCAGCACTTCTAATAAATACTTCAAGTCTCCACATTATGATGAAAGCACAACAAAGAGTCTGTTTTGCAGTTGAATAGACATTTTTCTGACATGTAAATAATATGAAAAATTATCCAGATATCTTCTGGACAAGGCACTAAATTGTCTCTTCTCCTGCCTATCTGCTGGTTGCATTGATAAGTGTTAAAAAGCATATGGCACTTGGATAATCCAAATGATGTGGCTAACGTTCATTCTCGCAGGTGCTGTTCAATAAATACCTGTATATTAGTTTAATAAATAATAAAATGGCCTCTGGCATCAAAGGGATTATGGATGAATTACAGGCAAGCAATCTTCCCTCCTCCTCACCAAATGGCTGCTACAGTTGTCTGCACAGTAAAGGCTGGATCCAAACCCTTTTAAGTCAACAGTGGAAGTTTTTCAATTGCTTTTGAATCAGGCACTATATGTTGTAAAAATATTTAATTCAGAATGTCTTTTATACCTTGGTCATGTCACAACTTGAATCTAATGATCAGTGATTGAGCCTATCCCCAACAACAGCTGCATCATTTTTGTCTGACTTCAAAACGTCTAAAATATTTTGTTCCTTTGCTATTTTCCTTATGTTGGCCAAATCCTAAAAAACATGCCCGCTCAAGTGTGATTTGCTCTTTGAACCCACAGTTCCAGGTGCTGTGTATTATAGATTCTTTGGGCCAAAATCTGCTCTCAATTATACTCATGCCACGCCACTGAAGTCATGGGTGTAACCCAATTGACAGTAACAGGTATAACTCAGGATGGAATTTAGACCCTTGTTATTAGTCACCTAATAATGCCTAGGGGAAGTGAAGTAAAAGGATGATGTAGCAGCCTACACTGACATTGGGCACTATGAGTCTTACAAATAATGAGCTAGGTGGGGCAGTTGATTAATACACTAGATTTTCATCCCTGGAAATCTAGACTCAAATCAGTTTTATTCACCATTTAAAATGCATTTGGCGATTTTAGCCTAGTTTCTAATGTCAATTAGTCCACACTACAAAACCACACACACATGCTTTTGGACAAATGGCAATCTTTGCTTTAAAGAGTCCTAGGGCTGAAATAAAAGGGATGTAAAATAAAAGATAAGGAGAGAGAGAGTGTGTGGGTGTGGGTTAGGGGAGGAGAGAAAACAACTTCATTCACATTTAAGAAGGACTTCATCCCAAAGCATGGTTAATCAACTTGTTTTGTAAATGTTCTGGTTCTAGTGAGTTGGTTAACATTAACAAGCTTTTAAAATGAATCTCTGATTGGTTTTCTATATTTCCCTGCTATGATGAATTCTAAGTTCCTTTAAACTTTTTCATAGACCTCTTATGTGTGTGTAGGTCACTCTTCTTTGTCGGCTCAGAACAAACCCAGATGAGTCAGATGAATGTATTGTTGTGAGCCACCTTCCATATTTGAGCATGGAGGAAGATATAACTTTTACTTCTCATTTGGCAATGTGGACTGCTAATGAATTTGATTCCTGGCTCCATGGGTCTGCTTCCAAACAACTTTTTGGCTCTTGGATCTGGACTGGGTTCTGAAAGGTATCAAGCCAGAGAAGCCCTGAGGGCACCCTGCAGCCAAAAAGAGCATACAGCTCATAGCTATGGGAAGGTGTTAAATAAATATTCTGGAAATAAAATTACAGTACCAGGGAAGATAAAGGCAAATTACTAGTATATAGAACTCTCTCTAGCTGACCTCAGTCATCCAGAAGGGAGCTCAGCCCCATGTTAGGGTCTCAAAGGTTTGAATAAAATGTACTTACTATACTCTCTAAGGACAAAGCGCTTTGGTCCAAGTTTGGAAGACTGTGGACTAAGTACTTGTCTACACAGGGAAATTGATGGGAATAGCTATTGCAGAATAAGGTATTCCACAGTAATTCTCTGTGTATCTCCCTGTAAACACTCTAGTATGGAATAAAAATAATGTTATTCTAATTTGTTTACACACAAAGCACATTAATTGTTCCAGAATAGAGTGACTTTTATTCCATAACAGAGTGTCCATATGGGGAGCTCTTCGGGAATAGTTGTTGTGAAATAGATAGATAGATATTCTGGTCAATTTCCCATGTAGACAAGTGCATAGAGGCCATGTTTACACTAGGAAAAATATTTGTTTTTACAATGAAATAACTAACAGATGATAGCTAATACATTATAAAATCCTAGAGTAGGCAGGGAGGTAGTAGTCTTACCTTGATGTGTAGCTGGTCAAGGACCTTTATTGAATTTACTAAAACAAGCTATAACAGTATAATGTACTGAAAGCAATTATATTAGTGTAAACAACTTTATACTGGTGTGAACACCTTTATACCACTATAGCTGTATTCACATTAGGAGAATACACCAATTTAACTAAATATTTTTTTCTAATGATTTAGTTAAATCAGTGCATAAACTGTGTGTTGACAATCCAGTAAAGAGAATAAGATTTGTAATGCAGCCTCTGACTGAAGGATCTCACATCTCAGCAGCCAGTCTCAGGATTACTTCACACAAGCTGTTAGGAATATGGTGTCAAATAAATACACGTTAATGCCATGTTGCTGCAAAAGCCTAACTTCTTCTGTGTTTGGTTGTTTAAAAGAGACACAAGATTTAACTGAAAATGGTGTAACCTATGTTAAGACAAACCACATGGTCTAAGTAGTACTGTGTTGTGTACAGTCTATAGTTATTTTGGAATAACTATCAACAGTTAACAGTTTGTAAACAGACAGATGCTTGGAAAATCAGGCAGAGTCAGTCAGTTCTTTGTAGCCTTACAGAAAATGAACCAGAAGATGGCAACAAAAATGTGTTATAATAAATTGATATATGCCATCAAAGATACCTCTTCCAGTATAAGAATATTCATTTGTGTCATAGACAAAGTCGATAAGCAGTAGGTGGTTCTAGTGCCCACATCATGAATGCTTTCTTAAGAATCTGATAGCACACGTTAATTTATTATAAGACATTCCATTTGTTTTCTGCAGACATTCTTCTGTGTATCTTTAAAGCTTCCCTCATTTGTTTGTGCTGGAATGTTTCCAAATCTGGATCATTTCTTCACTCATAGTTCTGAGTATGCTTGGAATGCCAAACTGGGACCCTGGCATGGCAAAGAGAAGTAAGAAATAATTGGGGCAGTGATGGGGTTGGTGAAAATGCTATATAATGCCATTATGTGCATTAGTTCCTAGATAATCATATATTCAGCACCCTCTCCAACTAATCAGACTGCAGCTTTTCTTCAAGTCACTTAATAAAGTTTGATGTCCCACCAGAAGGATAACAAACATCCCCATCAGCCAATCCAGATTCCCCTCCATGGAGAGCTGGATGAGATGAGATCATGGTCTCAGCAAAATTATAGAACTCTCAGAAGTGAATCAGGAAAGCGAATTCCTAACCCTCTCATTTTACCTTCAGGTTGCCTCATGTTAGCGATGTAACAAAAACAAATAATAGCCGTTGCCTACCGGTCATTATTACACTACATAAGTTGTTCTGTTTTATGAGACTGGAACAGGAAGGAATTGTTTATTTAAATTTAAATACAGTTGATTTTCTAGATTTATGTTGCAGGCATACTATTAGTTTGTTGTTCATCAAACTGGGTTTCTAAATGCTTCTCCATAATTGAGTTAATGGGTCTTCATTCTCATTAAACAATATGGGTATGAAAGAAATTATGATTCTACAGCTCATTGCTGAAAGTGTTCAGCAGGCACTTCTGATTCCAACACATTACAAATTTAAAGAAGAGTGCTCTAGAAGACTGGTGAATCTTGAATGATGGTTTAATAACGGTGTAATAATTTATATAATTTATTTATATTCAAAATGTATGTAAATACCATTTGTATAGTATTTTTATCTGAATATCTTTAAGCATGCTGTAACAGTGAGGCACAGAGAAGCTAAGTGACTTGTGCTAAGAGCTGCCCACAGGAAGCCATTTGAAGTACATAAAAACAACTCTCATAACAACTTTTCCAAAGTCACTCAGTGAGCCAATTTCAGAGCTAGAATAGAATCCAGGTCTCACAACTCAGCTGTTCAGTGCTCTGTCCACTAGACCTTGATGCTTTCCATAATTCTTACTAAAAGAAGTATGATGAAGGGCCTAAATTGGAATCGAGCTCACAGTGGCTTGCTGCAGCATCTCTGTGTGCTTTTCTGAAGTTGGAACCCCTGATGTTCTACAATACATTAGAACTAGTTTCCACGTTAAGGCTGCAAACACTTGTACATGATTACCTTTATTACTGTCAATAGTCCCATTGACTTCAATGAGTCAATGTGGATGCAGTTATACCACTATAAAGGTGTCTAATACTGGTATACTTTGTGGGAAAATGCTATACTGGTATTAACACCTTTATACTGGCATAACCATGTCTACATTAGGGTGATAACACTATAACTATTTCAAAAAAATAGTTTAAAAATAGTGTAAAAAAATCACACTCCTAACCAACATAGTTATACTGGTACCAAAACTATGTGCAGGCCACACCTAAATGTCTGCATGATTAGCAACCAAGGTAAGAACATTTTAAATAGAGCTGGTCAGAAACTGGAATTTCCATTCTGGGAAAAAATAAGACATTTTGAAAGTTGTTTTTGTCCCAAATCAGGATGAAAAATCAAAATCTTGAAATATTTTGTGGAATCAAAATTCCAAAATATTTTTATTTGGAAACACTGAAACACCTTTACCAAAACAAAAGGTTTTGATAATGTCAAAATGTTTCGTTTCAATAATGATGATATATTTCATTTAGATGTCAAAACCTTATAAGAAGACAAAAGAAGGTGAGGTAATACCTTTTTTTGGACCAACTTCTATTGGTGGTAGGGGCAAGTTTTGAGCTTCACAGAGCTTTTCCTCAAAAAACATTATAATGCAAGTCCAAATGAACTAAAACAAAGCAAGAAAGTCAAAACAAAATATTCGATGTTGATTCTGAATAATTTAGAAACTTTTCCTGTGAAAATTTTCTTGAAATTGACACATTCCCACATTCTTGGGTTTTTTTACAGTTTCATTAAATCATTATTTCTTCCTTCCAGGCAGGAATAATATTCCAGTATATCCTCCATCTTTCAAAACTGACTACATTTCTTTTAAAAAAACAATTTGGTGTAAGCTCCCTCTCTGAAACAAATATGCCTGCCTCCCCAAACTGCAGTGCTCTTATATAGATATATACACTGTATTTGATGAACTTTGTAAGAAGACTGTGTCCTGCATGTTGACACAAATCATTATCCATGCTCTTCTCTGATCTCCTGCCATGGATCAAAATGCTAATATGTTCAGACCACCAACATCTTTGTCTTTACATAATTTGGTTGCACCCAACTTCAGAAATTAATGAGTATCTTTCTATCATGATCCAATACCCATCCCTCTCCAGAACACCTGAAGGAAGGAATAGATTTGGTTAGGAAGACCTCCCAAAAGTATCAGTATTGAGTTACAGGTATCATATGTACTGGAAAGCTGGAAGATATATTAATCATACTCCCTGCCCCGCTCTTCCCCCCCCCCCCAAAAAAAAAGAAGCAAAGCAAGCATGGCTAAGAATGTTATAAAGACTTGCAGAAAGACAAGGTGGGTGAGGTAATATATTTTATTAGCAACTTCATTACCTCATCCACCTTGTCTCTCTAATATCCTGGGAACAACATGGCTACAACTACACTACATAAAGACTTGTACATTGTGTTGTGCTCAGAGGATTTTGGGTGCTAAGCAGTGAAATCAAAAGAAAATACACATATAAATGAAAATAAATTAGCAACTAAGAGACAGAGGGAGAAAGAGCATTTTACATGGTTTTAAAAAGCATTTTGAAACACTGAAAGCAATGTTATTAGTTACTACAAAAAAGTAAATGTTAGATTTACACATAAACATAATAAAATGATAATTAGAATAATTCTGAGTAGCAAGAAAAGTATACCACATCTTTTATCTAAAAGGTTTCTGAAGTGCTTTATAAACTTGGATCACTCATGCACCACTGAAATGCGGCCACCTCTGGCATGAAATGTGGAAGTAATTCCGCTCCAGTAACACTACACAACTGTTTCTTCGAAAAGGCAGTAAAGAGCTATTGTGTGGGAATTAGAGTTTATAGAATCATGGGGCCAGATTGCCCCCTCCCATGGATAAAACTAATGGTTGCAGGGGCTAAGGGAGAGGAGAACTCTGTGAGGATCTGCTCAGGGAGAGAAAATCTGTAGGAGAAATGGTGGGGCAAGGAGTACTGAGAGAGGAGAAATGGGGCTTCACATACGCACAGTCACAGGATTGGTGCCTAAGTCCTTTCATGTCACCGCTAAGCTGGAGGGAATCAGAAGAGGGTGAGCAGCAAAGGGGAAGGTGAAAAAATGAAGCAGGAGAAAAACCAAAGTAGGAGGACAAAGTCTAGAGACTGGCAGACAGAGAAGACGGGAAGCCTGAAATAAGGGAAGTGTTGAAATGAGTGGGAGGGACAATGAGCAATGAGTATCCTATCATTTGCTGGACAGAGTAAAGTACTGTAGAGGACAGAGTATGGGGGGAAATGGTGACGTGCCTTTGTGTATGTGTGTTTTAAACTAGCCACTTTAGGCTGAGGACACAACCTTAAAAATGTCACTCTCCTTTCCCCTCTATGCCTTTCTTCTCCTCCCTTCCCATTTCTTTACTTTTTTTTTCTTTTTTTTCTTTTTTCTGTCCTTGCTTGCTTGCGTTCTTTCTTTCAAAAAATAAGGCAAGAAAGAAAATCAGTGGAGTCCACGTCTCAAAGATTCCAGGGCTTTCAAATTGCTTTCCAAGCCCTCCTTTTATTCTAGCAACATATCTTTCTTGGGAGACCCTTGCCACATCTGCACTTTACTTAATTCCATGGTGTGGAGGGAATTAATACTGTTCCTACCAGCGTAGGAGAACAGAGGCCATAAGATGGTTTCGGTCATTGATTTTGTGTAATTTGAAAAAAAAATCAAGTATTTGAATGATGCCCAAAGTCAATATTTATGGGGGGATGAAATTGGCAGGAGAGTTGAGCCTTTATTGCCATGTGAAAGAAAACTTCACATTTCATAAATTAAGTATTGCTTGTCTCAGTAAAAGAGGAGCTTGCAGAACATATGTTCAGATTCTCCTTCCTTTGCTACTCATCTGACAGGGAAATTAAATACAAAATTCTATTCTTGTGCGCCGCCCCCCTGCCCCCCACTTTGCAGCTCATGCAGTGTCATGTTGAAACCAATATTTAAACAAAGGGGAATCTTTGAGTTCTTTGAAAATAGGTATTTGTTTAAACATGATACCCGATATTTTTGTAATAAATATATTCGGCAATACATTGAGGTCATGCATGTTAAACACTGGTAAAATAAATATGCTAAACTCATCAGAAGGAAATATATATTTGCATTCATTTCTCTTTTACCTGAAGGCTTCAAAATATTTTAAAAAAACAAATCTAACAATAATATTGCATCAAATGTTATTTAACTTTTCTGGTAATGAATATAGAATCCAACCCTGCAAACGTTATTTGGACCATAACACCCATTGCTTTCAATCAGGCCCCAAACCCTTAAAGCCAGATTGCGGATAATTGACTGGAAGTAAAACTGCCTAAAATCACAATGAAAATTGGACACAGATTTGGACTAGGAAGGATAGAGATTGTCTTGCTCTGCTCTAATCATTAGACATGCTGTCTTCTACATGCAGTATGTGATAGTCATCGTAAAAGGGTTGTTTTGTGATATAGGTATATTGATCTATGTTTTATGACATCATCCAATGTTTGAACATTTATTTTCCTGGCATGGCATTCCTGGGAGTTCATCTCCGGATACTAAGGTAGTTTCAGTCTGACCTAATGAAATACCTCTGTACTTTTCTGGAACATTAAAAGGACTAATATAACATTTCACACACACACATTAAGTCTCATCCTGATCTCTAATAGTAGGTCCTAAAGCACAAGGTTTAATGAGATGAGTTTCCTGTGCCTTTCTTAGGAGAGAGGAGTTTATGTATTAACTGTTCAAGGCAGCAAGGCGATGGGACTCAGAAACACGTTTCTGTTGAGATGGAGGAATAAGAGAAAAAATATAACTTTTATCTCTACAGTTTGCCCTCTGGCCACCTGGGGCTTAGTAGTCTTTTGTTCTCCTTTCCCCCACCCTTCTTGCTCTCCATGTCAATTGCTGTCCCAGAACGGTGAGCAAGAAAGGAGGCACAGAGAGAGATAGACAGGAGCACGACCGCTTAGGGGCCTAGGGCAAGGGAGAAGAGGATCTGTTGCCTAGAATCCATGGAAGATTGTTCTTTGAGGCAGACGGCAAGGCCTGGTCTACACCACAGGGTTCTGTCAATGTAAGCTGCCTTGAGTTGACCTAGCTGTGGAAGTGTCTTCACTTAAATTTGGCTCCCACTGACATAAATGCCTCTCTCCTCTGGTTTGGTAACACCACCTTCCTGAGCGATGTAGAGTCACAATCGATGTAATTAGGTTGATGCTGTGTCAGTGTAGACACGGCATTGCTTACATCGACAGTGACTGGCTTTCAGGAGCTGTCCCACAATGCCACACACTAACAATACAATCAATACAAGCGGCTCCTGGTGAGGTTGCACACTTGCCGACACAAGGAGCCAAGTGTGCATGCACACAAGGAATTTTATAACTGTGATGGCTATATGCCGACATAAGTTAGGTTGACATAATTTTATAGTATAAGAGTGGGTAGAGGGCTAGGAATGAAGTCCATATGAGGAAAAGAAGAGGTTGCTGTGCGGAGGGAACTAAGTCTTTCCCCCATCCACACACAGTTCAGCTCTGCCTCTGTAGCAAGACAGGAAATCAGATTCTTAAATTCATTAAAATATGGACAGATATGGCCAAATTTTACCTTAATTTACTTCCTGTGCAATGCCATTAACTTCAGCGCATGGGATCTGAGGTGAGAATTTGGCCCCTAGGATGTTCAAACAAAGTAGAAGCAAGCCACTGCTTGCATCCGAAGAAGTGGGTATTCACCCACGAAAGCTCATGCTGCAAAACATCTGTTAGTCTATAAGGTGCCACAGGATTCTTTGCTGCTTCTACAGAACCAGACTAACACGGCTACCCCTCTGATACTAAACAAAGTAGAGAAATAAATAAGTAGATGTCTCATCATTTCACTTACACCATTGGAGGGAACCTTTTTGCCCCAGCTTGAAAAATAGCTTGGGTATGATTAAGATTAAACAGATCATAGAGAATTTGAGCTATATGTAAATTTCTCTGGATATTTAATCACAGGGGAAGCAATGGAACAGATTTGCACAGCCTACTGGTTGATGACTTGCTCTGATAAAACTTGGCTGGATTGTAGAAGCCATTCAGAACCCATTCTTCTGGAATGTCTCATGGGCAGCTATATGGAGGAGAGATGCAGTGACTTTATTAGAATTTAGTCCTCCATCTTATGAAGGATATAGCATTGGTACACAAGAAAATAACCTGAAATGGCCATTGAAGCTTTATCTATTTACTTCAAACCTTGAATATTAAATTGGCATAAATCTCCAAAATATATTGGATTAGGATGGGGAAAATCTGTGGGAAATCCTGCCTAGGAATCCTACTATGTTCACAGACATGAAGTTTGGCTGTCCATCTCGTATAAGATAAAATGTTGGCTGGCACAGTGCTTGCTGTAAAAAAGCTTGAAGCCTGGGGCTTTGTGCCAGGCAACGACAAATTTAATTAATGGGGTGGATCTATAGGGAATGCAGAAACCTCTTCTCTTAGAAACTGTTGCAGCAGAAACTCACTCAGGCAGGCAATAATTTCTGCAGAAGTACTGTACTTTTATTTCTCATCTTATTAGATTTGCTTTGGTGTCTTGTATTGTTTCACTCAAGCAAACTTATTTCCACATTTTTTGGTTATGAATCATTACAGGATAGAAACTGGCAGATGAATGTGTAATTGTAATTGAAATGGTTATTTAAAATGCTAATGCTGTTTTTGTCCTGGATCAGCATAGAAAATGAGATGATACATCTTCATACATTTACCTGGCAAAAGAATTTTAAATCAATAAGATTTTAAATTAAAATCGTAATGAAAAAGTAAAAGAGCTGCCCTTGCACAAGAGCTTTTAAGTGGGAAGATTGGGGATTTTTATAAAAATTTTATTTGTTCTTTTTTTATACAAGAGTAAATAAGAAGATGACTTGGGGACATACTAGAAAAATAATGCAAAAGATCCCCATATATAAATAAAAAAAGGAGAGGAAAGCGCATTTTAGAAATTTGTGCACAGAACTAGGAAACAAACACTCTTGAGGTATACCTGTGGCTCAGATACTAAGGCCATGGCTACACTTGCAAATTTGCAGCGCTGCAGCAGGGTGTGAAAACACACCCTCTCCAGCACTGCAAATTGTGGCGCTGCAAAGCGCCAGTGTGGTCAAAGCCCCAGCAGCGCTGTACGTTATTCCCCACAGGGAGGTGGAGTACGGACAGCGCTGGGAGAGCTACACCGGAACCTGAACAACAAAACTTTTGTCATTCAGAGGATGGGTGTGAAAAAAATCACCCACCTCCCTGAACGACAAAAGTTTTGCCATGAAAAGCGTCGGCAGGAGAGCCACTCATTGGGGGTGGAAGTTTTTTGTTGGTGGGAGAGCTCTCTCCCACAGACAAACAGTGGCTACATTACATGCCTTTTAGCAGCATGGCTGTAGCAGCACAGCTGTGTTGCTAAAAGGTGCAAAGTGTAGACCAGTGGTTCTCAAACTAGGGCCACCGCTTGTTCAGGGAAAGCCGCTGGCAGGCCGGGCCGGTTGTTTACCTGCCACATCCACAGGTTCGGCCGATCGTGGCTGCCACTGGTTACAGTTCACCGCTCCAGGCCAATGGGGGCTGCAGGAAGTCGCGCGGGTCAAGGGATGTGCTGGCTGCCCTTCCTGCAGCGCCCATTGGCCTGGAGCAGCGAACCGCAGCCAGTGGGAGCCGCAATCGGATGAACCTGCAGACGTGACAGGTAAAAAAAAAAATGGTCTGGCCCGCCAGGTGCTTTCCCTGAACAAGCGGCGGTCCTAGTTTGAGAACCACTGGTGTAGACATAGCCTTAGTCTCTGTGTTTAAACCTCTACATCTATAAAATGGAGATATTAATACTTTTAGTAATCTTTATCTCGAAGGGCTGTTCTAAGCTTTAATTACTGAATATTTGCAAAACATATAGAAGATTATAAGTGCACTGCTAGTATTATCAATACTGCTGCACCAAAAACCAACCAACCGTTCAACCAAACAGACAATAAATTGTTGGTCCAGAAAACAAGATTTGATTTCATAGATGGAAATAAATGCATTAACGTGAGCCATTTTTCTCACAAGTAGCATTACCAGTTGAAGAAACGTGGAGCAACAATTATTAAATAAAATAAACATTACTAAAGAAAAAAGAAACTACCATCTTGCCACTTTGCCATGGATCAAAAAAGCAACTTCCAGGTACATCAAATACACAAATGTTTCATCTTTGTACAATGTCAAACCTCATCCTGCACCAGACATAAGTTCAGTTATGCAAATTTTGCTTAATAGGACTACAGACTGGTTCTACAGAAGAACTATACTGTATGAGCCTATGAACTCCCTGCCTTTCCCAGAAGCTCTTGCTGCTTGGCTGATTCCTGAAGTGTGAAAAGAGTTCACAGAGAGGCAATGGGATTAGCCTTCCCTTCCCCCGCTTTGTTGAGGGAAAATAAAAGGGTTTGCCCATTACAAACTCTGCTTAGAACACTTGAGGTTGAAACTCAAAACAGACAAGCATAGACACACACACACACACACACATACAAAGTTCACAAAGCTGCCATCTTACCAATTTAGGGGCCAGAAATTTAAAAACTGCTATATACAACTATATCAAGTTCATTTAGGGCTCGATTGCACTGCCATTTAAATGAGTAGAAAAATTCCCTATGACTTCAATGGGAGTTGGATTGGGCCCTTAGTCCTTTCTGATTTTTAGTTTCCTGAGAAAAAATGAGTGAGCCGTCATCATGACACCCCCACCCTCTCACCCCTGACACCATTGCCAGTTCCAGGTCACGCAAATTAACTTTTCACATAAACACACTTTTTCTTATTTGAAATGTCAAAGCCTCCTTAGTGGAAGGTTAAAGTCTGTCTAATGACAGAATCCCTTAGAGTGTTAATTAAACAGGACAATAATAATCCACCAATGATTTATAGTTAGATGGATTACTAGCCTATAGTGGTTGGTCTGATAGGCATTTATTGCCTACTTAACCATTTAAGTATAACAAAAAAAAATCATTGTGGTACAAAAGGTGATGAATGTTTCTGCTAAAACAGTCCATTAAGATGATTCATTAACATTACAAAGAGGTCTGTGGCCTATGTGCCATTTGGTGCCTGTAAAAGTCTGGGAAAGTGAGAGGCATTACCATAGGAAATGTTTTATGCTAAACGTGTGCTGATATAATCTAACACCCACTTTTTATATTTTACATAACAAGGTCTATGGATGCTTTGTACTTTTCATTTCTTCAGCTAAAGTGCTTATCTCTCCAACAGGGAAACATAGGAGGAAAGGTATAATAAAATTTAAAATGCTTAGGAATCTGTTTGAGTCTTGCAGCCTACTCTTTGAACTGGTGTCATCGGAATGTCAGATTGCTGGTTCCACCATTGAAGAATGAGAATGAGAGTCATGAATTATGGTTAAGAAGGCCACAACTTTATTAAATACACATAAAATAAAGGTATCATAAACAGTCTTTTCAGGTCAAATAACAGCACAGAGTCTCAGGGTGTAACAGTGAGAAAGAATACCATCTATTCAGCTGAATTGATAGCAGAGCTATGATATGTATACTTACAAAAAAAGCATTACGGGATATTTAATGGCCATGAGTGATCAGAACCTTGGTTTTATATTTCATCTAAAATACAGAACCACAAAGGGCACAACACTTCCTAACGCTATTCAGCATCAATGGGAGCTGCAGGGGCGGTGCCTGCGGACAGGGCAGCGTGCAGAGCTGCCTGGCCACACCTCCGTGTAGGAGCTGGAGTGGGGACATGCCGCTGTTTCTGGGAGCCGCTTGAGGTAAGCGCCTCACCCCCTGAACCCCTCCCGTGACCCAACCCCCTGCCCCAGCCCTGATCCTCCTCCCACCCTCTGAACCCCTTGATCCCAGAGCAGAGTTCCCTCCTGCACCCCCAACCCCTCATCCCCAGCCCCACCCCAGCTGGAGCCCCTCCCACACCCCAATTTGGTGAGCATTCATGGCCCACCATATAATTTCCATACCCAGATGTGGCCCTCAGGCCAAAAAGTTTGCTCACCTCTGCTGTATAGTGTCTCTGTTTAAGAACTCTCTGGTTTAAGGGATTAAAATTAACACATGGCTTGCACCACACAAAATATATTAAAATGCACAGGAAAAATGACACATCTAGAAAGTATTTGATAAAAGAAAAGATGCTGACAAAGCCAAACAGTATAGTCAGTTATATTTTCATGTGGCCTCTAAACATGATCAAATAATTAAATGAAATATATTTTAGCTGACATTAAATACAGTTACAAAAGCATCTGTTCATTGTGTTCTGGATAAATTAATTCTCCCAAGCTGCTGTAGGTGGGTTCAGAGAGTAAGGTGTTTTAGCAATTTATCTGTCTGGAATTCCCAAGCAGAAACTCTTTGAAGTTGTAGCCAGCAAATTGCAGGCAGTTGTTGTCAACCATTTATCAGAAAACTTCACTGCAAACAGTACACTTTGAGTTCAGACTTTTGAAGAAAGAGACAAAGTGACATAATTAAATTGTATACAGTAGTATTAATACAATGCATAATTAGCATATTTCATCCTGAAACCCAGACCCCTCAGGAGCCATATAGACTGTGCATGCACACACACACGCATGTGTAAAACAACAGTATGTAGCATATATCACAATAGTGGAAAACAGTAGTTTGCATCAAAGGCCCAATCATTTCAATGATGTTCTATTTCAAAATTATCCCTTACATGAAAGTATTCTTCAGTCATGGTCCAAAAATGCAGTTTACAATAGTTAGATGCAAACAGGACTTTGCAACCAATTGGCTTTCCTGATTCCCATACTACTCCTCTATAATGTTCCACAATATAGCAAGTAACAATATTTTCCATTGCCTGTCAGTCCTACAACATCATTAACTGCTTTAAATCCCTGCAGTGGCGCTCCTTTACTTACCATATCAAGTTAAATTTCTTGATTTTGCCTTCAAGGCCCTGCACAACTCAGCCCAGACCACATATCAAAGCTCATTTCATATTGCGTCCATGTTGATCCCCTTAGCTTTGCTAACAATACCAGATTTACAGCCACTTTTACATCATTTTACCACTAGTGTCTTTATGTCTTCTTCCACATTAACCCCTCCAAGTGGAAAAAATTCCCAAAGCTAGTGTACCAGGCCTTCATCCTCCCCTCATTCAAATCCCTCCTAAAGACTCATCTCTTCCACAAAACATATACATGCACAAACCTTCCATTCTAACATTATATAAGAGGAGGTGTGGCCAGTGGATTCATGACTACTCAATCATTGCACCTGTCAATCCTGTGACAACTCAATCCTGTGAGCTTCCAAGGACTTCCTACCAGCTTCTGAGCACCCTCAGCTCTCACTAACCATAGTGGGAATTGAAGGTGATCCACATCTTGTGAGAGGGATTAGCTCCTGGAGTTGAAATTATTTGGTTCCTGTCTCAGAAATGTATATATATATATATTGTTGTTTCCTCTCTCGTGGTCTCTTACTGGCTATTTCCAGGAATACTTAACGTATGTACATACCCATGTTTTATTTATATAAGTTAGCAGTTACCCTAGTAAATCAGATGATAGAGTACACAAAACTCCAGACTCTTTCAGAAAAGCTTGGCACCTCTACTGGTAAATTTAATCAGTGTTAGTCCAAAATCATCCAAATTATGGGCTTGTACTGTCTGACCTATCATCGCCTCCTAATTACATACAACCCGAGAAGCTCTGTAAATAGGTTTTTGTTTCAATGGAAGATCTTCTGTTCTATTGTTCAGACATATGCAGGGCATCGGAATAGAGAAATGACCCATCACAAAGTGATTTATAACCTCCATAACTCTCCCTTGTGTGAAAGCACACTGATTATGAAATTGACATCCATATGGAACATCCTACAAGAATATGTGTTGGCCTTTTGTGGTTACATTCATCATCAGGTCTTGAATTTCTTCAGAAGTTAAACAGCAGAAACCTGGGAGCTCTGTTGCAAAATTTCCCCCAGTTCATTGGACTGTGAACATTATGCCCCAAGGGAGATTTTTATTGCAAAAGGAAAAGTGAGGATCTTTCTGAGTCTCCAAAATCTTTGCTCCCTTGGCACCGAACATTTGCACCATCATGGCAGGTGGGCTGCACACACCTCCCCCGCTGCTTATTTAGAATTTATACAGAATCTATTTTACAGTCCATTAGTTTAAATTAGATAAACAAACAAACATCTTGACATCCCAAACATTAAGAACTCTTTACAAGGTACTGTTTGAGGAAATTCATGCTTTTAAATGTTTTGGGGGTGCCTTAAACAATAAACAAAAACAACAGATTCTCTCTTGTGGTCAAACCACCAAAGCAGAGTGAAGTGCACTGACTCTCTGAGAGTTTCAGCCCCATGTTCTGCTCTGCTTGTCCTTTTGAAAGGGGTCTCAATGAGGTGCCTTGTTGAAACCTCCGCTGGTGCTACTGTTTATAGAGGGAATCATTAGGAACAGTTTAGTCAGAACAAAAGGGGGGTTGTTTCCATTGTTCTCCTTGCAGTTTGACATCTTAACTGAAAAATTATCTTAATCGTCTAACAATATATATTTGCCTATGGGGTTCAGACAATTGTAAAAGAGATTCTGAATGACTGCTGAAAAGAGATAATTTACAGTGCAAACCCAGTGCATGCTGAACACCATTTAGTTATCACAAATGTTTCCGATGAAAAAATCTGCAGGAAAATCCCCACCAGTAACTATAGCTTTGATCTCATGACTGTATGTGATTATTTTTATGCATTTATGATTGCAGCATCCCCTAAAAAGAACACGCTTTGTAAGATATTACTCTAATAGTAAGATAGTCTGTTTCTGTATTTTGATAAGTAGATAGCTTAGGTTAGATCCTCAGCTGGTATAAATCAGTGTTACTCGTAGACTTGAATGGAAATATGCCAATTTACATCAGTGGTAGATCTGGCCCCTTAATTTTTTTTTAAAAGCCTTCAGCATAAGCCTGGTTGTTAATGGTTTTCTGCTGCTGAAACTCTAGGAGATTGCTTGATGCAAGCACTTGCAATGTGGCAAACCTCCTTTCTCAGTCAGACAGGGAGCTGGAACGTTCCTTAAACCATGGAGGATTGGTCCCAAAGTGTAATTGTTTGTGTAATTCTGGAGGGGATATTTGTGGCAAGAGCTTTGGCAAGTCAAATGAATTCTCAGCTTCATTCTGCTTCCACATCAGTTCACAGACTTTTATAGAAATCATTATATATAGGAAGAGAGTTTTTTTAGAGACAGGATCAGAGTAAAAAATGCACATTACACCTCTTTAGCTCTCTAACCCCATGCTGCACAAAAAGTTTGCAGCTCAGAATGTGTTGCCAATTAGAGTAGTTTTAATATGTATTCAGAATAAACCATTAAAATAATTGTTTCTATAGAAATGAAACATAAATAAAGCAGAAATTGATACTGAATAAAGATAACATTGGGGCCAAATTCTGGCTTTTGCTTACTCATATGCATGAGCAAGATAAGCCTCAATTAGAAGAGAAACTTTGGAGTACTACTGTTGCACCTAATCTTGCCTCCCCACAAACCCCAAAGTCCACAACCTCCATAGTTCCCTAGCTCTAGTAACAGAGGGTTGTACAGTTCGGGGGCATGATCCATATGGTTTTGCTTACATACCCCAATTTTCCATGCAACCTCCCCGCTCAGGTTACTAATGCTTGTGGCACAAGTAGTTTGTGCAGCAGCTGTGCAGGGGTTATGCAAGCACCAGTCAGAATAAAGGCACAAAATATTGGTTCTTCTGAGGTATTGTTTTGCACCAGCCTAAAGAGCAAAAGCGAAGGCATTCAATATTTGGCCCGTTGTATGTTGCATGTTGAAGCCAGTCATTGCTGTAAACTCCTGAGAACAAAGGTCAGATTTCAAAGGAAACCTGCACAAAACTGACTGTAAAAATATGATAATTACTACATTTGCAGTAATTACAAAGTGTAAATGACAAAAAAGAATTTTTTCAAAAAATATAAAATGACTTCAATATAACTAAAAAGAGTAATTAACAATCAAACAGGAATCTTGACAGCCTGTTGATGAAGAGTTAGGATGAAATGATTGCAGTTTACTATAAAAATGCATGATAAAGCAAGAGACTTTCAGAGTCGAATTGTCAAAGGGAGCACAACACAGACTAAAAGACTGCACCTACAATACGGCATATAACACTGTTGCCCACATATTTTTTTTCACAAGTGTGAACCTAAGGTTTTAGATGCACAGAGCACATTTTTGCCCATAAGGACAATTTCCTGCATTATGCCAAAAAATTACCTCCAAAACAGTGTTCACGAAATAATTGGAGAGTGCGAAATTAGAGAATAAATTTTAGACGCTTCTTTGGAAAATCTGGACCTCAAAGTGGTTGTATGGTAAATTCTGTTTAAAAATATATTATTGATGTTAGCTTATAAGAACCACAATATATATTTTACTATGTGGGCTTGATCCTAAAATGGTCTACATCTAGTGTCTGGTGTAAATCAACAGTAACTCCAGGGAAGTCTATGGAGATCTAGACCAACTTTATAAATTTAGGGCAAAAATTTAGTTGCCTAATTCAAGCACTCGGCACTTCTCAGGATTCAGTCCCATGATACCATTTGATTTTTAGGATTCAAAGGTCCCTACTGTTCCAAAATTATTTCTTTTACAAAATTATTAAAAGGTTTTCAAACAGGAGTAACAATGCCCTTCAAACCTGTGTGCACCGCTTCGACCACTGTATCTCCTCTGGTGAGTAGAGCTCAGGGCAACAAGAGCTATGGCTTAATTAGTATAACGTGATTAGCACAGTCCAGAACCAGATTAGTTCAAATTCTTGGGACAGTGCTAACGCGTGGCTTATCCATAATGTGATTACTTTCATGTTGAGGAATACATTTGCGATAATGGTGTTAAGGGGAATGAATAGAAACTTTGATAAGTATAATCCAATGTGGGCGTAATGCAATATTCAAGCTGTTTATGTAATCTTATAAAAACAATACTTTTTTTTTATTGTTAGAATCTGAATCACATGTATGGAGGGACCAGGAAAGGCAGAGGATGTACAGAGGATCCTGATGATACTGTCAGCCAAGATTCCCAAAAGACATTTATTTTAGTAGAAGCATTTGGAGGAAGAAAGAAAAGATGCTCAGTGTTTAGGAAGAGGAATTTGTTCCAGGAATAAGAGGTGGGAAGGTACAAAGCTTTCAGAATGGGGAAATGAGTAGGAAATAGAAATGGTTAGGAGGAGGGCATCTAGCTGTAAGGATGTGGACCTTGAACTTGATTTAGAAAAATAGGAGGAAGGAAAATAATACATTTTGGGCCTGATCTTTAAACAAGTTAGGTGTGAAAATGTTTGCCTAATCTGAGTGTACAGTTATTTAGGGGAACTTTACACAAAAATGACCAGAATGAACCATTTGCAGGCATTTGCCCCATTTGCATTTATGATCATGGCA
Organism: Mauremys reevesii; assembly: GCF_016161935.1. Lineage (NCBI taxonomy): Eukaryota > Metazoa > Chordata > Testudines > Geoemydidae > Mauremys > Mauremys reevesii. Next base: position 37,774,013 of record NC_052635.1, on the reverse strand, counting down.
ACAGTGCATGCAAACTAGGCACATACAATTGCACATGCATTTTGGGTGCTTAATTTTTTTTAAAGTAGGGCCCTTTATTTCTAAAGTTGTCTCTTCCACCCATCAAGAGTGTGCAGTTGCCTGCACAAACAAAAAGAGCAGTAGCTAATACACAAAACAGATAAAAACATTCAATTCATGATGAGACCAAAAAGTAGTTAATCTGGTAACATATGTAACCCTCAAGAAAGAGGCAATCGGTTGGAATTTTTTTATCTAAAGAAATGATCTGAAACAACTGCCAACATGCAGGTATTGCTTCATCATGAGCATTCAGCTCTCCCTCTCTAACAAGGAGGAGGAGGAGGAGGAGAAAGGGAGAAGAGAGCCGTAAGAGGAAAAACTGGTTTTTTAATTGACCTGGGAAGAAGGAGGAGAAAGAGGATGATGATATGGGCTGCCATTATTTCCAGCAATATGCCTGCAGAGCTTGGGAGGTAGCTTGCAGGGAGCAGATGAAATGAGTTTAAACAGTATGCAATGTATGATGGGGAAAAAAGATGGAATCCATAATAAGGATGGTACAGACTATAATCTATATAGATTGGTGAGTGTTTGAAACCCAAAACTGAATCCTAAAATTGAAGTTTGAGCCCATTTCAGTCTATACAGAATTATCCTTTATTGAACATACTGGGACAAATTCTGCTCTTGTTTACAACCCATAACCCCACTGATGTCCATGAGGGATTAGGCATGTGATGTGAGAAGAATTCTCTAATAGATTCCCTTTCTTAACCCACACTCATAAAGAATCCCCCTAGCATAATGTGTTAGAGGTAAAGAAGCAGTGGCATGTGGACTATTATATATATCTGTCATGCATCTATTGTATTGTATTGTATTTATTAGTTTACAACCACAAACCAGACATTTTGGGAAGGTGTGTGGGGGAGAGGGTAGAGTGTGGAGGCATTACCCACAGCAGCTTCAAAGAAAGAGTTTGGTTCACTGATTCTTACAATAATCCCCTTTCATAAAAGCCCAATTGCTTGTCCACAACGTGATCTCTCTACTTTATTCTTAATCTCTGCTACACCATGTACCTTGCTTTGCAATTTAGACAGGAAATGAAGAATAGGATCATAGAAGAAAGCAATATAATGATATAATTTAATTAATGAACTCATTAAATCATCTGAGTTGTTCCCATGCAAGTGTAGCATATACCCCCAATGTTCCCCACCCCTCAAGAAAGGACATATCCAATCTTAAACTGATACACTTGCTTAGAGTCAAAAATAGGCAACCAAAACAGCTGAATATATAGGGAAAACAAAGAGAAATAAATGACCTCTTAGGCAACCCTAAAAGCTCACCAAGTCTTAAAATTCATCTCCCATAAAAATGATAAACTAAGTCTCAGCAACCAGTTTCCTGGCAAAACACCTTCCAACTCCCAATATACAACTACTTTTCTTTCCTTCCCCCAGAAGGAAAAGTTAAAGGGACACTGTCAACTTGAAAACTAGTCAGTTTCAAAAAGTGAGCTACAAGTAGTTTCAGATACTACCCATTCTTGAGTCCCCTTTGACAATTTTGATGGTTTGACTATCATGTTTTCCTATTTTTAAGATGTTTTTCTTCCCCCTGTTGCTGAATGAAAGATCCACTCACAAACAAGATGGGAACGAACTGGCTATATAAGAGAAACAGTGGAAGTGACATGGTGCTGTCAAATGCACAAAGGAAACAAAATGAAAAAAACCCACAACATTTTGTCAAATCTATTTAAGTTATACACTTGGCAAGCATTTTTACACAGAAAGGGCCTGATTCTCAGAGGTGTTGTAGGTAACTCAGCACTTCTTGGGATCAAGCCCAAGATTTGTATAAAAGTTGTTACACAAAATAAGGTTGTGTGTAGTATTGCAGGCAGTTGAAATCACAGAGCTAAGCCAAAGTGAAGGGCTCTGGAAGATCAGAAGCAAGAGACAAGCTTTATGTAAATTACCCACTCCTTCCCACTGCTTGACAGCTGGTTGGTAGTGCTTCTCAGGTAGTATAAAAGATTTTGAAAGCTCATTCTTGTTGCCTCCATTGGGGACCCAAAACTCTCATTGATTTAGGAGCTTTGAGAAGGAATATGGTCCAGAGGAATGAGCACAGGGCTGGGAGTTAGGAATCTTAATTCTGGCTCTATCACTTACTCACTAGGTGGCCTTAGGGTAATTTACTTCAATTATATGCCTTAAGTTTCCTCTTCTATTCAGGCTATCCCGTTTCCATAGGCCTCTTATGATAAATAGCTAGTTACTGCTTATATGATGCTTTAAATACACAGAGCTATATAAGTGTTTGTAGGTGAAGAAGGTGTTCAGGATCAAGTATTGAGACTTTTGAGTATGGTAGAATCATCAGGAAACATCAAAAGCATATGCTGTCAAAATTAGTGTGACTGACCCACTTTCTTCATTCTCCCTTCCTTCCCAAGACTGAATTTGAAAGTCAGCATATACTGTGAATTATTTTCACTCCTCTCTTTTCAAGTAACTGTTGAGAAGCAGTAGTTAAAGTTGGTGACTAACTCTTATTAATTTTTTTTATATCACAGTAGATCCCAATGGGCCCAATCATGGGCCCCAATGTGCTAGACTCGCAGGGGTAGGCAACCTACGGCACACGTGCCGAAGGCGGCATGCGAGCTGATTTTCAGTGGCACTCACACTGCCCAGGTCCTGGCCACTGGTCCGGGGGGCTCTGCATTTTAATTTACTTTTAAATGAAGCTTCTTAAATATTTTAAAAACCTTATTTACTTTACACACAACAATAGTTTAGTTATAGATTATAGACTTCTAGAAAGAGACCTTCTAAAAACATTAAAATGTATGACTGGCACACGAAACCGTAAATTAGAGTGAATAAATGAAGACTCGGCACAGCACTTCTGAAAGGTTGCCGACCCCTGTGCTAGAGGTTGTACAGACAGGTAGTAAAAGACAGTTGCGACTCCCTGCTTTTAACACTTGATAATCCAATTCAAGCCAAGATTCAACAAATGAGTGTCACAGACAATAGAATGGGAAGAGGTGACGGGAGAGTAGTAAGATAATATAGTGACAAACTAGCAATGTGCAGAGGCTGATGGTTCAAAATCATTTAAATGTTATTAATTGTTAGTATTTTAAAGTTTCTCCATCATCCCACAGTCCCCCAGTCTTCCTTGACTCTTCCTTACTAACTCCCCCTGCTCCCCACCTGCCTGTGGAAAAAGTGACCCTGGTCTCTCTGCCTAGTATATTTATATCATTAAATTTTAAATGTATGCATTTATCGTTTTCCCCCTTCTGGCCAGTGTTATATATATACAAATTCTCTCAAAGGATTGCCCCCCCTCCCTGTACATAAACCACCCCTTCCCCTTGGGTGCTTTCTCTTTAATCAAGTTTACATTCATTTAACTACTTAGAAATGGCTCACCCTTTCTTCCAATCCAGCAGCTTCCATAAACATCCTGAAAAGCAACCTGATCAGATGTTTCTGCTCTAGGCACTAACATGGATTTTCTTTTCTAAGCAGTTTGGAGAGAGAGGGAGGGAGAGGGGAAGAGAGAGAGAGAGAGTGTTGAGTTTTGCTGCCTGCTCCTCCCACAAGATACAACCTCCTGCTGCCAGTGCTGTCTGCAAAGAAGCATTTCAAACGTACTTAGACTTAGCTTGTGAGAAGTGAAGCGAAAGAGATCAGACCCCAAAGGAAGAGGGTGGAAAGTAACACTCAGGATTATCTTCTCCATTTATCTCTTTCCTATCATATGGATTTTACAAACTACACAACCTCCCCCAGAGCCAGACTTTTATCATGAGTGCACTGAAGCTGGATCTCCCCTCTCTACCCAAGTGATCAGAACTTTGAGGGGCAGGCACCAGCTGTCTTTAATGGTAAAGTATTTATTCCTGCTCCCCAGCCCACTGGATCTCTTTATCTCCCCTCCACAGGGAGCTGCGTGAAGGAGGAGAGGAGAGAGATGCATGTGGTGTGGCTCAGGCAGCCTGCCTCCTGGCTGCTGGTCCTGTGGGCTGCTGCTCCCTTCTTGTGGCTGCGCTGCATCCTGGCTGATTTCACCTTGGACAATGAGGTGCACTCCAGTTTCATCCACAGGAGGCTGCGGAGCCAGGAGCGCCGGGAGATTCAGCGGGAGATCCTCTCCATCCTGGGTTTGCCCCACCGGCCCCGGCCCCATCTGCACGGCAAGCAGAACTCTGCCCCCATGTTCATGCTGGATCTCTACAATGCCATGTCGGTGGAGGAGGAGGCGGCAGGAGCAGCAGGGGAGGAAGGAGAAGGATTCTCCTACCCTTACAAGCCCATCTTCAGCACCCAGGGGCCACCCTTGGCCAGCCTACAGGACAGCAACTTCCTCACTGAGGCAGACATGGTTATGAGCTTCGTGAATCTGGGTGAGTCTCTAACCCCAGTCCCGGGGACCTCTGGGATGAGATTTTTTCTTTGCAGGGGAAGGAGTGCCTGAGATTGGGATTAGTGCCTGGGGGCGAGATGGGGCAGATCTCTCTTGTGGGCAAAGGGAGGACAAGAATCTGATGGCACAAGTGTCTCTGATAGGGCCAAGTGTCTCTAATGGTGGGCACAGGTGGCCTTGGTGGCAGGTGGCCCCGATGGCAGGGCAGGGAAAATAAGTAGCCCGAGGAAAAACTACTTTTTTATGTGATATGTAAATAGCAGGAATATTGAAATTCAGCTGGGCAGGGCTCAGTCCCTATTTCACATCATTGGGATTTTTACAAGCTCATGTATTGTGCTGAATCAGCTCTCACCCCACGTGCCGAATTCTTCCTCCTCCTACCCCTGCCACTGGGTATTTTCCCTGTCCCCGAGGTGGGGTTCTCCGGCGCGGGTCTTTCCAAGAATCACGAGCGGCTCTGGCCTGCATATTGAACCTCCAAGGAAGATGTGAAACCAGCACAAGACCATGAGCTGCCGCGTAGTTCAAAGCCCTAGGCGTGGAGTCATGTAAATGATCAACAATGGCACTAGAGCGGCTGTAAATGCATGGAGTCCAGTGGAGCGGGGAAGACAGCATTAACTAAACGGAAAGGGCTGCTCAGAGTCTGTTTTCTTCATTGGCTGAGAGGGTTTCGGTAGTAAATCCTTATTTACTCCTGCAGCTCTTTTTACTGACCCCAGTTTTAGGCAGCTAATTTGTCTTCTTTCAGAAGCCCATGTCTGTGGATGGGTTTATGCAAATGACGTGAAAGTTGTCACCTTTGAATGCAGCTCACTAGGCCTCTAATTGGATGCCATGGGCCAAGCTGAGTTCTGTTTGTCTGCTTTAGATTGCATGGCCTTTTGGACTAACTGGTCTGGATTTGAGTAAAAGGCTGTCATGGCCAGCATTCTATTTTAAATATATAATTATAGGTCGGAGTTTGCCATATCCAATTTTAGCACTCATCACGTGTGGCTCTGAAACCACCGAATGTACAGATTGGGTGCCTACAATTTCAAGACCAAATCTGAACAGTAGTTTCCAAACAGGATCAACTCAAACTTTGCCTTAATGAGATGCAAGAGGGATACCCGATGCATAAAAATAATAAACTGGTACAGATTGCAAGCACCCTTATCTTTACTACTGTAAAAAAATCCATCATTGTCAAGGACTTAACAGTTGTCACTATGTTTCACACCATGGCCACCTAGAACTTCCTGGTGGCAACAGAAATTGAACCATAATCCTTCTTCTGGCACTTGCCCTAACGGAGAATCATTAGTAGCAGTATAAGGTCTATGCCACATAGCTGAATAGTTATGATTATATACAGTTACCATTCCATTGCAATCTTGGTGATACCTGGAGATGGAGTATTGTATGCTGGACTTCCAGTTTCCATGAGTCACTCATTCATATTAAATACCATGAGCCTCATAGGAGGGCTTTATGAGCTACATTTGGCCAGGGTCTACACTTTTCTGAAAGTGATAATAGGTTCCATTTAGAATTATAATGCTTGTCTAATCTCTTTTAGATATTTAAACCAATCATCAATAATACATTTTAAAATCAAATATTTGAACATCCAAAATTATTGTTGGTGGTCAAACATTAGACTTTAAAGATAAGATATCATGTTAACTCTGTGCTTGCTGATACCTTAGTTTTAAGTATAAAGTACAGCCTAATGCTGAGAATGCAGGGACACTCAATAAGCTCTAACCGAAAACAAAAGATGTTGAAATAATGAAACTAAAATTTACACTTTTCTTTTTATATTGTAAGAGGATTTTGTGAAAGGGATAAATAATTAATGAGTCAGCTCCAGATAAAGAAATGTTTATCTCCAGGGGAATAATTGTATCCTTTATAAAAAGCAAAGTTAGTTCCAATGTAGCTTTCATAAGTATAGCTCTAGGAACCCAGTCTCATACTCCTTATGTAAGGAAAGGTCATCTTTGAAGTCCAGGGCAGTTTTGTATAAAACATATTAAGGTTCAGGCCCTAAAGTAAATTATATTGCACACAAACATTTTAGCCCAAAGTGTGATTATAGTGAAATTAGTCAACATATTATACAATATAGAACAATTTTTGGAGAGCTCCTGCTCTATAAGAGTATCACAGAACACAGAGTGATTGCATATATGTAAACAGAAGTTACAATGTAACATTAAGATTATTATGCACTCCAGCACAACTCTTGGCTTTTGTAGTTAGTTTAGAGAGCATAAAAATATTCTTCAAGCAAAATGATCCATTATAGTTTTATTTAACTGCTGTCAGGATGGCCAGTCATTAATCAGAAGGTAGGCAATAGTCAGTGGTTTTATATAGACAGGTGAAATTATTACCAACAAGGCACTTTTGGGAGGTTTATCTGTACTGTTTTGTTCCCCTGTCAACAGTGCATGCCAGGACAAGTTTAAAAAGGACATAGATCTGCAATAGCTTTCTTCATCACTGTGCACACCTTTCATCCCATTATAGTCATCGTTCTTTCATCTGTATCGGACAAAGCCTGGCTTGTTTATGGACTTCTTAATGAATCAGACTAGCTCCTAACTCACATTTATAGTCTAATACAACACCTGCTTTAGTATGAACAGTTTTCTATGACATACCATGAAAATTAGATCTATTGTAGACTGTTTTTTTTAAAGCTTTCTACAATGATTCCATTTAAATCAGAGCTGAATTGCTAAATGCAGTCTGTATTAAACTGTGTCCTAGTTTTGTAAGAGATACTCTGTGGGCATTGTATTTCACAGGTAGGTTTTTATTACATTCTAAAGCCAGCACAATGAGGAAGTGTCATAGCATAATAAAATGTGCATCTTAGTAATGAGGGAAGTGAGAGTAAGTAGAGAAGTCATTACTAAATCTAAGCTTCAGTAAACAAGCTATGTTATTGCAGATCTGTGTGACTTTCGAAGGTTAGTCTACTAATATACTTTCTCTCTTTGAATGTTTCTCCATCCATCCAGCTTAAAAGCTTAACATATGATAATAAATTACAAGATATGAAAGAGGAGATACATTCATTGACTTCTGTGGAGTTAGATCAGGGCTGAATTTGCTCAAAGAGTTTACATTTGACCTTAGTAGTTAGGAATCAGAATACAGGTGCTTTATTTCAAGGGTAGCTTGAAACAAACTAGGTTTATATCGAACAAGTAGCATTATTATAATAGCTTGCTAATTAACTAGATATAGCACTAGATCCAGTTAACTCATGGGCCAGTTTCTGTTCTCAATTACACTAGTACTGAGATGGATGAGGAATGGGGCTGTGTAGGAATAGGCTTGGATGTAAACAAAAGCAGAATTAGGCCACATAGGTCTGAATACCTAATTCAAATAAATAATGACCAGGCTTATAAGGGTATTACTATAAATTGTATTCCTCTGAATTTCATTTCAAAGAAAAAGTGTTCTCTTGCACAACCTTAATTTTAAAATTCATAAACAGCAACTAATGAGAAAACATCTCCTAGGCTGCAGAGGAGCTTTTTTTCTAAAAAATAATTGGATTGTCTTTATGTTAATAGTCTTGACTTGGTAAATAGTTCTTCCTTGAATTTTTTTTTTTAAAGACCCAGCATGAGTGATGTGCAATCAGTTAATTTGTCTCACAGCTGATTATAAAATGGACAAAAAATTTTAATCCTTGAAAAAATGAGATTAAAAAAACAGAAAATTAGTCATTCTTGGAAGAAGTGTGTGAAAGTGGCTTTTGTTAATGTAAATCAAGAAGCTGAAGAGCCCCTAAGTTTCATTTTATTTCATACCATCTGGCTATCCTTTTTGTTGACAAGTGTTTGGCATAGAGAACCATCTCTTTGCCCTTTAATAACAGGCTTTAACACTGTAGGGTATTAGAAAAAGATTCTATAACAGTTAAAAAATTTCCTCTGGGGAATACTTTATAAAGTGAGCACGGGCTGCAGGCATTTGCAGCTGTAACCTGGCTTGTGTTAAAATTTGGAAGGGGCTGCCTTGCATTCCAGCTCACTACAGGCCTTCACTGGTGTACAGCCAAAGGTTAATATAGATGTCACACGGTTTTGCTTTAGAGAGTCTTAGATATAAGAGTACGTGTACAGCTGTGTTTTTAGTAACCCTTTCATAATCACTTCTTTTAAACCTCATTTTCCTGCTTATATAAATCAAAGATTTTCAAGGATATTTGACCTGGATTTGAACTTTTGATCTTCACGTATCTCCCACATGAAACAAAGCAGATTAAATCTTGGTCCTGAATGTCTGCTCATGATCAGATGATTTGGTCCATATATTAGGCCAAACCATCAGATTCCCCCCTCCCCTCCACCGCTGCCCTCTATTCCTGTTCCAGTTCTCAAACCTGAACAGATATGCCCTGTGATAGTTTCAGACAGTATGGATCCAGCAGTGCTTAGGTGGTGTGGAATTACCTTATGGGGAAAGGTTTGTAGCAAATGACCTCAAACAAAAATAATGAAATATTGTGTCTGTGTAGCAAGGAGCTATCCAGTATTCTTGGAATGTACAGACCAATCCTACTGAATTTCATGCTAGCTTCCTTATCTGTAAAATGGGAAATGAGACTAGGAGTTAGTTACCTGCCTCACACAGGAGTTGTGCAGACTGACTCATTATTTAGGGTACAGACTGTAGCTGACCCTGTGAATGGCGTAGGAAAGGGAACATGAAGGCTTCTCATTCCCTTGTACTTCTGTGTAGGACACAGTCACAATCCCAATCCTTGCTCTTCCAATGGCTACATTGGCAAGCAGGCCTGGATAGGACTGGAGGGCTGGTCCATTCTGTCTGCTCCTTGTCAAAGGATGTAACTTTGGCCACAGCAGCATACTCTCTTCATTGCTCCCATGCATATTATCCCTGGAAGCTGAAGCCCTTAACAGGACCTGTAGTTTAAAACAGACACAATGTAGGGTAAGGTAATTTGAAGAAAACAAGCCCTTAGGACCAGATCTTGCGATCCCACAGTAAGAGGGTTTTTTTTGTTCCCCCCCCCCTCCAATCAAGTAAGGACTGCAGTGCCTTGCTTTATAGAAGTGGTAAATACTGTATTATTAACCATTGTTTTAGGATATGCTACCCCTCCCTTAGCACCCTCCCTTTTGCTTGTGTGAGAATTGTCTCTACCATGCTCTCTTCAGACTAAGTTTAATAGCCTGTTAGCATACACCATGAAAATCAATCTTTAAGTTTTCTTTTGTAAATAAGCTTGTGTACAGTTTGGAACACTTTTGTGGGTGGGGAAGGTTGCACAACGGGTTGGAAACATTAATTAAAAAAAAAAGATTAACTATTAAAGCCTAGTCAAGGCTGTCAACAGGCTTCTTTTAAATAGGACATTGCTATGCTTTAGTTTAATACATTCTGGCAGTGTCACCGGGGTTAAGGCTAATACAAGGATGTGTGGATCCTGTCATGTTATTGTCAGGAGGAATGTGGGGATTAGGTTTAAAAGTGGCAGAGGGTGAGTGGTGCAGCTGTGTACACTTATTATAAAAGATTTAAGTCCCACTGGTAAAATCAATATATTAAATTGCAAGAGCCTCTGTTTTTAGTTAAGTTAAATCAAATATGTTGGTAGTGCTAATATGGTTTCTGTCCTTGGACCAAGTGAAGAAATGCTAATATTTATGTAGAAACTGCTAATATGTGGTTAAAATGTAACACATTTAGTTTTACATATCTAAGTTATTCTAAGTCGATGAATACCAGAGAAACATTGAGATGATGGATGAAGTCATCTGAGCGACTGAATAAGTTAAGGAAATATTAATAGTGGCCAGATAGAGAGGTTACCTGATGATATACAGCACTAGGAGGACATAGTATTTTTAATTCTCTTCCAAATACAGTCAACTTCTTCCAAGCCAGAATCAAAATATTCAGTTAGCTAAAAACACATTTAAGTTATTAATTGTAAAAAAAAATCACCTTTTAAAATAAATTAGTGGCCTGTATGTTTAAAAGTTAGTTTCAGAACTAAGGTTCTGATCTTGTAAACATCTGAAGTCAGTGGGACTACTCAATAGGACAACTCAGATGGATAAAGTTAAGGACAAGCATAAATGTTTATATGATTGGGGCCTAGGAGCAGATTTTTGGTTAGATCTTCAGCCATGTAAATTGGCATAGCTCCATTGGATCTGCCCCCTTACACTCATTTACACCAATGTAAATCTAAAGTAACTACATTAAAATCACTCCAGATTTACACCAGGATAACTGAATTCTGAATCTGGTCAAGTATCCCTATACAGAAATAATCAGTACGCAGTATTTCATTTTGAGTCTTCAGATAGTTTTCTTTCCTAATCTTAGAAATTAGTTGTTTAGAGAAAAGGTTTCCCTTACTGCAAATAATCAAAACATGAACCAGATCCTATTAGTCACTGCTTATCATGATTATTTGAATCCAGGTTGTTGAACTACCATTGAATTCCTGTCTTTGTAACAAGCAGAATTTAACAAATATTTTGTTTGACAAAAATGTGATACATTTTAATACAAGACATGTTTCATATGGAGAACCCTCAGTGATGAAAGATTACTGGTATCAAAATATCTGAACCTCAGCACAAATAAACAATATGGTGTAAAGATTGTAGAGCCAAATTCTCTGTTGGCATAACTCCATTGACGTCAATAGAGTTATGTCATCATTTTATCTGCCACCTAGATTTTTTTTGTATAAATGTAAAAACAAGAGACTTTATGATTTTGTCAATATCTTTCACAAAAAATATGTATCTTGACATATTTATGAAAATTCAAGTGCTTATTTTTGAAGCCCATACTTCCCTGAATAGAGCTTCAGGACCGTATTCAGGTTGTGATGCTGATCTGATTTACATTGGTGTAAAAATCAGTGAAACTCCATTAATTTAAGTAGAGTTACTCCAGATTTGCACTGAGATCGGAATCAGGTCTGTTGACTTCTACAAGAATGCCTGTGAGGAAGAATACAGAATTAGGCCCCCGAGTAACATTCTCATTCTTTTAAACATTTGTGTCAGCTACATGTTGAGTGCAATGAGAATCTGTTAGAGATCCAGATTGAGTGGATTGAATTAATGGCAACTCTGAGACTACAAGTTTTAGTGTAATTGCTTTATTGTTTTGGAACCAAGATGCTTACAATCTAGTTCCTGTGCAAACATATTTAACGTGTGTTAATATGTCTCAAAACCAGACCCTCTCCACAAAATTCTGCTTTTCATTAATTGACATCAGTAGCATGGTACAGTATTTCAAAGTGCTGGCCAAATATAAACTGTGTTTCTAATTTCCTTACTTTCCTGTGTTTGGAATGCCAATGTTAATTTGTTCCCATGGAAGAGTGAGAGCTGCCAACCACAGTTTTATATAAATGGCTTTACAGTGCAGAGCTGCCAAAATTAAATGATACTTAGGAATTTTCATGACATTTTGGGGAGAGAGAGAGAGAGAGTGTGTGTGTGTGAGAGAGAGAGATGTATGGGTTGTTCCACAATAGCAACTGATCATCGGGAGAAATGTTTGAAGTGATTTATATTTTGTTTAGCTATCAGTTAATGTTTCTTCTCATTTAGGATCCAGTTTTTCTGTCTGTCAGATGTTATACAGCATGTTACTTGTGCGCCAAAGACAATCTTTACATAGTGAATTTCGCTGATAGCTATCAAGAGTGATTTTGTGGATGCAATTATTCCCAGCATGCTTTTATTTATTTATTGGCAGCTTAAAACTGACATTTTTGTTATCTGATCATTATGATACAGATTCTGTCACCTATACTTGCAATAATAATACCTTACTCCTTGAGTAGCCCCATTCATTTCTCTGAGACTAGCCAGTGAGGTACTACTCAGCATGAATAAGGATGACAGAATCTGGCTGTATATTTATATTGTCAGTTTGATTAAAAATACCAAGAAAGGGTTTTTGTTTAAAATATAGCAGTACATAAACCAAATTACTTTCTTTAAAAAAAAAAATTAAGTCAGAGGTACTCATATTTACTTTAACAACATGTGTTGTCTCTTACACAAAAAAGAACTAAATTTTTGATTAAATGCATCTATTTTATTTTAAATTTAACATGATAAAAACAGATGTGTTTTTTTTTCTTTCCAGGAAGGTATTCAAAAAGTACAAACTGTCCATGTTTCAGTACACTTCTGTTAATGAGTGCTATGATTTTGTATCTCACAAATTTCCCATTTTATTGGAACAGGTGCAGTGTTCTACCATCTGTGCCAGTGTTTCACTATACCAACAAACAAAGTGTTGTTTTGGTTCAGTGGATTTAAAAGTCTCCTGAGAATAAAGAAATGAAAGAGAAAGAATTTAGAAAGTGCCTAGTGAAGGAAAGGCACTTCAAGTAATGTGCTTTGTCACTCAAGTCTTCTCATAAATTAACTTCAACTATTTCCAAACTGTTTGAAAAATTCTATCCATAGAGTATTAAGTTTCTGTTGCATCTCTGAGGTCACATGTTATTCTTTACCATCTTTATCTTCCTGGAACTGCTTCCAAGTTAGATTCTTTTGTCGTCACATTGAATTAAATTTTATGCTGAGTAAAAATTCTGCCTTGTTTTGAAAATAGAAGAACTGTGAATTTTCAATGTTCAGATTTTGAGTTTTGCTGATTCTGCCCTTTTAAAGATGATGCAAATATTCCTCAAAGTTTGTAAAAGCTCATTTTGCAATTAGATCAACAAGCTCATACTTAGCTTATGGCTAAAATAACAACCACCACCACCCTTCTAGGTTCATCTTGAAAGTGTTTAGTCAGTGTGTCTGGAAAGACTTACAGTTAAAGTGCCTGAAGGGTGGGGATGAGATATTTCAGCATGCAGCCAGTATCAGGTCCACCTGGCCTGGGAAACTATGCAGGCTTTGTAGCAGAGAAAATCCTTTTACTTATATCTTCATGGGAAGCTCTTAAAAACCATACACTGCCATCCTCTGTTTTTAAAATTAGCATGACCCTCATTTGACTATGTTCCTAATGAGGGAACAACTTCACATAGACCAAGCCAATTATCATTCCAGGGGTTGTTTTTTAAAAAAAGTTGTCTGTCCATGCATGATTGCTTTCAAGTAGGAAAAAAGTTTCCTTTCTTTAGCCTTGGTCTTAACAGTGAATCAGATTCTGCTCTGAATTACACCTCCATGCAACCCTGTCAATGTAATCAGGCCAAGATCCTCAGTTAAACTGGAACAGCTCCATTAAAGGCAATGGAGTCAAAACAATTGACAACAGCTGAGGATCTGGCACAGCATCTTCATCAAGTTTGATGGGGTTGTAAATGAGGGCATGATTTAACTCCATGAATGCAGCTATTGGGCTAAATTCTGCCTCCAGTTATTGCATCTTGTTGGAGTCAGTGGGATTGCGCACATCCTAACATTTTACCAATTTGTGGTCTCTACAGCTCAATGGCAGTGAAGTAAATAAATAAAGGACCTGGAAGAAGTACCAAAAATACTTGTAAAAAAACACAGCATCAATATTTGTGAGTAGTAATTTAAGTTAAGAGGTAAATTTATTTTACGTGGGGCCTAATTCATGCCTGAAACTCCAATTGACAATGGGAGCTTTGCTTCCAAGTAGAGATGCAAGATCTGGTCTATCATTTTAATAGCACTATACAAGAGCTAAAAGTTATAAATAATGAATTCTGTTTCTTACAACTTATTAGGATTTGAATGATTATTTTAATATGTGATTTTTTTCTTAGCATATGTCTATTATCTATAAAATCCCAAATGGCAAATATTCATAACTAGCAAGAATTAATCACCGGTACCCATTATGCTGGCATGCAGGAAGCTAACAAACAAACAAACAAACCAAAAAAACAGTTTTCAAGAAGTTTAAAACTAATTGCTGGTACCATTAAAAAGGCTCTGAACATTTCAGTCTTGCTACTTTTATTTATTTATTTATTACTATGCAATAATTCTAACCCTATGGGGACTCTCTAGAGATTAATAAAGAATACTGTCCATCACTTTTCCTGAACCTTGTGTGGTGCTATAAACATTCTGCTGGGTTTAAGTTCCCCTTTCTGAACAGAGACTTAAAAATTCAGCAATTGTTAAGAGAAGGGAGGGGTTTTGTTGTTGTTTTAAGAAAAAATGTAACTTTAGCCTCACAGTCTGTTAGCTACATGAAGCAATAAATGTTTATTTGAAACCGGGAAAATCCAGGGCTGCTGGTGGTTGGTTGTTTCCTTCTAGAGGAAACAATAAACATGCCCACTTGTATTTTAACTGCTTTACCACTAGACCCCCTAATGACACAAATATACTTGTACTAAGCTTCAGTAAGGAATAGCTGAAAATAATCACTATTGATCTCACCATCCTTGACAGTGGAAAGAGAATCTTTTGACTAAACAGCCATTTAATTCTAGGCCAGGATCACTAGAAGATCAAGATTTTTCCATACTCAGGCCCAAGTGAAATCTCTTATCCTACATGATGAGCAGTCTGCCCAGCACTGAGTCAGGGATGCTAATCACACATACCGTCAGATCGTGTTCCCATTTAAGTGAAGGGGATTTTGGTAACTGACTACAATAACTCTTTCAACTCATTAGCATGCATTATAATAAAAACTGCAGGAATTTTAGACTACATGACCCACAGAAACCAGTCAATGATTGTGCCACATTAAGGCCAACCCAAGGAATGAAGAATCAGGCGTGTATTAAAGAATCCAGAATCAAAAATACTCCAGCAGGCCCAAATATCTTCTAGGTATCAGTAGCCTTTGTTTTGCTGATAAATCCATTTCACTATAAATTATGTGGTATACATGACAGCATTATTTAAGTCAGCGTGTCCAAAGTTTTTGTGATTTTTTTTTTCCCTTTCTGTAGTGATAATTGGCAGTTAAAGTCCTAAGGCAAAGTAGTACTGCACTTGAACGTGACATGTTGGCAATAGACCAAACTGGAGGAGAATGCTTTGTATTCTGGTCCTATGAGGGACCCTTAACTCCCCTTGTGCATAAATCCCATGGCCTCATTTGTGCAGTGTTTAAAATAATGCAACACAATAGAGTGTGAATTATGTTGCATTCATTTCATTCATTCATATAAAATTGACTTCGGGAAACTAGAGTACTAAACAGCTAATCTAATACAAAAGTACTGCAATCAAAAAAATGTATCTGAAAAAAATTGCTATTTGTTAAGGATTGACTCCAGGAGACCACTTTGGTCTAATGTTAGTGAGAGCCTCTATCGCCTATATTTTGTTAAACTGCTAGCAAATATGTCTCTCCCTATTCCCAGATGACCTTAGTAATGGACGGTAGGCCAACAAAATCTGAACTCTAAACTACACATGGCGTGAAAGTATTTCTGCAATAAAACCCCCAGCGTGGGAAACCACCATCATTCCATACACAATGCCCCAGTAGACTTATGCATATTTTTGTATTCTTAATTCACCCATCTCAAAATTCCTGAGCACATATACTAAATTATTAAAATAGCACATAATTCATTTCTCTTTGTCAATGAAAATAATCTTTATTTTAGCCTCCCCTCCCACAAAGGAATAAGCTGTATGAATATGCCCAGATACCATCTCAAGCAGAAGTCTGAAAGAATACATGGGTCTTAGACTAAACAGTGAAGGTCTGCTGACTCTGAGCCAAAGACTGCCTTCAGCTCCCATACTTGCAGATCCAGAAAGCTGTGAGCAGGAGCAGCCCAGTTGATCTGAATTGGCTTGGTGGCACACAAGAAGAGTGGGGTCTCAAATTAAAATGTGAAATGGGTCACTGAGCATTTCTTGCAGTAGTGAAAGAGGCTGACCCCTCTGGCTGGAATAACTAAGATGAAATTCTGCTCTCAAAACAGCATTTTTAAGATCTTTTGTGCATAATGCATCACAATATCCAGTATTCTACATTTGATCCCAGCAAAGAAATCTCACAGAAATATGCAGAAGAACTCCACAGTATGGGTCCAAAAAGAAGATCTTTACTCTTATTGAGCTTTCACCTCCAGGGTAGCTATACCTTTCCCCTGAATAGTTTGCAATCCCCCTGGCACAGCAAGGATCTGTAATCTTCCAGAGACTGCTTGACCTAGAAAGGTGCAGATATTTGTTGCTGCACAGAGAGGCTAAAAAGGTCTAATCTATTACTGTATCACAGCATAACTCAGAAAGTATACATTCCAAGCTGTAAATTCTATTGATTACAACCAAGGGCTGAGATTCGCATCAGTCACATATCTGATCTCTCCTGCTTATTTTGTAATGTCACGGGAACTACATTCTCAACAATACAGGAATTTGGGATCCAAGCTAGGAAGTCCAGCTGGCTGTATGATTTAAAACCTGGAAAACTGATTCTTGGATTTTTTTTTTTGTATAACCATAAACCATCCAAAGGTCCCAATCCTGAAAATCCTCAGTGCTTGGATGCCCTCTGTGCTCCTCCCAGATGGTCTGTGGGCTTGGGCCCAAGATTTGGTAAATGTTGGGTATACTCTAATTGCAATGACAATAAAACATTTAAGGAGGAATTAGATCTGTGTTATTTATCTGGGCAGTTGTTCGGAAGATGAAAGGAAAACATATATGAAAATGAAATTAAACATTTCAACATAGAGAAGTCTATTTCCACACTATTCTCCAATACAGTACTTAGTCAATATCAGTGCAGAAATGGGTAAATTCCATTGACAGAAATGAGGTATATGAAGGTTCCATCAATTCTCTTTTAAGGCTTGCCAATAGATATACAAAATATATATGTGTGCTTTTAAAAGACTTTTATTTTGAACTCATGATGTGAATCTATGGTATTAAAGAAAGCAGAACAATCCTTTATTTAGCTGCACCTGCACCTTAATGCCTAATGAGTTTAGTCTGATGGAATCCAGACCTCAGGAAGGATTATAAATTCTCATTTGATTTCATTTACTTCTAAAATACCTTAAACCAGCTGTACCAGTCCAGAATCCAGTCCTCCTTTCTATACCAGTTTTGCAAATGTTTTTGCTTGCTGTACTAGGTAACTTTATGCTATATAATAATATACACATAGTAATCAGGAACAGAAGGGTGTTTTAAAAAAAATAATCTAGTTCTAGTGGAAAGATAATTAGAGGTATATGAGCTTGAAAACCACTACCTTGTGAGTAAAGTTTTTAAAAATTTCTTCATGCTCAGCAAGAAGAATGGAAAAGAAATTAAAAAATCATAGGTCTGAAAACAATGTTCTCTCCGGTTGGTCCAATAGTAAAATACAGAAGGGAGAGATGGCCCCAAGGCATAATGTTCTTTCAAGTGTAGTGATCCCAAGTCACCATGAGTTTATGACAAGATAACTTGTTTTAGTATTTGTCAGTAGCAAAATATCTAATAGTTGCAAACTTTAGTGGCTAGAAGCTTAACAACAGGATATACGCTCTAGTGGAGAATGACCACTTTCCTTAAGTGGCAAATGGTACATTCAAACATGTCATTCTCCTTTGTATACTGTAAACACAGCAGTAAGCTTGAGCAGCACCTTCACAAAGACTGCTAGGTCAAGCTATTTAGCTTGAACAATATCTAACCATCAAATAAATTTGCAACTTTTGGACTTTGTCCCAACTTAGCTATTACTACACTGCAACACAACATTCCATCAGACAGGCAATCAACACATTGCAGAGAACTGTGATCGCATTGCAATGCTTGTGTTTCTAATAGTATAGCAAGGGGAGTGGTCCCAGCTATCCCTCAGTTCCTTCCAGCTGCTGAAGGTGAGTGGTTGAAAAGGACACTTGCCCTCTTGAAAATTTTGGAAGCTTGTGGCACAGGCATCTTGACTCCACAAGTGTGAATGTGCAGAAGCTCATCTTGAAGAATTCCAGTTAGTAACCTTCATTTTCATGGGACTTGATTTCAGGATTTCATAAACCTTCCAGAAATTTCAGTGCCATATTTTCATAATTCCTATTGTCTCCTTGATTTGTTAAAGGGGGAACAATTTAATGAATTAGCATACACTCAGAAGCAGAGTTGCTTCATATATAACTGTGTTTCTCAAACTGGGGTCACCGCTTGTGTAGGGAAAGCCCCTGGCATGCCGGCCCGGTTTGTTTACCTGCCCTGTCCACGGGTCCGGCCAATTGCGGCTCCCACTGGCTGCGGTTTGCCACTGCAGGCTAATGGGAGCTGCTGGAAGCGACTGCCAGTATATCCCTCGGCCTACGCCACTTTCAGCAGCCCCCATTAGCCCAGAGCAATGAACCGCGGCCAGTGGGAGCCGTGATCGGCCGGACCTGCAGACGGGGCAGGTAAACAAACCGGCCCAGCCCGCCAGGGGCTTTACCTACACAAGCGGCGACCCCAGTTTGAGAAACACTGATATATAAGTTGAAGATCTTGAGTTCAAATCCCAGCTAGGGGCATTCTTCAACTGTACAAACTCCTACACCATTTTCTTTCCTCAACCATCCTAATGTTGTTAATGTTCAAAAACTCCTGGGTAACATGTGGGATGACAGGATGTGGTGGTTTCCAATATCATCTAAACTCATTACTTCCTGTTGCTGCAGCAGTTCTAGGAAGCCAGGTGGTTCAACACCATTCTTATGAAATCAGACAGGTAAAACTAGGTTTGCCATTTCAAGCCTAATGGGTGAATATGAGAAAGGGCACAAACACTTTGTTTTAATATCAGTCTCCAGTCTATGCATCCTTGCTTGCTGGAGTTCAACTCCATTTGGGAAGAATTTGCTGCTGCTCTAGACATAATTAAACCCATCTTCCCTTAGCCCTCCCTTTTGGTACATATACAATGACACCATTGTTCAGAGTCCTGCAGCACATATGCTGACATTAAAGTGTTTAATCTTGTAGTACAGTATTCCATTATTTCTTGGACATCTGTACATAATAGAAATAGTCTGTTTTAAGGGATTTGTTGACAAAGAAATGGCTAATGCTGATGCATGTGCAGACTGAAAACATCTTTCCCAATTCCATCCAGCAGTAGGGAGGTTGCTTCTTTCCAGTCCTGAAGCCTAGTACAGATGTGATATGCACCATTGCGATTAGCAATCTTGAATTTATAACAAGGAGTCAGTGTTCTGGAAGACGTTTGGAAACTCCCCGCTTGGTTGTCAGCTAGGTGATGTTATTGGCAACACTATTTTTATGATGAAAAGCTGAAAAAATGAAGTTATGGTTAAGGGCAAAACATTGACTCCAGAGGTTTGTTTCCCTGTAGCACAAATACTGAACCTCATGAGTTCACAGCAATAAGTACTAAGTACTTCTCAACCTCCTGTTTCTAAATAGTGACTCTTGGGGCTGGAAATCAGGACTTGGGGGAAAGGGTCTGTTTGTTCTGATCTTATTTTATGCTATTGAGTTACACCAGTAAGTGAGAGCTGAATCAGGCCCCTGGT
Source organism: Mauremys reevesii (assembly GCF_016161935.1). Taxonomy (NCBI): domain Eukaryota; kingdom Metazoa; phylum Chordata; order Testudines; family Geoemydidae; genus Mauremys; species Mauremys reevesii. Next base: position 37,754,086 of record NC_052635.1, on the reverse strand, counting down.
TTCTACACTCATCTGTGGCACTGATTTACTGTACGATTTCAGATAAGTCACTTACCCTCTCTGTACCTCACTTTATCCATATGTATGAGGAAAGTCGTTATTGTTACATCCATTAAAGGGGTCTTATGATGCTTAATTGTTGCAATACATTTTGAGATTCTAAGATGAGAGCACAAATTATTCATCTTAAAAAGGGTTCCATTCCATAGAGTAATTGAGTACTGGCAAATGATGAGCTCAGCGCACACCCTTCTGCAAAGGGCAGTATTGCACTGTCCCTGAGGGAGCATCAGGAGAGAACATGCCTCAGGAGTCGCAATCACTTTCTGTGACTGGTCAGTGTGCACAGGGGTTGTTCTCTTCATCAGGATGGTGCTCTGCTGGAGTGCTGGCCACCCTAGCCCAGGGGTTAATGCAGAAGGGGCACATGACAGCACTCCTCCGACATCTTTTTAGGTGATATGCTCTCCCAGAAGGTGCAGGCACTACTGTTATGATCTGCCCTGTGCATGCTGCTCAAGGAGGAAGGGAGGCTCCTTGTGGAAACCCTCTTTCCTTGCTCACTCATGCAAGGGCAAATCAGAGCCAGGCCAGGGAAAAAGGAGCTGAGGACTATTTGCAAGTTACCGGCACAGCATTCAGGACATTGCAGGTGCTACTAGGACGATGATAATATTATTAGAGGGAACTTGTGATTTTAGATGTGGCAGGATAGTGGCAGTTGCGGATGATGTGATGTATTATTATATTATAAATAAAACACAGTATTTTTCTAGTAAACTTATTTCACCAATAAAAATCAAGACTGCATTTGTTTTTCTTTAGTTTTCTTCAAGTAAGAACATTTTTAGAATGTCTGGAGAGCTCATAGCAGTCCGATTTGACAGCGTCCTCCAAATACTGTATTAGCACAAAAAAGGGACATTTCACATCCATTATTCACAATCTACGGCATTTTATCTACTCGGTTTCCAGAATTCCCAATGTAGGGTATTTCTTTAACTGCTGTTCCAGCTCCCTACTGTCAGTATGTTAATCTTTTAGCCAAGAGGACTGAATGAATTAAAACCAATCACAGATCCAAATTCTTGCCACTGTAAATTTACCAGAACAGCCCTGTAATTCTTGCTATAAAGCGCCATGTAGAGGGAACCATGTGCCTTTAGTAGACTGTGGCTTGGAATATAATTATTGCAATCCCCTTTATACTCTCTCTTCTGCTTAGATGAATATAGGAACTGATTCAGCACTCCTTGCTCAGCCAAGATTCCCATTGGCTTCATTGGAAGTTTTGGGTATGCAAAGAATGCCGAATCTGGCCCACAGTTTGCTTTCTTCAACCTTATATCTCACTAACTTAAAGAGAAGGGGCCAACATTTTTAAAAGTAACTAGTGATTTTGGGTGCCCAGCTTGAGATACTTTAACAGGATTCTGATTTCCAGAAAGAGCACCCAACTTCTAAAAATCAGGCCCCATGAAGGTGTCTCAAGTTGAGCATTCGGAAACTGAGGCACCCAAACCAATCACTTTTGAAAATGCAAGCCTCTGATCTTTTTTAAAATTAACTTAATGCAAGAAAGATTCTGCTAAGTTCACAGTATTTTGTTGATTAAATTTTTTTGGTATTAAAATTGTGCATGTGTGCAAAAAATTGTGCATGCAAAAATCAAATAGATGTATTGATGTATGAAAAATTATCTGATTGCATGTGCAGTTAGCCAGTTTATGTCCTCAGTCACCCTAAATGCTTGCACAGATAAGGCAGGCAAATATGTACCAAAATGGTCTGAAAATCTTAGCTATAGTGATCACCTAAGAAACAATTTCTATTTCTCATAGATCTGAAATTGCTAAAAGAAAAGATTTCTCCTTCCCATTTCAATCTATACCTACTTCTGTTAGTGGGGTCAACAGTAATAAGCACACATGGTATATGAAAAGATATTAAGCAAGATGTTTGATGCCAAGATGTGGCAAATTTTTCATTGGCCTGTGTCTGAATCCCTGGTGGGTTTCACAGGCAACTGGGTTGACGACTTTGGAGCTGAGACTATTACATGTCTTATAAGCTGCTGGTGGGGTGGTGGTGTCTTTTGGAATCTATTTTCCTTTGACTTATCTTTCAGCCTCAGGAATTCAGGACCTTTAATCTATTTGAGATTAAAGTCCTTCACAAATCCCTCATGGCCTTTTTTGGGATAAAAGAAGTTACAGGCATCCTACTGCACATTCCTTTTGGCACTTTTTTTTTTTAACACTTTGTGAATTGGAAACAAACAACACTCTAATTTTTCCATATAATAGAAAGTCATCATTATATTTAGAGATCAGTAAGAGTTTAGAGACTTTAATAAAATGCCTTATACAAAAATAATAAACAAATTTCCTAGTGATAATTGTCATGTATGTTTAAATATTCAAAACATTTTCCAAATGCACCATGAAAACATTCCAGGAAGATTAAAGTATGGATTTACCAACCTATGAAAAAAATCTGCTCACCCATTCTTTACCACTACTACTACTAATTATAATAATACCTAGCTCTGACATAACACTTTACATTGATGATTATGATAAACTCATACATTTTACTTGTGCATAAAATAATTACTTTCCTTAGGTGAGCAGAATTTAGCAGTGCTGAATTAGAGTCTAATTCAAAGAAAGCTATGGAAGTTAATGGAAAGACTCCAGTTGGCTCCAATGGGCTTGGAATCAGACTCTTAATGCTTTTGAATGCCTTTTTTTTGTTTTGTTTTGTTTTGAAGTTCATGTGAATTGTTGCAAAATTATTCCTCTGATTCATTGAACCTTTGATTTACATATTGAACTTGTCTGCGCTAGAGTTCAAATAGTGCTATCCTGTTTGTCCTAGCAGGGTTTTAGCACACTTTCCTGCTAAATTACTTATGTGCTATGGCTGTGTCCACACTTAAAACTCTGGCCTACTTGACATCAGGTATCAAGCATGGATCCCCATCATCCATATAATCAAACGAGTTGCCCTGTTGATGTCAGAGTCCACAGAATTCAGTTTCCATAGTAACAAAGCACGATTGGGTATAACAGGGTGACCGTGCTTTGTTACGACTAGTGTTGAGCATGGTTGGCTCTGTCTGTACGAGTGGGACAGTCATTTTCCACATGGATGAATGCAGTCAAAGGGAGCAGTGTTTTGAAACATGAAGTCAAACATGACAGATTTTTAAGTGTTCATACCACGTAGAATGATGTAATCTATAGCACCGTTGTAAGAAAAAAAAGATCTCTCTGTGCTAGTCAAGAAAACTGTGCTCGATCTCTGCTAACATGTTTGTTAACGCTGAGGTGAAGAAAGGAGTGAAGTCTGATATTTTCTCCTCTTAACTTAGGCCATGATCCTGCAAACATGTATCAGACTTGCTCTTTTCTTCTCCTCATGTAACTGGGCCATTGTATGTCCTCTTGAACACAGGAAAAAAGATGGCTTTCAATGAGAGCAGCAGTGCACGAGCTAAACAGCTTCTCTGACCTTGTTGAGAGACAGAGCTATAGAGGAGGTACAGCTTTGAAAGTTTTATATAGATAATAATTAATAAAACAAATGTTGATGTCTTGCTTATCCCTTCCCTGCCTTCAATTCTGACATTATTATAGCTGATGGTGTTCTTGTGAGCTGCTTGAGTTACAGCATAGGCTCTAGTTCTAATAATTTTCAAGACAGTAAACACTAAAATCGGATCAGAATCAAAATAGAGGAAAAAAAGATATAATGGTAATCACAAGGGTGTGATTTTTAACTGTGATTTCAAAGGTAATCTCAGCCTTAATGTGCTATGGCTTGAAAACCTCTAGGCCTGGAAACAAGTTAAGATTCCTACCTTTCCAATGAGGTACATTTTATCCTAGACACTGAGACATATCAGACATTAAAATGTGGTCATTGGTTTCTCAGTCTAGAACTGTTCATTTAGCTTGAGGTGTAACACCTAGAGTTCCGAATGTTTCATCAGGGTTATTTTCAAGCTCTGTTAAAATGAGTGTATTTTGATGTTACGAGTGTTATGTCTAAAGCAGGGGTGGGCAAACTACGGCCTGGGGGCTGCATCCGGCCCTTCAAAGGTTTTAATCTAGTCCTCGAGCTCCTGCTGGGGAGTGGGGTCCAGGGCTTGCCCTGCTCTGACGCTCCAGCCAAGGAGCAGAGTTGGGGGCTTGCCCCGCTCCATGCGTGCCGTGGCTCTGTGTGGCTCCTGGAAGCAGCAGCACATCTCCCTTCCAGCTCCTACGTGGAGGGGCAGCCAGGGGGCTCCCCACGCCACCCCCGCAGCTCCCATTGGCCAGCAACTGTGGCCAATGGGAGCTGCAGGGGCAGCGCCTGCAGACGTGGCAACGCGCAGCCGCCTGGTTCTGCTTCTGCATAGGAGCTGGAGGTGGGACATGCCACTGCTTCCAGGAACTGCTTGAGGTAAGTGCTACCTTAAGCCTGCACCCCAGGCCCCTTCTGCACCCCAACTCCCTGCCCCAGCCCTGATCCCTGTCCTGCCCTGTGAACCCCTTGGTCCCAGCCTGGAGCACCCTCCTGCACCCCAAAGCCCACACCCCCAGCTGGAGCCCACACCCTAACCCCATGCCCCAGCCCGGAGCCCTCTTCTGCACCCTAAATTCCTCATTTATTGCCCCACTCTAAAAGCGCTCGCATCCCCAGCCGGAGCCCTCACCCTCCCGCACTCCAACCCCCAATTTCGTGAGCATTCATGGCCCACCATACAATTTCCATACCCAGATGTGGCCCTCGGGCCAAAAAGTTTGCTCACCCCTGGTCTCAAGCAATAAATTTAGGGTTGTGTCAAAACACTTAGAAATAATATGAATCTGTCAAGCAGATTTTGCAGATTTCAAATGCCATGGATTCTTTAGTATTCATATCTTCAGTATTCCCGTACATTTGGATCAGGTGCTCAGTCACCATTACGACTGAGCACAACTGTCCAGTGTGTTTTCTTTTAACTGTTCACTGTCATTTCATGTTATGCCACATTGCCTCACCTTGCATCACTGCAATGCAGCAACATAGCAGGTCTGAAGGAACATAAATCATCAAGACTTCACAGAGAACACAGGCCCTTTCTGTACTGGATAGTCAGACAAGCTTTTATTCAAATTGTTGATAGAAAATGAGAGGCCAGATTTTCAAACAAACTAGATTTACTTCTGTGTTTCCAACCCAGGAGCATCATTTGCTATGGGACAAGGGGAAAGGGGGAGAGTTTCTGGCCACCCCCCAACTTTTCATATGCTCCACTTTTTATCCCCAGACATTGCAGAATATAATATAATCACAATAACGACTGATATGCTGACACAACTTTGCCACTCCCCTTCACCCTCAAATTTGTCTGAAATTATGCCCCAGGGGCCCCCATATTTATCTGCTACTATGACAACTAAGCCTGCTGCTCTGTTCTGCTCTCCCCCCACCCCCACTTAACTGGTGTCCTGCTACTTCTGTCATGACCCACTGCTCCTCCGCTCATTGCTGCTAGGATTTCATCTGTTCCTCAGCATCTCCTTTCCCACTCAGACAAAGGCACATGTCAAAGGAGTAAAGGATTGCTAGAAGATCATCACCTAATGTTTCTGCAATGAACTGCAACATGTGGATTCTTGAAGCAATTACAATACAAGCACATGGGGTTCTTCTTAGCCCACCCATTCAACTGATTGTGGATGAGTGGATTTTGAGCCCTACGTTTAACCAAATATCTCATTTGCACACACATTTTACATAAACTGAGTATATGCACATGCAAATGGAGAGAGAGTTGCATTTATATATGCAGTTACCTGAACGTAATGCATAATTTTGTGCACAATTTTGCCAAGCTTACTGTGCGCTTAACTTGTTTTAAAATCTGGTCCCAAATGTATGTAATGACAAGTCATACTGGATGGTTTTATTTTTTAAAGGCAGATAGTTACTAGGGTACATTCTGCCATTTACTTTTATGTGTGTTGTGTCCTCTTTTTATTTTATGTCCTCTATTTGACCCAGTGTGGGTGCAGCAGGGAGAGTGGCAATGCCAGCTTCCTCTCATACTGCCCTGTCAATATGTCATGGCAGTTCCATCATCTAGGTCTCTGCTGAGGTTTCCAACAAGGGGGCCAACGGTTATGATTGGGCACTTGTCCATTAGGAAGTGGACTGAGAGCATCAGCTAAACAGCCTTTGGATAGTAATGATTTTCACTCACAACTGATCTCGGATGAATGTGAACTCTAATTCTGTAGGTGAAAGCCTGTATTTCATTAATTATATATCCCACAAATTTCCATAGACAAGGTAGGCCACCATGACTTCCAAGAGAGTCACTGAAATATGTAATGTCTCATGAACCCCTTAGATTAAATCCCCTCAGAATGACTCAGAGGTTCTCATGATGGTCTGTTGTGTCAGCAGGGATCGCTGACAATTTTATGGGCCTAAAAGAGAAACTACAGTCACATTCAGAGAACTATCACAATTCTATTGTCTCACTGTAACAGTGAACACCTTTCAAAGAGAATCAGGCCATTTTTTCCTCTCTTATTGAAAATACCTCCAGCTAACACTTCTCAGGCAATTAATCAGAAACAGCCATATTGCAGTATTGTCAAAGGTCTAACTAACACCCACCAAAAATAGGAAATTCAAAACTCTCCTGCTCACCTCATGCTGTTGTGCTTAAGGTATTGCTGGGGTCTAACAAACAGTGCCTGATCTTCTATACTGTACCATATGTGCACAAATATCAAAGCACAGCAGTATGAATTAAGGATAGGATTTCAGCCTTCATTATGAAGTATCTTGCTCTTATGAGAACAAGGTCAAACCCTTAGAATTATTTTAGCATAGATTTTGGTGTTTAATTATGTAATAAGATTTACTGCAGTCATCTAACAGATGTTGATTCAGGGTCAGTGTTTCTCATAAATTAGTTCTGAAAGGATTTGTTACTTCTGGGTCAGCAAATACATCCAGAGTGCAAAGAAAAAGAGGGAAAACAAACACTGAGTTGAAGGGTTTCTCGGGATTCTTTCTTCAGTTTCAAATCCACATATTTTCATGATTTTAATGACTATATAGCCATAAGAATGTTTCTCTTAGCACTAGAAATAGCCCAAACCAAAACCCTATATCCAAACATCCCCAAAGTCTGGGAAAGTTCAAAGTTTGGGGATCTTAAGTTCATGACTCTGGGCCATTGATTTTTCATAGTAGTGGGGCGTAATTATTATAGGACTCAACAATGGAGCTTACTGAAATGTGTGCTTTAGTTTCAGCCATAAGAATTTTCCTTTTCATATGTACCCAGTGAGTCAGGCATCAAACAGCGATTTTTGCATCCAAATGTAGGGTACAAGATGTCCAAGGCTTTGAACAGCTGTGTGCCTCAAACATTCAGGACAAGCTTGCTCTGGGCAGAGAAAGTAAGTAACCCGCTGCTCACTGTGTGAGCAGGGCTGGCTCCAGGCACCAGCCCAGCAAGCAGGTGCTTGGGGCGGCCAACAGAGAGGGGTGGCACGTCCAGCTCTTTGGCGGCAATTCGGTGGCGGGTCCCTCACGCCCTCTCCGAGCGAAGGGCCAGCCATCGAATTGCCGCCGAAGACTGAAGCAGTGGTGGTAGAGCTGATCGCGGGGTTTTTTTGGTTTTTTTTTTGCTGCTTGGGGCGGCAAAAACCCTGGGGCTGGACCTGTGTGTAAGAGATCACTCTGACTCCCAAACCCAATTCACAGAGGATAATTGTTTGTTATAGCCGCTAGCTACAGAGCCTGACTCTTTAGCTCAAGTTGTAGAGGCCAATGCTTTCAGATCCAGACTCTCCAATTCACTCTCTGAAGTGTTGGCTAAGATGGTGACCATCAGACATGCATATTCAAAAGGTGCATATGTGAGATGTATATCATTCATACTTAAAAACACACATTGCATCTTCCTTTTAAAATTCATCCATAAGTGTTTTTGGAAGTAGGTATATCTGTATATTCTGCAGTTGGAACTCTCTGAAAGACACCCTACCACCAGTGAGGTTATCCAGAAATATAATTAAAAACACCCAATATAATATCAGTGACTCAATAGTTGTGGGTACAGGATCCATTTTGTTCTAACATCTCTCTCTCTCCTTTTTTTTTTTTTAAACTCCTTTATAATTTATGCACAAACAAATTCCTTTGGGGCTGAAATTATACTCTGCCAGTTTAACAGTGAACTTTATTTTGCTGGGAATAGTTTCGAGGAAACCAGACAAGGCATTTTTAATAATCTCGTGCTTAGCACTCATGTGGCACTTTTCATCTTCAAAGAGTTTTAGATCATTAATGAATTCTCACACCACACCCCGTGTTCAGATATAGGGAGACTAAGTGACCTATATAAGGCTACATTGGGCGTCAGCAGCAGAGATAGGATTAGAATGAGTGGTTTTGGAGCAATAATTGTGTTCATTCAATGCATGCTTAGAATGCCCAACATGCTAAAGCATTTACTGAAATTGATTGCCTCTGTCTTGGAGAGGTTAGAGGGAGTGAGGGGTAGATACATAAAAGCCTGCATTAAGATGAATCCCAATTATTACTGTCAACTGTAATAGTGTGTCCCTTAAAGGCTACCATACAGCCGTAAATTGAGAACCACAAAATAGTTAGTAGATATAATGTATGAGTTGAAGAGGAATGTAAAGCCAACTGTAAAATAGTATTGGACCCATTTCTGTGGATGTGGTTGGATTTACTATTTGATTCCACAAGACTATCCACAGTCTATTCCACTGCAAAGTAGTGCCTCACTGGTGCTTCATCAGTAACTGTAATATTATTAAACATATGTACAATATAGCACTGTAAATTTAAATAGCACTTTATACACTGATGACTGGATATCTCACTTTGGTGTAAATCAGGAATAATTCAGTTGAAGTCAATAGATTTACATCAGTGTAAAAACTGCTGTCAGGAGAGAATCAGGTCCATAGAAAAAGACCATCATTGCCAAGAAAATCTTAAAGTTAAATTACCTGAGTGACGTCTAGTGGACAGAGCACTAGATTAATACCTAGGAGACCCTGGTTCTAATCTCAGCTCTCCCACTGACATGCTCTGTGAGCTTTGGCAAGTCACTTCATCTCCTTGTGCCTGTTTCCCCAACCTTCGACTGTCTTGTCTATTTAGATGTAAGTTCTTCAGAATATGAATTGCCTCTTACTCTGTTTGAAGTGGAGTCCTTCTCTCAGTCAGAACTCTAGACATCACCATACTACAAACAATAAACATTTGCCATTACTATTGCTCTATCAGACACAGTGTACATTGTAAGGGAATATTAGCGGTGGTCCTAGGTACTATGTACCAAGTTGGACATAAGTTCTGCAGAAAGGCTTCTGCTTTTATTCTCTAGTGGTGAGTTCTTCAGCAGCCCCAAGTACAGTAAAAGAAGAAAAAAAGACTTTTAGTGCATTACTTGTGAAAATTAATAATAAAATAGGCACACAGCACACATTTTGAAATTAAATTCACTTTATGCTGCCCTCACATATTCAGGCTGCAATGCACCACACATTACAAACCCCTCATTGCAATGTAAGAGCTGCTGCAAGGAAGCTAGAAGTTTGACAGTGAAGTAGTGCGAAATGGGGCATTTGACATCCAGGACGGCTGGGAGGTGATTTGCATTATTGGCACTCCAGAGGCAGAGGTTTTAACACAGGGAAGGGGCCAGGTAGGGTGACCAGACAGCAAGTGTGAAAAATCAGGACAGGGGGTGGGGGGTAATAGGAACCTATATAAGAAAAAGACCCAAAAATCAGGACTGTCCCTATAAAATTGGGACATGTGGTCACCCTAGGGCCAGGTCTCCTCTTTTCCTCCCTTTTGCTGGCTGAGATGGAGGTGACTTATAAGACTTGTTGTGGGGAGAAGCCTGACATCTTTAAACTTCAGAGTTAAAACACTGATGATGAATTTGATGCTTTACCCATCCCAAAGCTATTGTCACAGGGTGTCAATTTGCAGACTTAGGAAGGCAGTCACATTGAAGGTTTTTTGTCAGAGCCTTTATGGGCTAGAATTGATTACAAATGAAAGCTTAAGACATTGTGGAACAGAATTCAGTAACTTCATTGAGTCCATAACAAATTCCACTGGCACAGAACATTGGGTACTAGCATGAGAAAGGTTGTAAGAACTGGAACATCTTTTGCTGGGATTTCCAGAAGTACTTAGTTCTGGTCTCACTCTGTTCCCATTGTTTCAACAGTCAGTGCTTCTGAAAAATCCCAACCTTCACTTTTAGATCCTTCACACTGCAGATTGTACATTGGTAATGGCAAATGCCCGGAAAGAGTTATCAAGCAGAGCTCTGCCAAAAATCATTACAAGACAAAAGTCAGCATTACTCAATGCACTGTCTGATGACAACTGTTTCGGAGACAATGCAATCACTAGTTTCATATTGCACGTGTGCTAAAACTAGTAAGAAATTTAACAGCAGAATGCAGTGAGGGAGTCAAATATTCATGCCTTCCTCTGTTTGGGCTACTTGCAAGCTACTTGATAGAGAAACTAAACAAAAGCTGGTGGCTAATAGGCTGTTTTTCTGTTTCAGTGGAGCATGACAGAGAGTTCCATCATCAACGCTATCACCATCGGGAGTTCAGGTTTGATCTTTCCAGAATCCCAGAGGGGGAAGCAGTGACTGCTGCCGAGTTCAGGATATATAAGGATTACATCCGAGAACGGTTTGACAATGAAACATTCCAGATAAGTGTCTACCAGGTACTGCAGGAGCACCCAGGACGGTGAGTGACTGGAAAAGAGCATACTGAGTATATTGTATAACTGTCAGTGAAAATACTGCTCCTAGTTAATATAGGGTTGCCAACTTTCTAATCGTACAAAACCAAACACCTTGCCCCACCCTCTGCCCCACCCCTTCCCCGAGGCCTTGCCCCCCCCACTCACTCCAGCCCCGCTCCTTCCATCGCTCACTCTCCCCCACCCTCACTCCCTGTCACTGGGCAGGGCCAGGGGGCTGGAGTGTGAAAGGGGGTAAGGGCTCCAGCTGGGGGTGTGGGCTCTGGGATGGGACCAGAAATGAGGGGCTCAGGGTGCAGGAAAGGGCTCATGGCTGGGGTTGAAGGTTTGGGTGTGGGAGGGGGTGAGGGGTCTGAGAGGGAATTAGGGTGCTGGAGGGGGTTCCAACCTGGGGTTCGGGGTACGGGTTTAGACTGGGCGACGCTTACCTCAGGCGGCTCCTGGTTGGCGGCACAGCAGGCCTAAGGCAGGATCCCTGCCTGCCCTGGCTCCGCACTGCTCCTGGAAGCAGCCTGCATGTCTGGCCCTGTGACTAGAGGCAAGGCCAGGTGGCTCTGCGCGGTGCTTGCTGCCTGTGCCCTGCCCCTGCAGCTCCCATTGGCCGTGGTTCACGGCCGATGGGAGCTGCGGAGCCAGCGTTGGGCAGCACGCAGAGCTTCCCTGATCCCCCCTGCACCTAGGAGCTGGACATGCCGGACACTTCCGGGGAGCTGTGCAGAGCCAGGGCAGGCAGGGAGCCTGCCTTAGCCCCGCAGCACCGCTGACCGGACTTTAAACGGCCTGGTCAGCGGTGCTGACTGGAGCTGCCAGGGTCCCTTTTCGACCGGGTATTCTGGTCGAAAACCAGATGCCTAGCAACCCTAAATTATTACCAGTGTAAATCCAGATTCAGTGAAGTAACTCTGGATTAATGTAGTGAGGTAACCATGAGCAGAATTTGGTTCCTTTAGGAAGTAAGTATAGTTTGTTCCATTTTAGAGATTGGAAGTGCCAGAGCTTCAGGAAAAGTGTATTTATATAATTTTATAGTTTGGTTTAGAGATCATTCATTATGCTTGAATGCCAACAAATCTTAATGGTCTACAGCCTGACACCACTCAGTACTCTGTTAATGCTTTGATTGCCATGTATGGTACCTACTCAGGGGTTATAAAGCTTCCTGTGGTGACATGAATTGCAGTGTGAAAATTCAGTAGAATGTAAGTACAGCATACCCCTTCAGGAAGTTCTTACCATGTCTGGACTGTCCACTAGCCATGGAGCAGTAAAGCAGAGATGGGAGAGAGGCACTGCATGTATGTGTCTGTACTGGGAGGGGAAGGCTGGAGGAGAAAAACGGGATCATAGACAAAGCAGTGTAAAATTTTAGAAAGAACTGCCCTCTTCCTCCTGCTGCTTATGGATTCTGGGTGGCAAAAACCACATCTAAATACTTCCTCTCTAACCCTATAGGGTATCTTATTTACTGATCTTTATTACAAGAGTCATTTGAGAATCCTAATTAACACAGACAGATGACACCATGCTCTTCATATCAGCTGACTGGTTTTGTGTGCACAAAACTAGAAAATGAGCTATTTAATCCATATCAAGCAATTATTAATTTACGCCATGCTCCCTGACAAATTCTTCAGGAAACTTGAACAAGAACACATGTTTAATTTTCTCATCTGTTTTTAGTCCCAATCAATCAGCAACCTCAAAACCATTTATCGGTAACACTTAGTCAGATGCATTTGCACATGTCTCTTTTACACATGAATCCCATTGACAGTAGCAAAATCCTTCCTGCAGTTATGCACATAAAGTGCTTCACAAATATTGGTCAGAAAGTTATTCTCCACAACTACTTAACATGTACTAATAACATTACACATACCTGAAATAGAGCTATTACACAGCCAAACAACAGATCTCAAAACAAGATGAACAAAAAATAGTCCAATGAGAATTGCTTGCTTTGTATAACTATTTATTGCAGATAGTCAAAAATTCAGGGGAAAATAAAACAAAGAAATGTGCTAAGTAAACATTCATTTCAAATTTATTCTACACACAAAAGTTCTTTCGAATTCTTGCTTGCAATGTACAAACCAAAACGTGTGCTGGCAGAAGTTAGAGGATATGTTTATTGCCCCAATTCTGGTTACCCTACTCAGTCACACAAGACTTGAAGAATGGCATCTCCAAAGGTTCTTTGCAACTAACTTTGCAGAGGGGTGTAACTAGATGTGACCATGTGAACTGGGGATGGTTCACATGTACATGCATTTACCCATATGCAGCTAGTTGGACTGAGCAATGGTTCTTGCAAACCGTCCCTTGCACAAGTTATTACTCCTATAAGCAAAGAACGTGAGAGAGTGGATGCACTGCCTATATATGAATCCATTAGGTAGGGAAGATGTGTTTGGGAAGAAAAGATGATCTTGTGATTAGCACATGCCACTACTGTAATACATAAGCTACAATACATAAGATGAGCAGGCACACTGGGGTACCCACTGTCTCCAGGGGTTTTGTGAGGATTAAGGGTGATGATCGATGGCTAAACTCAGTCCAGGTGAAAGTGGGTGCATCTCCATAGAAGTCAATAGAACTTGCCTATTTAGAACTGGATGGAAATTGGCTTTAGATGTTTTGAAAAGCACTGTTTTGTACATCTTTTTGGAAGTAGATTTGTAATTACAGAACATGTACACATCTGAGCTGGAAATTCTACATTCCATGTCCTATTTTGTCATGCTGCTCCCAGGGCTGATGATCTGCAGCTTGGGCTCTCTCTTTTATCTCCTGTTTCAACAAGATCAGCTTTTTTTAACCACAGTCGATATGCATGGAGGACATGTGACTGACATGGGTAGCTGTGTGATCTGTTTTTCTAGCTGAACATCTGGCTCTTTAGCTAGCATTTACAGGGGCTCCATAAAAATCTTTGGGATACTTGAGACATAGGCAGCAGTGGATCTTGAACTGTCTGTTTCTGCTGGAGAGCATTTCCTGTTGACTTTTCTTGAGTGGAGGTGGCCAAAAAACAAAAATATTTTCAAAAAAATTGGTGAAAATGTTTTCTCTGCTTTGCATTGAAATTATATTTCAGCTAAAGTTTTCCAACCAGCTCTGTTTATGACCCTCCAATCAGATTAAAGCTGTATAAACAGTCCAGGCTATCAGGTTATTGTGTCTCTGGGCAGGTGGAGAGAGAAAGCAAACTCTCTCCAATGTTGACCTATAAACACACTTACACCTTTGTTTCCTTGGTTGCTTGTTTCCATCTTTCTAACCAGGTTAGAGGACTATACCAGTCTAATGTAATTAGCATAAAAAACCCTAAGAAAATCTAGATATATAAGCAAAGGTTCTTTTACTGAGAGCACGACAAGTACAGTGTCCTTTTAAAGTTAAACGCAAAGATGAACTGGCCTTTTTCTCTTCTAATACTGCTGGAGTCTCCATAATGCCAACTTGACCATTACATAAGGATGAGAGTATGAATGAGAAGGGCCATCTAACAGCAGATTCTCCAGGATTGTTCCTCTTATGACTTGCCTCGCGTTTACTAGTGCACAGGAGCTCACATCCATACTATACAGAATCTACAGCCTACAGCAGTGGTTCTCAACCTGTGGCCCACAGGCCACTTACAGCCCAATCAGCACAGAGCTGCAGCCCATGTGACATCCTCAGGGCCATAATGGTACTATTGGATGCAGCCTACATAACACATTGTGGGCCACATATAGGTTGAGAACCACTGGCCTACAACATCCTATCACCTTTCTAATACAGTGGAATGACACCAGTTCAACTATCAAAGAAGCCTCCACAGCTGCAGAAACAGGATTTACCCCACAGACCTGGGTTGTGGCCCCATAAATATTTCTCCTTTGAAGAGTACTGTATGTATGCCAAAGGCTTGGTTTTCATCTATGCCCAAACATCCATTTTTATGGATGCAGTTTTTCACTCCGTATTTGTTCACCCACAATGCAGATAAATCATAAGAATGGCCTTACTGGGTTAGACCAATGGTTCATCTAGCCCAGAATCCAGTCTTCTGACAGTGGCCAATGTCAGATGCTTCAGAGGGAATGAACAGAACAGGGCAATTATTGAGTGATCCATCCCCCGTCGTTCTGTGCCAGCATCTGGCAGTCAGAGACTTAAGGACATCCAGAGCGTGGGTAAATACTAGTAGCTGAGCAATTAATTACCTGCTTTGTAAGCTCAGACAGGTTGATAGATATCTAATTAGTGATATTTGTACTTTTAGTTCATGGTGGGTGCAAAATGAAGGCACAGTTCTTTCTGGCTAGACGTATCTGCACCCACAAACTAGAACCCATATCTGAAATTCTGGGCCTCCGTAATATTAACAACTTTGAATGTACCATTGGAAGTGCTGTCATTTACCCATATACTGTATAATGTGCATAAAGCAATCGTATCAGTGAAAATGAGATCACAGCTATATTCTTTGAATCAAGGCTGGATGCCTTTCTGGAAGTTATGCTTTAGCCAAACATAAGCTATGATTTAGTAAAACACAAGTTATTGGGCTCAAGACAGAGGTAACTGGGTGAAATTTAATGACCTGTGATATACAGGTGGTCAGATTGGATGATCTAATGGTCCCTTCTGGCCTTAAACTCTATGAATCTAATAATTCATTGCAAGTTGCAGTTTCAATGTTGGCACAATTCCCTCTACAAAAGTATATAAAATGTTCTTCAGTCTCAAAACATCAGGCACTACCCTGAAGCAATGTCTTGAATTTCATAAACACCGTGAAAGCAGTTGACCCTTTGACTGATATAACGTCTCACAGTTTCCTTGGGCATAATTTAGTGTCCAGTGATTTGTGTCCAACTCCCATTTGGTCTTCATGGTTCATTCACTTAAGAACTTGGGAAGGAGTTTTGCAAATGCAAGAAATTGGATCAAGTAACATGCCGTGCAGCATGACCTAAAGTCACTATTTCTGGTTTCACAAACAATGCTAGTGGAAACTAAAGTTTACAACCAGGGTATCCCTGATTGTACAAGCACAGTTCTAGCTCTTTGTCGGCATCAAAGGAAAACATACTAACTCCTTTCATCTCTGAGCACTAGAGAGTATGCACCAGTAAAATGTGTAAGAGTGAATAAGAGGTGCCGAAGATAGTTTATTATAGAAACTAAAATGGGAAATGTTTTCATATAAAGCCACTCTCCCAAATAAATTGGGGTCAAGACTGAATCAGCAAATAAGGCTCAAGAGGAGGATCTCAGTCCATTTGTTAGACATTGGTGAGTCCTGGGAGAGTCCTCCTACACTCCAGTTTGAAAAGGTCTTCTGATATTGTTTGTAGATCACATTCTAGTAGGATATAGATTTGGGAGTCTGCACTTTGCTGCATTTATATTGATACATGCAAACAGTTTTTTCAAAAGTAAATATCTGTTCCTCAAAAGCTCTCCTTCCCAGTACATTATACAGTGTAAGGGCCAACAGCCACATTTTCTAAGGTACTTAGGTGCTGAAAGATGCGGATAAGGCACCTAGTGGGACTTTCAAAAGCACCTGAACTAGGTAGGCACCTAACCCCAATTGAAATCAATGGAAGTTAGGCACCTAACCTTCTTGGTTGCTTTTGCAAATCCCCATAGCTGCCCATTGCACCTAAATACCTTGAAAATCCTGATCCCAGTTTCACCACTGGGTTTCAGTGGGACCAGGATTTAGCACTATGAGAGAAACGGTGGCCATATTGAAGTCAGTAGCAGTTTTGCTATTGATATTAATGAAGCTAGGATTTCACCCTCTGTGAACAACCTTTGATAATTAAAATTTAGTTGCGACATGTTCACTTTGCAGCTGTTACCTGTTGTTCAGTCATTTCTAACAGCTTCATAGTTAGTGTGCTAGCCCCAAAGACTTGCATGAAAAATCAGGGGTTGCCTTATGCCTTCCATTGTTTGACATGCATCTGAAACATTTTAGCTTATGTTTTAAAATATGCCAACCTTACTCCCACCCCAACTTGGCACCCTATTCGATGGAGCCTGTTTCCATCAGGGCATAAGGAATTTAAACCTGTAACTCCACTGACCACTAAAGCCTTTGACTCTCACAAAGACTGAGTGGGCATGTTTGAAAATAACCCGTGCAATTTCTCAACAGATCTGACGTCAGGTGGGAGGATGGCACCACACTGAAACTGGAGGTTGGTTTTATTGTAGCGCACCAGTCCTCTAGCAGTGTTCACCAACTTCTGGACCAAATTTTCAAAAGGCATCCAGAAATGCACCTACAATATTTGGAGGTGCAACTGCTGTGATCATGTAAAAAGCCATCATTTATGCACACAGACGGCGTAACTACCCATACCTTGCATGCTGGTAAGTGCACTAATGCACTTAGAGGCCCGTTGACAATGTTGATGAGTTTGGTTCACTATTCATGAGCACCCCGTGTGAGCAGCTGCAGCCTGTAAACCCATGACAAATCTTGGTGTCATTTAGCCAGGTAAGGCTCATCACAGGCACTTGACTAGTTGCAGGAAACATTTTGCGTATCATAGAGGTTCCTACTCAGCCAAACGATGCACTAACGAAAAAGTGATCCATAAACTCCATTGGTGAACAGCAGCTTCTGCATTTAAAACATTAGCTTTTTATATAGTATTTTCCCTGCACTATTCCTACTGTGTGTCTGGAAAAATATGTTGTGCTTCTCCACAACAAGATAACTGCTGCCAAAGTTTAAGTTGCGTTTTTGGAACCCAGATTTTATGTGATATCCATATCACTTTCATAAACACTGAATGCAAAAGGAGCTATCACTTAGCAGTAGATTGGATAAAATTGGAACCTGCTGAAAGCTTAACTGAAACTTTTTCTGAGGCACTAAGAAGTTTGGCAAGCTGGGTAAAAAACAACTAACCACCCACACACCTTTTTCATTTTGTGTGCATTTCTGCACTTGCTGACTCAGGCTGAGTCTACCTGGCTGAAACACCAGGAAAGGCTAGAAAGTAGTAGCAGAAAAAATGTCTCTTTGAAATATTGCTATGTGATTTGCAGCCCAGCTCTCTAGCCTCAGAAGATACATTTAAGCATACATATTTTGGTAGCATGTCTGGTGGGTGGAGCGCAAGTAAGGAGACTGAGGTTCCAGTCCTGACACTGTTGCTGACTCACCAGCTGAACTACAGTTAGTCATTTAACATACCTGTACCTCATTTCCCCCTTTATACAATGGGCTTAACCTGTTTTACAGGGAAATTGGAAGGCTTGATCCATATTTGTGAAGTGATCTGAAGATGCTACAGAATTCCTGCTTATCTCTAAGGCCATGGCACACGCCACTATATCTGTGGTGGGACATTCTCTGGACTATCAGTTAAGGATTGAAAAATGTAATACTAGAGCTGTCACACAGTATTATCACTGGTGCTCTTCACACTAGCCAGCTTTTGCTCAAAACCTATTGGTGCGGTGTACACTAGTATTTGTTTGCCCTTGCTTGGAGTCTGTTACTGTCAGGAGATGTTCAGGTGAGTGGTCAGGACCCCTAGATCACCAAAGGGACCAAATTTCAGCCAGTTACACCAGTCACCTCACCAGACGCCTCACACTGTACTGAAAGCTAACACCACTCCATGTTTCCTTCCTGCTCCCTCTTCCACTTGTCCATTCATCCTCTCGTCCATTCTTTTATTCAATTTGGAAATGCTCATTAGTGTTCATTAACATGCATCTTGAAAGTAACAATGACGAAGAAAGAGAGGGATGGGGGAGGTCGAAAGGAGGCGAAGGAAGAGGCAGTATTCAGTATAATTTAGGGCTATCCCTATATTTTATAGCATTTGACTCTATAATTGTAAGATTTTTATATACTATTCAGCCTTGCTATTGCAGTGCTGCCAACTCACCATTTCACTGAGTCTCTCTCAACAATTCATGTTCTGAGAGTCCCAGCTCATAGAACCAAGTGATTATGTGACAGTATAAGCTTTCATTTTATTCAAAAATAAGTTCTTAGCATTCATGCTTGCTGAGAAAAGCTGGAAAACATGGCCTGAGTGTACCCTAAAAGTTCAAAAGAAAGAAGACAAAACACCAAACTTACTATTTAAAAAAAAAACAAAACATGATTTTTTGAAGCCAGTCTCATGATCTTTGAATTCTTGGCATTGGCAATACTCATGACATGTATCCAAGAGGTAACATATTTTGAGATAGTTGCCTGTGACCCAAGAGACTAATTCCTTTGCTGCATTTGTTTAGGTGTTGAACGCAGGGGAGAGGACAACCAATATCAAGGGCAGCGTGAAAGCTTGGGGAAAAGGAGAATGCATTATCTGGTGGTTAGAAAATGGGAATGAGTCACGTTCTGAGATGTGTTCACTGCACCACTGCGATTTTTCTGTATGACCTGTTGGAAGCAGCATTGGCAATAGCTTTGAGCAGTCCAAACATAATAAGGATGGGAGTTGCCTTTGTGCCTTTGAAAATCCTCTCCTAAGTTACTTGCTGAAGTGGGGGAATCTTGGTTACAGTTTTAGGTGAAATACTTTGAAGAGACATGCCATTTGGTGCATTCCAAAGGCAAGCAGAATCCAACATTGTTCACATATATTGTATTTAATAGCAACATATTGGCAATTGAATTTCTCATTAATGATCATTTAAAATGAAATTTGCTTGTTTCCTTTGTTTTTCTTACACTTGTCTTCTCACTCCACTTTCTGCTTCTTTTCTATTGGATTATAAACCATGGTATATTTTTTCTGCCTATTGTTACCTTTTCCCCTCCATCAGCCATGTGAGTTCTATCCCGACATTGTGCTCTCTCCCTACTTCCTTATATTTTTGTCTCCCACTTTCCCTTCCAATCTCACTCCTGCCCATGTTCTTCTTTTCTCTTCTAATGTACCCCTCAATCTCTCACCTACCCCTCCATCTGCATCCTAGGTCACTCTCAGTCCTCCCACATCCTCATCCATTTGTTCACCAACATCTACCCCTCCTCAGATGTACCTAGTCTTCTAGTCCCTCATATAGGGTTCCTCACTTTCTGCTCCTTACTCTTGCAGCACCGTGTGGCAGGAGGAAGGCAATTGTGCTAGTCAGCACAAGCAGGCCCTAAAGTCCAGAAAATGACAGACCTACTAAGGGAATTTCCTGGACTACCAGGCAACCATCCAAGTGTTAGGGCAAGTCACCTGCAGCCAGATTTTCAAGAGTGCTTTCTCATTTTGGATGCCTCAGCTTTCTAGTGTCCAGCCTGAGATGCCTTAAAATGGTCCCGTTTTCTGCAAGTGCTGAGCTTTCACTCTCTCAGAACTAGGTGCTACCATGCTGAGGGGGCCTAAAGTCACTAGTCACTTGCCAGCTACAGGTCCTGTGTTTTAGAATTGCTATGTGCTTGCCGCTCCCATTGACTTCATTTGGAGTTGTGGGTGTTCAGCACCTCGGAAAAAAATCTAGTCCGTAACTCTGGCCCCAATTTTCAAAAAGATGGATTGGGGCACAGATCCTACTTCCCAATCTTTAGGGGGTGGTGGTTTGTAAAGCCCTTTTAAACTCTCAGATAAGCATAGCTGTAGCAGTGCAGAGAACATGAGCAATTTCTTTCAGTCCTGACTGTAGAAGCTTAGTTCACAAAATTGCAAGTATATTCTAGAGCTGTTTATAGTTAGTAGACAAGGTTTTAGGAGATGGCACTCAAGAATATGTAGCATAATTCCTGGAGTTTGCAGGACTGATAACACTTTTAGTGTTCAGCCAATGGTTGCCTCTGTGCAGCTCTTAATGCGTGAACGGTGGAGCTGAGGTTACATTGAACTGGTGGTAAATCACATGATAACACTTCGGGTTGGAGTATGTTAAGTAAAGCCCCCCACTCCCCAAAGGAAAAGGCAAGTTCAGGAAGCACACAGAAGTGGTGTCTCAGAGTGCAGACTGTTAATGCTTGCTGTGATGCAGAGTGAAACTGCTTCTGTGTTTTAATATACCTGTCACATGTTTAACGATTGTGTTTAAAGAGCTTGCCTTGCCATCTGCTAGTTGCTGCTCTGATTTTATTTTGCTATGTATCTTTGGTAAGCAGGCCATTTTATTTAAAGGGCAGTTCTTTTAAAAAGAACAAGAGGTTTCTTTTAATTAGAACAAGCTCTGCACTCTTGAGCCCGGATATTCCGCTTGCAACACTATTCAGGTTTGCAACCCATTTTTCTCCATTGGTCGCAGGCTAGAAAGAAAAGCACTAACCCATTAATACCGTGAACCTCTCCAGAGAATATTTGACACAAGCCCTTTTTGGGTCTTAGCGTTCCAATTGTGTGTGGGAAGGACAATTCCCTTCAGCATGTCCCTTTGATCTCTCTTACTGAGGATTTCCCCTCCAGGCCTATTGTTTGCACATTGCTGTAACTACAGGCAAACAAATACTTTACACAATTTCCCAGACTGACTCACCCCTGCACTTGATGCGTCATGTTGTCTGGTTACCCTGATTGCATCACAACAGCATGGGAAGCTTAAAGGCTGGTTTTTCTGAGTAATAATATTGCAAGACAGCAGTAACTTCTTATTATTGCTATTATCTTCAACCTGCAACCCACAAAAGAGAAAAATCAAGCAAGCTACATATCTATTAAGTAAACCATTTGTGAATCATAGGCTGGAGGCAGGAGGCATTGTTAAATCATGCGGAGTGTTAACATAAAAGCCTTGTACCTCTGGAACCTTAGAATCAGATATTGGCCTACATCACAAGTGAACACAAGTGTAGCATTCTCTCATCTGCGTTTCCTGTGGAACATGTTTTGTCTTAAGTTAGTTATTACTTACACCCTAAGGCAGTCTCACATTTCTGTAATTGATTTATACATATTGTGATCCCCTTCCCCTCTACACAGGCAAGAGACAGCTTTGTAGCACAGTCCCCCAACAAGTTAGATTGTGATGTATGGACAGAGCCTAAAGCCTGGATTTTCCATAAGCAACAACGTTGTTTAAAAGAACAAAAGGTTGTTTAGGTGACATCTTCCCAATTTCCCTCCCCCACCCCTTGCCAGCCCTCAACAGCAAGGAAATGCCAAGTTATGGGATATATCTGAACTGCACCCTAATACCTACAAGCAGCACAATTGCACTGGGAGCAAAAGACTCTGCATCTTCACAAGGAATTTCCTTCTGCCTCCCGCTGATGAGATCTCCCTCACATACAATATGTAATAGTAGTTAGAGCCTCAGCAATATTTGTAAATATTCCACATTAGCACATGCAGAGGTTAAGAGTGTTATGCGTTTGTGGGGGGAAAATATGAAATTGTACTTCCATAGGCATTTCGTGATGTGGTCATTTGTCCTTCAGGGACTGGAATTGGATATTTAATTTCATATAAGCTACTAAAGAGCTATGAGGTAATAACTACAGACACTTCTATTATTCACACTAGTGACTTAGATTAAAGCCATTACTGTAAAGCTTGGAAGGATAGCCATGTGGTCAAGACACGCTGAAACGGGACTCAAGTGAATGAGGTTCAATTTCCTGCTTTGCTAGACTTATCTGGGGCAAGACATTGCATTTTTTTGATGCCTCAGTTTCCCAGCTATAAAACACGAAGGATAATAATATTTCCCTACCAGACAGTGGTAAAGTTCATATACTTTTTTGAGGCTTTGGGGGCCATATAAATCCTCTCATTTCAAATTTTTGCATCACATGATGTTCCAGGCAAACAAGGGGCCCTGAGTGAACTAAAGACGTTAAAAAAGTTTGTACTGACAAGTGTATAAAACAGATTAATCTGGCCCTCCCCAGGCTGATGGGACACAATAAAAGAACTTTCCTTATCACTTTACAAGGTTTCTCTTTACTCAAAAAGCTACAGTTACTCTCCAACATCTGCACATTACAAAATATGAAGGAATCTCCTACAGGGCTTGTCCAGACACCACCTTGCTGTCTCCATCCTTCTTGTAAAGACTTTTTCCTTTTGGAGGTAGCTAAACCATTACCCAATTTTCTTGTTGTTATGATCCAAGTTACTTCTTTGCATTGGCTTCTGATGAAAGAGATCCATTCCTCTTCAGAACCTTTGTAATTTACCAGATTTTCAGCTGCAACTCATCTCAGTGGTAAATTGTTGAAGACCCAGAATGATTACCACAGCCTCATCTGAGACCTTGAAGTATTCTCCAATTCTGATTAGTTTTGATTTCTTGTTCTCAATTTCTGGTCCAAAATAATCAGATTGTGTCTGTTTATTTAGCTTTTAAACAATAGATTGAAAGGACATTACTGCACAAGGTAATGCTGCATTGTGATCCTTATTGAATTGTATGCAGCCTCAACAGAGCAGATTTTTAAAGACTTTATATATGTTAGTGTTTGCAAAAGGCACACAACCATGCTCCAATTTGCTTGCACCATTGCCATGATTATGCACAACAGTCAGGTTATTATGCATGGAAAAGGATAATTAGGTGCATTTGCATGCCTAATTACCAAGTTTCATATGCAAACACAATAACTGTTCACATACTTGCCTGGAAAACCATTTTTAAAATTACATTAGTAGGATTAGCTGTAATAGTACAGCAATATGTATGCTCCAAACAACTTTAATCCATCCTCCGATTGTTCAGAAGAGAAGGCATTTAGGTTGGCATTGTTATCTATGACATAACTTGTGTATTGTGATGGGGCTACCAGTTGTGTTGCTTAAAGTACTAACTTGAATTGCTATTTACAGTAAGTTATTGCCATCTGAAAATCCAAGTAACTGTTTCTTTTTTTCCTTCAGAGATTCAGATTTGTTTCTGCTTGACACTCGAATAATCTGGGCTGCAGAGGAAGGTTGGCTGGTGTTTGATATTACAGCAACCAGTAATCACTGGGTGGTAAATCCACAACACAATCTCGGCCTGCAGCTATCAGTTGAGAGTATAGATGGTAAGTTTCTGAGAGTAAATGTCATCAAAAAGTCTCAATTT
Organism: Mauremys reevesii; assembly: GCF_016161935.1. Lineage (NCBI taxonomy): Eukaryota > Metazoa > Chordata > Testudines > Geoemydidae > Mauremys > Mauremys reevesii. The sequence continues at coordinate 37,730,260 of NC_052635.1, read as the reverse complement.
TGGCTGTAGGAATCCAGTCAGGATTAGTCTGAATGCGACCAGTGGTCATTCATTTGAGTGGGGTTTCTCAAGATTGTCTTGAATTTTCTTAAGATGCAGATGTTGGAAAAGTATTACAAAATTACAATATTAACCCATCACGCTTTATTTGAACGTATCTAAATAATCACCACCTAATTTCAAGACAGTCATACCTCCGTGTCCGAATCCAGTAAAACCATAAGTTCATGCTTAGCTTTAAGCATCTCAAAAGAAACTATTAAGATGCTCAAAGTTAAGCATCTGCTTTAGTGGATCTGAGCCCTAATTTGCACACACATTTACCATGATTGTATGTGCAATCTAGTAACTATGCACATGACTAATATGCACATGCATTTACTTTATTTGTACTTGAAGTCCTGGAAGCTACACATAAAAATTGGCTATTCTTTTGGCTCAACCAAACTTATAAATACTCTGGCCCTAGCGGTGTTTCAAACTGATTGGATTTTCTTTTTCTTTTCTTTTCTTTCCCCCCCATTTAGTAAATACTTTTTCCAATGGTGTCTCTGTGGGTGGGGAAGGAAATGTCAGGAAAGTCTTAATTGCTGAGTTTCTCCAATTATATTACATTAGAAAGTGAGAAAAAAAACCTGTACAGGATAAAACCTCAGCTGATGGATCTAGTCCATGTTTTCTCTTTAACACTAGGTAGGAATCATTAAGACATGACCTCCTTCCCCACTCACAGAGACACCATTGTCCGCTTCCATTTAGCAAATGATTTTCTCCTGCTCTCCCCAGCTGCAATAGTCACAAACTGGAGCATCTGAAATGCTGGTCAGTCGTGGTGACTGTAGCAAGCACTCAAGTGAATCAAAGAAAGAGTTATTCGGCACACAGCCTCCTCTCTGGTCCTCTATGCAACTCCTCCCTACGCAGGCCTTTTTTCTTTGCTCTGTGCTGTCTCTTTTCCACCTCCTCTACTCCTCTCCCCCCCCGCCCCCATCTCTAGATTTGCATGTCTAGTCTGCTGAGAAGAAAATGCTTTCACATAAACAGTCCAATCAGTTTTTAATAGTGAAACATGAGGAATGGCATGACACACTATGTACTCCAAGTTCTTCAGCCAGCTTGTGATGCAAGCCTATGAGAGTTAGGAGTGGGGTATGAGTATCAGAGATACAAAACTGGTCTGATCTTGGATCTGATCCAATATGGCAATGTCTTTGTTCCTATGTTCATTTGGTACAATTGACTGGGGCCTCCTTCTCAATCATCTTTCATAGTTTGCTTGAGTCTCAAAAATCTTTGCTCTCTATGAACAGGGAGAATTAATCCAACCAGAAATTTAAAAGATTTCAATTGCTTAAGTTACCATGAATGCCTGTGATATTAGAAAATTCAAGCCCTGTATCCTGGGGCAGAATGGATCACTTTATCTTCTGATTATGTTGCTAGGTGCTTAGCCGTTGCAGCCTAGAAATATTTTCCGAGCTCTGTGTGTATTCCATGTGAAGTAAATCATGGCTATAGGAAGTAGTAAAACCTTGGCAGAGTGAGCATTCAAGGGAGCATTAGGACTTACATAAGTTGTGATTGTGTAAGCAATAAGTCTGAATATAGTATAACTAAATTATTTACAATAATAACGTATTGCCTTAAACACTAGAAATGTGCATAGCATTTTATAAACAGATATTATGCTCTTAGGCCTATGGAATAAACAGCAGATAAGATCATAGCAGTTGCAGTAAGGGAACAGATGATTAGGACATCTTGCCCAGATTTTCAGAATCCTGAATGAGAACAAGTGCCACAACTGTGCATGCATTTATGGTAATTGCTCAGACAAAGCAGGTAGGTAGACAGTTAGGTTTGTATAAGGGTGCAGTTCTGTCTCAGAGAAAAAGCTTGGGGAGAGATTTTCAAAGGCCTAGAATGACAATGTAGGGGCCTGACTCCCATCAACTTTCAATGAGAGTTGGACACCTAAATGCCAGTTGTGCCTTTGAAAATCTCTCCCTTAGTTTACAAATAGGCTTGTTTTTGGTTTAACACACACACACAAAAACTAACTCCGGGACTGAATTTGGCTGCTTGCATTTTAAAAATTAAACCTATAAGTGGCACAAATCTTTGCACTCTCACTTCTCCAGAATTCAAGCAAACATTTTCTTCCATTTTGAGCTGCAAAGGCAAGTCCCACCAAGCCCAAGTTTAATTTGGGGTTCAAACAAACTGCACACTCCTAGCAAAGCTGCAGTTTCACCTGGTCGTCATGTCACAATTCTGAAGACCTGCAAACATAGCATGACTTTGATGGAAAACTATAGATTTTTGAATGTAGCAAACCTTTCAGTGGATATGGCCTGAGTTTAAAGTGTGTAATGAAACTGAAAACCTGGCAAGTTTTGTCTAGAATTTGTACAAGTTATTTTGTGTCAGTCTCTCTATACGTGAATAAAATGCAACCAGGATAGAAGGGAAGAGTCAAAAGTACTGTCTAGATAGAAAGATCCAAAACAGATTAGTTCATTTAACTGCTCTTCATATTCCTTTACAATCATGCCAGATAAGTTCATCAACAATAGCAGCTCATGGGGAATTAAAGGATATTTGTTTACGCTTAGAAAGTTGGGATAAGCTCAAACAACAAACTAGAGAAACACTAACATGATTCATTAGCCTTAGGCTTCCTTTCACCCTAAGCTCTGAAATGCTTCACGCCCTCATAATACATAGGAACAACAGCTGACTATTTAGGTTTACTTAGCCTATTACTTATTGCTTCATATCCTGTTTTTCTCAGTTTAAAAAAAAGTAGCTTCTTAAAGACAAATAGTCTGCATTCTCTGATCTGAGAGTACAGCTCTATTTTGTGTTAGATAAGTATATGATTGGCTAATTAGGAATACACAGGTATCTTAAAAACATTTTTTTCCTTGAAATTTGGTCCCTGGCTGCAGGTAGAGGTTGAAATACTTACTTCTAGTCACTTAAGTGTGTGGGGGGAGAGGGGGGAGAGTTCTCCTCACAGTTTAATGAATGAGGGACACAATAGCTCTCTGGTATAGGTCTTACTCAGAACATTTTTCTTTTTAAAATAAAGCATAAAGCAAAGAAGTTGTACTCTTTGAGAGAAAGAGAGAAAGAGATTTGCTACAGCAAAAGTAACTTTCTTTCTGTCACCAAAAAACTCAAGCCTCTCCCTAAATTGATGCATTGGACAAATTCTGCTCTCTGTTACCCTCATGTAAACCCATCGAATCAACTAGGAGTGGATCTAGGGCAGTGATTCTCAATGTGTTATGTGGGCTGCATCCAGTACTATGTGTATGGCCCTGAGGATGTCACATGGGCCACAGCTCTGTGCTGATAGGGCTGCAAGCAGCCTGTGGGCTAGAGGTTGAGAACCACTGATCTAGGGTCACTACCTGCAAGCTGCTGAGGTTCTTGTTAGTGAGATGATGCAACTCAAAATAAATTTACTCTCTCAAAACCATGGCCTTTTTAAATGGCAGTGCAATCAGAAAAGGTTTCGTGCTGATAACAGGGGGTGGGAGGGAAATCAATGCCATACTAGATGAATTCTGACTCATTTTTGGCTAAACTTGTTCTTGAAAAATGGAATAAGGCCCTGATCCAGAAAAGCATATGTGTAGCTTTTAAGACCACGAGTAGTTCCAGGTTCTTCAGTAGGACTACTCATGTACTTAGAGCTACACACATGCTTAAGTGTTTTTTGGGAGCAGCCTAGCTGTGTAAAATAAAGACTATGTGGCCAAATTTACAGGGCTTAAACGGAGGATGAAAATGATACAGTCAGGTGGAGGTGCTCATGCCCACCAAAACACACACCTTTGCATATGTAAATAGGTATTTATATAATCAGCACATTTCACTGGCGAACAATATACAACTTGGGCCTCATTCATGGAAAGCCTGACCCAGTGTCTTATCCTTAGGAGATAAGTTTTGCTTAATCCCATTTAGCATATCTACAGGTCTAAACCTATCGCCTCCCCACACGGAACCATAAGGGGTTGTAGCCATGAGATGTAGGTCACACTTAGTTGCCAAGCTGTCATGCTCATATAAAAAACACTTTATGATCCTCTGTGCAAATGCCACATACACCAGCTTTGCACAGGGAAAGAAATTTGTCCTTTTGTGTTGTGAATTAAGAAAAATTAAGAGTGAGACAAGCAAATGTAAATTGGCCATTGTTAGCCTTGAGCTGTGATCATAGGCAATTCTTTTCCATCTTAACATTATGTACTCAAAAAGCTGCTAAACACAAAAGGGATGAAAAGATCTAATAGAGACCCTGGTTCTTGAGATACTGGCGTGGGCCATTCCCTTGTTATGGGACAAATGCCTTGAAAACCGTAGTTATGGAAATAAACCTTAGAAAGCCAGGTTCTTTTGTTGCCTTTTTTTTCATATTGCACTTAGAAACCGGTAGAAACCAGAGTACCAAAGGACTCAGTGGATTGCTAATGGAAATACAGATCCTTTCACTTCCACAGTGCTAGTGCCAATGTGGTTCAGCTTGTGACTGAGGGCTTGTTTATACTTAGAGCACTGCAGTGGTGAAGCTGTACTGGTGCAGCTGCCCCACTGCTGCACTTAGTAAAGACGCTACCTACACTGACGGAGAGCTTCTCCCATCGGCATAGCTACTCCACCTCCCCGAGAAGCAATAGCTGTGTCGGCAGGAATAATGTAGACCAGGCTAAAACTAGCATCAGCTGTTCTTTGACTTACTTGGCAAGTCCCAGTTCAGTTCCTCACAAACATCACAAAATCCACTATCAAAACGGGTGTGAATTATCATCACTACCAGAGTCCTAAGGTTGGTTGGTTATAGAGACTGAGGTGGTCTCCAGAAATGGTTCTTTCACAACACAATTGAGACACAGTGGAGTAGGGGGAGGATCCGGGGAACAAATTTGTACAGCCACTATCCATGCCTTATCTTTGTAAATAGCTGACTTCAGTCTCCTGGACTATCAATCAGGCATCTTTGACCAAAACTAAAGTTAATTTAAAAATCCTGCGTCACAAAAGGAACAAGCAATAATCATCATGCATCTATAGCCAGGATATCTAATTCAGTACTGCTGTTGTGTGTGACAGATGTGGCAATAAATAAAATGTTGCTAAATAACTGAACTATGTTACTTTCAGATGCAATATATCTGGAACTGTGTCAACATTTAATACAAGGCATTTTTATTTTAAGTTAATAACCTTCCAATGGGAATTTAGTGTTCCTATGGGCTGAGTTTTATGGTTCCTTTTATGGGATCACTTCAAGTTATAGGTTGGTGAACTTTAAGAAACCCCTCTAAAGAATGCAGGAAAATCTAATGCAAAGCTGATTTAGGGTAAAATAATTATTTGTAGGAGCATTTTATTTAACTTTTACATTCAAATATAAAATGAAGTTAGTGGTACTGAGATATTCCTTTCAAAAGTGGATTTGCTTATTAATTTTAGGCCCACTCCATCAGTTGATCCAGGCATATGGGCCTCAATGGGAATTTTATATGTGGGATGTAGGCCAGTTGTCTCAATCACGTTGTCTTCAATATTGCTGGTGGAAATGGAAAGTTGTAGCAATTCCTCTTATGGGCTGATTGTGTCGTTGATATTTCTGTTAAGGACAAAGCATCAATCCCAAACTGGCTGGTCTTATTGGAAGACATGGCCCACAAAATAAGCAGCCTTTCACGGTAGCATTCTTCAAAGCCACAGAAGTGCATCTCCGCAGTATTCGTTCCACGGGAGGCAAACAAAGGAGCCAGAATAGATCGAAAACACCAAAAAACCAGGAAGCCTTTCGGGTGTCCAACATTGCAGGTACAGTGAAGGCTGCAAAGTCAGTTTTTCTGGGTACTGGATAATTCTGTATTGTTTTGTAGAGACTAGAATGAAACAATATTGTGCTCAAGCAATATGCTCTCTTTTTCTCTTGTATATTCAGCATCATCCAAATGTTTGTCTGTCATTGGCTTGAAGACTAGAATGTTTTTTTACTAAATGTTGCTTGGAAAAATGCTGATTTGTCATAACTACATTTTTTTGTAGGAAATTTCACAAATTTCTTGACAAACTATTTTTGAAATAAGCTAGTTATAGTAAAAAATAAAAAACAAAAAAAAATGGTCAAAATAGAAACAATGTTTCAATTGACCTGAACCGAATTTTAAATTTTCAAAATTGAGATTAAATATTAATTTGGCCAGAGAAACTCACTCAATTAAAGTGGAACAAAAAAGGATGAAAAGTCAATCTCACTCTACAATACTCACCTAAGAGATGATGGCAGATCCCCGTTTAAATCCTTTCCCATCAGGCAGAGAGGGAACATCAACCAGGGGGTCTCCCGCCTCCCAGGTGAGTGCTCAACCACTGGGCTACAGGGAGGTCCCCTCCTTCCCTGGCTATTTTATGTAGATCTTGGCAGCCTCTGAGCACACCTACCACACTGGGCCACAAATGCTAGTTGTAGAAGCATGCCCATGTTCCCCTGGTTAGTGAATCTCTCTGGGGCTTGAGGGGAGACAGGTGTCTGGACCCTTAGTTGGCACCTCAGAAGCATGCATGCTCAGAAGCAGAAACATAGGCACCTAGGGAACTTTTAATGCAAAAGCTTAGGTGCCGAGTGAGCTTATGCCCCGACAGTGTTAGACAGCAGCTGAGCAAGAGTTTTGAGAATTGCAATGGCACCTGAAAATGGGACTTACATGCCTAAGGCTGGGGGTGAGGATGGTATCTAAGTACCCTTGTGGATCCTGCCCACTGGGTCAACAGTCAGAACTTGTGATGTATCAGATAATAGATTCCAGCTCACTCTCCCATGATTCTATTGCTTTTGCAGGCCTAACAGGTCAGCAGCAGACAGTACTCAAAGAAAACACAGATGTTAAGAGGGTTCCACTCTTTAGAGTCACTTTACTATTCTTATTCTCTATAGGTTCTTATACCAAGCTCATCACGGTGTATGTGAGGCCTGGTCTACACTGGGGGGGGGTTTCGATCTAAAGGTACGCAACTTCAGCTACGCGAATAGCGTAGCTGAAGTCGAAGTACCTTAGTTCGAATTACTTACCGTCCTCACGGCGCGGGATCGACGTCCGCGGCTCCCCCGTTGACTCCGCCACCGCCGTTCGCGGTGGTGGAGTTCTGGAGTCGACGGGAGTGTGTTCGGAGTTCGATATATCGCGTCTAGATGAGACGTGATATATCGAACTCCGAGAAATCGATTGCTACCCGCCGATATGGCGGGTAGTGAAGACGTACCCTGAGAGTGCCTTCCTGGGTCTCTCGCTGCGTTCTCTTGCCATACAGTAAAGGCACGATGAAAATAGATTTTGTTTTGCGAACTAGCCCACATAGAGAGAAAGCCCTGAAAAAAAATTCCCAGGACTTTCTTGGCTTTGTTTAGAAACCAGATGGGCATTTTATATTTATTGAATCCAGCCCTTATTTTACTATTAAAATACAAGAAGCTGAAACAGCTAAAAGTGACAACTGCTGTAAAGCAGTGCATGGCTCCAGAAAGGGAGCCACACCACATTCTCCATCGCAATGCTGCCAAAGGTGTCCGTGGCGGGGAGTTTCAAACTTTGAAGGATTAGTCTTAATGGGCCTTGCTTTCAGCTGAACATTGCACTGAAACATCCAGTTGGACAACACAATCTCACTTGATGGTTTCCATTTTTTTCACCCCTACACCCTTCCGCACCCCCCCCCCCCGACTCAGAAAACAGCAGCAGTGATCAGCGGCAAGCCTGCAAGAAACACGAACTTTATGTCAGTTTCAGAGATCTTGGCTGGCAGGTAAGGTTTCTGTGCTCAGGCTTAAGAGAGACATGATGCCTTTTCAATCATTTGTCATTTACTAGTAGCGTTCACTCATGGACCACAGTTTTAGCCTCTGATTTAGTGTGTAAATGTCTGTGCTTACAAGAATGGGTGTGCATTCACACATGTTAATTCACTGCCCTTGGCATACACAAAAGGGGTGTTTGCCTGTGTGTTGGCACAACTGATTGCGTACACAAAAGGGACGTGCAAATTGGAGGCCAGTTTAAGAGTGGCTGAAAATTTGATAATCCCCAAAGCTTTATGGCTAATTTTAAATTCAGAGCATTACTTTCTGGCCCTATAAACTCCTTCTGTAGTTTCAACTGGACACAGCGTTCTTCACTTTCTACTGGATAATTCCTTTAGACACTGGTAAACAGCTCCTACTTTTCGCACTGGAGGTAGCTTCTTCCAATAGTGGATGAAGTGATCCTTCTGCTATATACAAAGTATTCTCTTATGTAAAGTGCTCTGGGATCCTTCAGGATAAACAGGTGCTGCAGACAGAGTTGATCATATTGTTAGAGCAGCTAGTTTAAGAGGAGACTTTTTCATGATTTTTTGACTGCCCTGCATGTATTTGAATTGATTGAATTGTGTACAATGAAATTAAATCCATCTTTTCTCCATGATTTAACATCAATTTAATCCAGGACTGGATAATTGCTCCAGAAGGCTATGCTGCATATTACTGTGAAGGAGAATGTGCCTTCCCCTTGAACTCCTACATGAATGCTACAAACCATGCTATTGTACAGACACTGGTAGGTGCAATTTAAGTTGAATAATGAAGGCTGTTAACTATGATCAATACTTCACTGGAATAATTTTGTGCAAGCAAAACCCTCAGAACTAGCCAGAGAAGGAAGGTCTGGGTTAGCTCATAATGCCTTCAGCATCTGGCTAAACAGGTCTAGCGGAATGGCCTGAATTAAGAGTTGGCCTGGAAGTAATCTCTTTGTTGCAAGCATTAACATGCTCCATGCGTGTAGAGGGGCCCTAGATGTAAACACAAATGGCACAGTCCCTCTGCTCCAGAGGGGAAGGGCAGGAATGGATGGCCCCCAAGTAGGGGGGAAGGGGTCAGCCTCCCTTGCACAAAATTCCCTGGAGATCCATTGCATCCAACTGCAGGGAGTGGATTAGGGAGGGGCCTCTAGAGCTGTAACAGTACAGATCAGCCCTACTTCTGCCTCCTTTCCCATATGGATGGAGAGTAGAGTGGGGTGGAGGATTCCTTGATCTCCCAAGTATAGTCCAGTTAGTGGGTGTGTTTGCCTATTCCCAACAAAGTGCATGAAGGATTGAAGCCAATGGGAGTCTTTTTCATTGGCTTCAGTGGGCTTTGGACCAGGTCCCAAGAGTAGATGAAGAGGAATAGCTGCAGGATCTTAACTCTTCCAGATTTAAACTGGCAAGTAAACAGCACCATCAAGTATCACAACCCTAGAGAACTTCCACCTGTTTGTAACAAATGAGAGCTTCATCACCCTTCCTTAGCTGCGTAGCTACAAGACTCCAGGAGTCTAACTGGCTGGAAATGCAATTGAAACTAGAGGTTTGGTTTTTTTAATTTAATTTGCCCAAGTTTTTTTTTTGCAGGGGGAACATTCAGACAAGTTAAAAATGTGCAGAGTCCCCATCACTTCCCCTTCCCCCATCCAGTTCTAGTTGAAACTCATCTCCGAGACCCTACAAAAGGCTGAGCTTGATTCAAGTTTGGGGTCAGAGCTATTTTAAAACTAATCAGTTTCCCCAAATTTATTGGTGATAGGATCTGCTGCCCCCACTCCCTTACCACTACCGTTTATCCTCTCCAGCACAGGGCTGCAGCAATACGGAAGCAGCATGCACTAAAGTCCTTCCTGTATCCAGTGCTCGACTATTCGCTGGACACAGAAAGGACTTCAGTGTCTAGGCCTGGCAGGTGACTAGATTTCATCGGCACTACCCTTATAAGGAAAACAAACAAAACAAAACAAACAAACAAAGAAGAGGCAGATCTTCCCAATTTAGGCATGCCCAAGTGTGCCTGTGAATTTCACCTTTTGTGTGCGTACAGTGAGGTATTTGTGTATACAAGTCAGTGTGCCAAAGGCATACATACAAGTTGGAAGGTTTGCCCAAAAAGAGGGAGGGAAAAAATATCTTAACATTGTTTCCTTTCCCCTCTCCCAGGTTCACTTTATAAACCCAGAAACTGTGCCGAAGCCATGCTGTGCTCCTACACAACTCAATGCCATCTCAGTGCTCTATTTTGATGACAGCTCCAATGTTATCTTGAAAAAATACAGGAACATGGTGGTACGGGCGTGTGGCTGCCATTAGGTTTTCAGGAAGGAAAAAAAAAGTGGCTGTAAAGAGTGTTTTGATATGGATTTGCAAAGAGGTTTAAGTCTCCTGCATTGAACTGCCTTAAAAAAGAAAAAAAAAAAAGTTTGTAGGGACCACGCTTCTGAAGGTGCAGAATCAACAGGAGATAGTGGAACAAATTCTAGATTCCAAGTGGCATTTGAGTAAAGTTTGGTTTAGCTTATTATAGACATGATTCTGCAAACTGGTGCTAAGTGAAACAAGCCAGAGGAACCATTTAAAAATCAAGCCCGTCCAAAATAATTGCTCTTACTTCTGCAAATGAGCCTTTCAGAAGATGGCTAACTCACCAGTGTTGATTGTGAACATCTTTTTTTAAACAAATCCATCCAGGGTGAGAATCTGGTGTGTTTATGCACAAAATAATAAACATTTGTTTTTCCTGTACTAAATTTTTCACAATAAAATGGGCCTGGAAAAAAAGATATATTTTGTTAAAGAATTACCTCCAACCCTTGGTTTATCCAGCTTCATAATCAGGAGAAAAAGACTAAGTACATGAACTTCCACTATTAAATTTTGCACTAGCAAAAAATAGCTGGATTGACTCAAATTAAAAAGGACAAGTCTAGAAATGTCTTTTGGAATTGAAAGAATTGAAGAAAATAACTCCAAAGAACAAGATTATCTTGATATGTATTTTCTATGTTGAGATAATATCTATTTCAACTACCAACAAGAATTTGCATTTACTATGGACTAAAACAGCTAAAAGCAAAATTTAAATAATAGCGAATAAAGCCCAAACAGTTTGGTAACCCAACTCTCCACTTGGACATCTCAAACACTTACAAGGTTATAAAAGGCAAGCTCAAAATCCTGCTCCCATAGGAAAAATACCCATCGATTTCAATGGGTGCAGATCAGGCCCCTGGAATTTTGCAAGTCTGTAGGCTTGATCCTGTGAGGAGATGAAAGCCAAGGATGGTGCTGAATGAACACCCAGCACTATGCAGGATCAGGTCCTTAATAGGGAAAAGAAACCCATGACATTTGTAATCCTGGTTCCCTGGGTCTGTATTTCCTGGGTGACTCCTATCTTACTGTCAGTTTCATCTGTAGTAAGAAAACTGCTTGGCTCTATGAATAAGTAACTGCTCTTTTACTTTTAAGCCACAGTTGAAATCCAGACCGGATGCTCTCTCCCCTCCCCCCCCCCTTTTTTTTTTTTAAAAAAAGGAAAAACACAACATAAGCCCCAAAGCTCTATACAATGAATTGGAGCTTGTTTCTTTGGACCCAAGTCTAATTCCATTGTAGTAGATCTGAGTTTTACCACTGGAGTTCCAATAGCAGCAGGATTAGGCTGTTGAAGAATAGGAGGAGTCCCATGGGCCTTGGATCAGGCCCTTGAACACCAGTCAGCATTGCCAAATGCATCACACTTATCTACAATGGGAATCAAGAGTCTGACTTGGCTCTAACCCTTGTTACACTAGATTTAACTGAAATCAGAATCTGGCCCAATATTTACTAGGTCACGTTCCAAAATGGTGGCTGAAATATTCTTTCAGCTTTTTCTGAGAAGTCCTTAGATGAACTGTCAAAGAGAAAGGTTGGTTGGGCTGCAACTGCCTCAGTGTGTCCATTGTTTTAAAGGAGAGATGCATAAAAGCCTACAAAATCCTAAATGCCACTCAATGTTGTATGTGTATCAGCCACCAATGCAACCTATTCTAGATGTCTGTGAACCTTGTACAGGGAGTTAAGGTGCTACCAATGAAGTTAAGATTGGATGGTCCGAGCTGATTATTTTTTTAACGTAGTCAAGGTTGAGTTTGCCACTAGTGCCCAAAAGTACTGGTATATTGTGGTTCAATCCTGACTGCCCTCTCTCTCTGTACTATATACATATCCTGCGGGGGTTTTTTGTTTTTGTTTTTTAAAAACATGACTACAGGATCTCTGTTGCTAGGCTATACATCAATTCCATTGTTTTGTACATTTTTATGTAAATAATTGTCACAAAAGTGGGAAAAAAATTATTTATTTCCATCTCTGAATTCCTTTTCAATCACGCATTCAGGAAAATGATTCTCATCTCTTCTAAACCTTTGTTTCCTTATTTAAGAAAATATTTATTAACAGTTGGCAAAAATATATGTACACATTTCTGGTTCTTTTCATAGAGCAGTTGTTAGAAGCATTTTGTACAAAGTAGTTGAATAAATCATTGTGACTTTACAAAAGATATTCCAACAACTTTGTGTATGTGTGATTATTCCCACTAAATCTAAAGGGTATTTTGTTGTGAGTAATATTTCATGGTGAGTCAGCTATTCTGCAACAGTGCTTCCATGTCCACCAGTTTCTGTACATTGGCATCATGGGCACATGGTCAATATCTGCTGCTGAAGTATAAATACAGTAGAGGGGAAAAACAAAAATATGAATATATTTTGCAGGCTGCATTGCAAAGATCCATGATTGAATTATAGTGCAGCTGTCAGCAGCTGTTTCAAAGACGCAGGGGGTAAATTAGTTCTGTTTACTGCTAACATAGTTCAGAGTTTAGTCATCCCAATAAAATTAGAGAGGCACAAGAAAGGGGGAAAAAAACCTATCAGCCAAGAAACTGACATTTTCTAATTGAGATTGTTTTAGCATATTTCAGAGGTGCTGCTGGCATGAGGTTTCCTACTATTGATACCACACTGCACTGCAATGGAGGTTACTGGGGTCTTGTGTACTTTGAACTATGTGCAGCATTATGCCAGTTTATGTAAATATATTTGCTGGCCTGTTGGATGAAATCACTAAGATCTTGAAACAAACGACCATCTTCCAAAGAGTCTCATATGGCTACAGCTACAAAAAGTGGAACCCCTCAACGTTTAAGGGCCTGATCCAAAGTTCAGCGAAGAGTCAGTGGAAAGACTCCTTTTGACGTCAGTGGACTTTGGATCAGGGCCTAAATATGCTCTGGGTATTTAGAAAGAGATTCTTCATTTTCTTTCCTTAGTGCACAATATGGGCCTGATTCTTTTCATTTACAACTAGTGTAATTCCAGAGTAACTCCAGCGAAAGGAGAATCTGACCCTACTAGAAGTTTTGCCACTAGCTTCATTGAGAGAAGGATCCAGCCTATATGTTTAAATGCTACTTTTCTTCAGCATTGCTATACACACATTACTTAGCAGGGTTTCCTCAAACTTCATTGCACCGTGACCCACCCCAGGCCCCAGCAAGTCTAACACCAGTTTTGGTGACCCCATTAAAACAGGGTCCCAACCCACTTTCCGGTCCCGACCCACAGTTTGAGAACCACTGACTTATTATATATGCTCAGCAGCTGCAACCCCTGTCTGGGAGCCAAAAATCCACTTCTCAGTTTGTTAGCCTCCCATCAGTCCACAGTGCTACTGCAGCTTTGTCTCTGAACCTACTGTTTTGGAAAGGGAATTCTTGACACAAATATGAATGTTACCATAAACTGGCATTGGCCATAAAACCCCACTGAGTACAGGCTTCAGAGTTGTTAGATTTGTCTGATTAATGACATTATAAAGCACATTTAGAACATTAAATAGGTCAGTTATTGTAAGTTTGTTTCTTACTGAGCTTCCAGGGTGTTATTTTTTGCTTCATGAAGATTCATTAGTTCTGCTCCATTATAGTCAGTCATTGTGCTTAGGCTGGTAAGATGCTACAAACCTTACTGAGGTAACATCCCTGTTGCTGCCAAGGATTTCAGAATTTCAGCCAGAGTTCTCTATTTCACTCTTTTCAGCTTTGCCTGCAATTGGAAGAGACACTTTTGGATGGAAGAAAGCCAGAAATACTCTGCCTTTGAGTCAGCGATTTGCATCCACAGTGTATGTTCGTCCAACTACTTCTATTGACAACTTCCATTGTTGCCATGGACACATTAGTCTCTCTATATTAGCTATTCCTCTTGGAGAGAAAGTCAGCCCAATTAAGCAAAGAGAAGCCCGTTTGAAGTTTTTATTTATCAGGTAATGACTGACAAGAGCTTGAGGCAACAACTATGGGAATTTAACACTATGGCCATTCATTACCCGGGTACAAAGAGAACCACAAGTGGGTCATTATGATTGCTTTAAGAGTTGAGTTTTATTTAAAGAGAAAAATAACTTATCTACTGCTAAAAAATGTGTGCTATTGCCACTCCCCCACTCTACTTATGCTCATCAGCTGACACCTAAATAACCTCAGATTTTAAAGGGTAGAACATGAAGGTTTATTTCAATACACACATTATGTTCTGTCATATGCATTCCTTTGTTTGTTGCTAGGGCTCTTATTTGCTGACAGTAAGTGCGAGGTGGTTTAGAATTTTAAAATGTGAGTATTGGTATCTTGCTATCTTAATGCAGACATTAGGAGCTCATTAATTTTATTGATTCTATCTAATGAATGTCCCTTCTTTCACTGAGAACCATGATATGGTCACATGTTTAAGGAAGTAAAATACAGAGATGAGAAAGATCATCAGTTAGGGCAGAATTTATCTTAAGAAACAAGAATGAACCTAAGCCCTCTTTCCTGCTAACTTTTATATAAGTGCTTAATTTTGCTCACAAGCGGGTCCACTGAAGCCAATGGCAATACTCATATGAGCAGAGTTACACGCTTAGCTGCTTGCAGGATTAGGCCCTTTGTTAATTGTCAGTTGGTTTGCTCAAATCAACCTGATCCCAGAAGAGTCAGCTTGGGTGTCTACATGGACTGCATATTCTGTTGGACTGGACGACGGGGAGTTTTGGGGCTTGACTGTATATCAGTGTGTGTAGACTGCCATATAATCAGAAAAGTATCGGGGGCGGGGGGAGGTAGCTGTGTTAGTCTGGATCTGTAAAAAGCGACAAAGAGTCCTGTGGCACCTTGTTAGTCTATAAGGTGCCACAGGACTCTTTGTCGATATAATCAGAAACATGCCCTTCTCCATTTCCAATCTGGGAAGTAAAGTGATTGCAGAAGCAGTCACAACAGTGTTCATTGTTAATAGGCTCTCCATAGCTTAGATAAAACATGAATGCTGGGCTAATGGTCTTATTTTAGGCAACTCTTAAAGGAAGTGGGGATTGTGGGAGCATTAACGCATCAGTCATATTTTGCTTTGTCAGCACTTAGTTAAAATCAAGCCCTGACTGTTGGGTTTTGTTACCTTTTTAGTCCAGCACATGCAACTTCTCTAGTCAGGCTAACTGTGAAAGGGAATATGATGGTGTAGGGCCTGAAAGTGCTTGTTTGGAGTTCACATTTTCCCCCCTTTTTAAAAGGGGAGAAAACATGGTGCTGGTGATAGCGTCAGACAGGGCCGACTCCAGGCACCAGCTTATCAAGCAGGTGGTTGGGGCAGCAACTCCGGAGGGGGGCGGCACTTTCAGGTATTCGGCGGCAATTCAGTGGAGGGTCCTTCACTCCCGCTCGGAGCGAAGAACCTCCCGCTGAATTGCCGCAGATCACGGCTTTTTTTTTTTTTTTTTTTTTGGCTTGGGGCGGCAAAACCCCTGGAGCCGGCCCTGGCTTCAGAGCAGGGAGTAGCAACATACAGCAGATGACAAAGTGGTATGAACTTTGACCTGATTAATAAAGGCAAACGGTTCAATGCTGGTGGATTTACTCCTATGTTTGCCACCAATGTGTCAGATCATGAGCTCTTCTGAAAAATCCATTGTGGTGCCTGATTGGTAGTAGAGTTCTCTTGCAGATGTTGGTCCCACTGACTAGATTGACTTTAACAGCTGGTTTTCTTAACAGCAAGGCTGTTTTATTTCTGAAATTAAAAATTCAGCGGCACCACTAATTCCAGGTAGAGCCTATCAGCAGTTTTGGTTTCACATCACTACTGAGCCATCAGCTGTAAAAGCTGGTGCAGTACTATACACACATACCATGCACAGGACACGTAACTATGAATACTGGTAGAGAGCCTGGTCTACACAGCCTCAGGCAGGGGGTGATGTGGAGAAGTAGATGAGAATGTATCAGCACAAACTCTCAGAGTTGCTCAGAGTGCTTGAGGTGAGGGGCGAGGCACTCTCCCCCGTCTGTGACAATGGTACAGATCTACCTCAGGTACTTCTTTAGCCCCCATTAACTGTAGTACCTAAGTGCCTCACAATCTTTAACAGATTTATCCTCACAAACCCTTGAGGCAGGGCACTGCTATTATGCCCCCTTTCACAGGGGCACAGAGAGGGTAAATGACTTGCTCAAGATCACAGAGTTCTCGCCCCCTGGTGCACAGCTTCTGCTCCGCAAGCCAGTGCAAAGGAGGAGGCAGCAGGGTATTTCCAGCAGAACTGCACAGTGTGGGGGTTGTTTCCCAGTGTAGGGGATACATTCAGGGTACGTCTACACTGCAGACAAAAAACGAGACACCCGGGTCAACAGACTTCAGCTCATGGGGCTCGCGCTATGGCAATTAAAAAAAAGCAGTGTAGAGAGGTTCAGGTTCAGACTGGAGCTGGCTCCAAGACTTCCTTTCCCCCCACCGGGCTCCAGACCCCAGGCTCCAGCCTGAGCCCAAATGTCTACACTCCATTTTTAGCCCCGTGGCATGATCCTGAGTCAGTTGACTCCACGACCCTCCACGCTTTCACAATCCCATTGAGGGGCTCATTAGCTTTGACAGTTTCCTCTCTGCTCCTTGATGGCTGATGGATACAAGCCTTAATATGCTCCGGGGAGCACAAGCAACTCTGAGCCATATGACACCAGACTTCCAAATGCTTCAATACAAAAGCAGCTATGGCCAAGCTTAGCTGTCAATAGAGCTACTGGGCCTTGTGACGTTGCAAAGACCACTGGTGGGTTGTAGGCAGTGAAGGAGACTCACAGGGTTAGTGTAGGGTCAAGATGGGGCGGGGGGGGGGCGGAATGGAATGGAGCTATTGGAGGGTCAAGGAGAAGGTCAGGGAGGGAGCTTCAAAGAGCCAGGCATGCATCCAGCTCTCTTGGTGCTTATCTAAAGCAAAGTCAACTTCCAAACCTTTTGATGTTTGTTTGTCCAGCACTAATTTCATGTTCATCTCCGCATGGCACTGCCCAGGAGTTTTCCAGCTCCTAGGGTGCTGTGGCAAGTCCTAACCACTGCTGTGGTTTGAGTACACTTGTAGCCATGCTGCTTTTAAAAATGTGGCGGCTTGACCACTTACCCAGAGAGCAGGCGAGCCAGACCGTTCGCTTTCTTTGGAAAACCACGTAACCGCTTAGCGTAGCCTTGGATGGAATCTACCCTTCTGCATATTTACTTCGTGTTTGTGTACAGAGCAAAGCTGCTTGATTTTTTTATTTTTTGGTTGGTTAACACCACTAACTTGGGTGAGGTTCTGGACTTGTTATACAGGTACAAAACCCACTACAGTCAATAGTAGTAGCCTCCCCGGCCCAAAATGGAAACATTCATAGATTCACCTGTACAAACAGGTGCATGGAAACCCACACCACTACTGACAACCCTTCTGCTTGTATTGAGAGTCTCGCAATATTTGAGGTTTTCCTTAAAGCCCCAGCTCCTGCAGCCAGGTGATTAAGTGAGGAGCTGAGGTTTTGTTTCAGTTTGCGTTTACCCTTCAGGACTCCTAGAAGCGTCGGGAGCAATGCTGTATGCAAGCTCACCAGGAAGTGAGCCTGTTGGTGCCTAAAATTGCCCTTTCCCACATATGGATTCAGAATTACAAGAGCCTTCAATTAAGTCTTACTGCCTTACTAGAATAACTAATGAACAAGAAATTGGAGCAGGGGGACTGGACCCAGGGTCTCCCATCTCAGAGGTGGGTGTCCTATTGACAGGACTAGAGTCATTCCTATTCTCTCCCTTTGTCCCAGTAACTATTTTAATATCTATCCACAGTGGAACAGCCTGTCGCTGGCCATGGGACTATGTAGCCCCGTGGTTAGGGCATCCACCTGTGAGTTGGGACACCCTGGGTCTGCTCCAATCACTCATTATTTATTCACAGTGCAGCAGGAGGGACTGAGGAAGTCCAACATCAGAATGTCCCACAACTCAAAGGTTAGAGCACCCAGCTGAGATGTGAGGTGAAAGAATTTGAACAGGGGTTTGCCACATCTGACAGAGAGGAGGGGGAACTGAACCAGGGTTCCCCTCATCCTAGGTGAATGCTCTAATCACTGGACCAACAATTATAAGGTGAGCACTGCCACCAAACACCTTCCCCCCCGCCCCCTATTTTGTGTGGAGGGAGGCTAAAAATGCCTTAGGCACCTAAGCCATCTGATTCCAGGCAGTTTGTGGATCACTAGTGGAGCTAGGTGTCTCCCTGCAGCCCAGGCTTAGGCACCTATCTCTGAGAGAGAGGGGCAGGGTTTAGCCTGCACCCCTTTCCTCAACATCTTCATTGGCTAGCTTAGGAAGCTCCTCACCTAACATGCTGGCTTTTGTGGATCTTGTTCAAAGATACCTCTCTCCCCACATTCATTGTATAGGGAACCTAGGCATCTAACTCAGACTTTGTGTATTGCAATGTCCTTCCTGTGATTTTTTAGGTGCCATGACATTCAGCATTGCATAAGTCCCTTTGTGGATCCCACCCTAAGTGATTTGCCCAAGGTCACAAAGGAAGTCAGTGGCAGAGGCAGGCATAGACCCCCAGATCTGTTAAATCCCGGGCCACTCCCTTACCCACAAGGCCATCCTTCACATCAGACACACTGACTGAATATCTTCTCCTACTGCATCATCATAAGCCCTTTCCCCACATGAAGAAACCTGTGAGATTCCACATTACTAAATCAATAAGTGATTAAACTGCAGTTTTCCCCCAGTTCAAAACAGAAGAAGCGAGGTGGGGGGGGGGGAAGATTCCTTGATTTTTTGCATCAGTAATTGATAATCCCATGCTGTAGACATGGATGTAAAGTATCTGCCTTAAGTGCTTCTTTCAGTCTGCTTTGGTTGTAATCAAAGCAAACAGAAGACCAGTTCATCACCAGTTTTACACTGGGGTAACTCTGGTGATGTTAATAGATTAGCTCCTAATTTACCCTGGTTCACATGATAGCAGCTTCACACTCCAGATCTCTTTTGAAAATTGAATAAGGACTTGTCATATTCAGTATGAAGTGGCTTATGAATCTAGAAAGCTGGCCCATTTTTGCCTACAATCCAGCACAGTTGTGGGCCTAGTGTTGTAGGCTTGCACGTACGAAGGCAGTCCTCTCTATTGCTGTTCTCGATCTTTCAGAGAAGATTCCTAAGCTAACCCCCCACCCTGCCCTCAAATCTTCCTTAACATACACGTGGCAGAATGAACCATCCTGTATCCTTTTTGCAGGGATTGACATTGGTCCAGTCTCCACAGGTTTGCTTGTAAGTTCATGTTCAACCGGAGCCAAGTCTCCTCCAGAAAGAACCCCTTCCTCCCCAAGACACCCACAGCTGCCCTCTCCAGGACTTAAACTTCATAGTCTCCAGATGAGGACGGTGGCCTGATATCCCCCACCTCTGTCTGTGTTTCTCAGCTTTGGAGAAAAAACCAGGCCCACAACGCTCAGAGCAGTAAATGGGTCATTTAGGGAGGAGAATTTTCTTCTTGTTCTCCTGAAGAAACGAGTCCAGTGATTTCTCTGGAGAGAACTAACTAGTCCAGGTAACAGACCAGGCAAATTTCTGAGATTTTACCCTTCTGATCCCTCCATTTTCTTAACCCATTTACTTGATTGCATTTACATAAAGAGAGGCACCATCAGAAAACACTTGTGGTGACGGGAGTGGAATTTCTCGGTCGAGTTTATTTTAAGCGACGCATTTAGAATATCTAGATAGCCACAGAGCTATATATAGATATGGCTAAATTACAGAAAGAGACCCTATACTTCTGAAAACCACAATGCCACAAGGACAGATTATATGAATTATGGTCATTACTGAAATTGCTAGCTAAAGAAGAAACAGCCAGACACCATACAGTGCCCTAGCAGTTTGACTGTAGGAACCACTATAATTACACAAAGTATTTTAAACTGGGCCAGAACAAACAAGACCTGGAAATGGAAAATACCATGCTAGTCATTACGTCTGAAGATTAATGGCAGACATGGAAGTGCACTGAATCAGTTACTCATGCCCAAGCCGTGGGTATGAAGTCATGTTCATCACCTTTGACTACCTTGGACTACCAGCAAAAGAGCTATTTCCATAGTATCACCCACAATACATTGTGCTTTCAGCTGACATTTTTTGGGCAGTCTTTCCAACTGAACTCAGTCACTAGCAAAGATGCACCGTATCCTTGACTGAGAAAGCAGAAGTGGCACTAACTTCATGAGCTTCAAGAAAGGTACAACAATAAAGACCATGTCTCACAGTTCTTAGCTGGGAGTTTCCACCTTTCTGGCAATCTGCATGGAACAGCCCATTAGGAGTTAGAGATTCAGTGGTAAGAGGGCTCCTATAGTCCTTGGTGGTTTGGCCCAGAATGGCCCTCAATGGTCCTTTTTTATAGCTGCTTGGAATTTTTCATGCAGAAGTTTTCTAGATCCAAAAGTAATTTCACAGACAGAATTTTTCACGAGAATAGGGCAATTTCCTCAAACTTTGAAATTTTAGTTTCAATTAAAAAAAAAGCAAGCTTGTTTTGACTGTGTGAAATGTGTTCCAAAGGGTCAATCAGACATGAAATAGCTTATTCTGAAGTTTCCTCTCAGCAAAGAACACGTTTTTCCCCCTAAGGTTTTCATTCAACATTTCTCCATAGGAAAAAAATCAGTTTCCTGACCAGCTCCACCTCTGTGCCTTTCCCCTGGTATATGGAGCTTCACCTCACAGCCCTTCTCCAGGGCAGGCATTAGTCGCCTCTATCAGAGTCATTCACTTACGCATTTTTAATTGCCTTGGAGAGTCTATCTAGTCTGCAAAATTGGATTAACAGTCACAAGAGAAAGCCTGTTTCTTGTGATATTTCAACCCAAGGCCCTGATCCTGCAAGTTGATCATGACAGGTCAGAGCAGAGCCATCAGATTGCAGGGTCACAGCCCCAGTTAGACACAGGAGCCTCAGAAATTCATCGAGGAGACCCTGCTGCTGGTTACTGAAGGTGCCATGAGAACATCTGACCTCACAATGTTTCATCACTTGTCTTCCTGGTTTCAGTCTTGTAACACCATTCCTGCTGTAATTTACAGTAATGGCCTAAAGCCGGGGCGGCCAACCCGGGGCTCTGGAGCCACATGCAGCTCTTCAGAAGTTCATATGCGGCTCCTTATATAGGCACCGACTCCGGGGCTGGAGCTACAGGCACCAACTTTCTAATGTGCTGGGGGGTGCTCACTGCTCAACCCCTGGCTCTGCCCCCACTTCACCCCTTCCCGAGTCTGCCATGCCCTCGCTCATCCCTCTCCGCCCCCAGAGCCTCCTGCACACCACCAAACACTTGAGGGAGGGAGGGGGAGGCACTGGGAGGAGGGCTGCTGACATAATACTGCCAAAGAGCCACAATGTACATTGGTAAATTCTGGCTCCTTCTCAAGCTCAGGTTGGCCACCCCGGCCTAAAGTATTGTAACTTCCCTTAGCTCTACTGTGATGTTTTGGGCAGTTATTTTAAAATACTGTAGCTTTTTTTTTTTTTTTTTTTTTTTTTTAAAGGGAGCATGTAAGATAAAGCTTACCTCTGCAACATCAGGTTCAGAACCATCCCTCAGCTTCTTCCTACTCTGTCTCAGCTTCACAGTGTCTTTCCCAGCGTGGTAGGATGAGTCGGGTGGATAATTTTAGTGGTTTGGTCCTCCAGATAGAGGGAAAGTCCTTCCACTGCCAGGTAAATAAAGTCCAACACAGTAAATCTTTGTGCCTAGACAAAGCACAGCCTTCATCCTGCAGCACAGGGCTCCGCTGATCAACCTCTGCCCACCACAGCCTAAGCATCAGTAGTAATTTGTTCCTCAGTGCAGGACTCCAAGTTCTTCAGTACAGTCCTCTGTTCAGGGTCCCAACCTTCAGCCCCAGCTGGCAGGGATTTACCACAGTGCTTTGCCCCACATTCACTAGTGATTATCAGCTCACATCTTCCAGGTGGGACAGCTGACACATAAGGGAGCCCATGCCCTGGCCCCAAGGAAAAAATTGATGAAACAGCCATCCACACCCACCTCCAGATGCCCATTCTCTCCACTTTTTGCCAGGGCTACTTCCTACATTGCTTTGCCCACCAGCAGGCATGTATCCCAGGCCTTACATCTAGCCTCCAAGTTCCCTCTCAGCAGGGAACAACACCAGGCCCTAGCCCATACACCAGCCTCTCTAGAGCTTCCTGTCCTCCCAGGCTGTCTTTCCAGCTCCCTCACTGCAAGAAATCACTAACGATCCTTACCCAGCCACTAGAAACCCACCATCACTGCTAAGCCTGCCAGGATCTGCCTTTTATCATGTTTACCTCTTCCCAGCAGGCTTTGCTCCTAGCCCTTAGTCATGTGATCTGGAAGGAGTGGGAGAAATCAGGCACAGGTCTAAACTGGGAATTGAACCTCCTAAAGGTACAGCTTGCCCCCTGGTGAGTACTAGTAAGTGCACAGTAGTGCAATAATTTATATAATGGTAAAGAAATGCTAGCTGAGATTTGAACCTTAAAAATCATAAGAATACTAGACTGGAAGGGACCTTGTTAGGTCATCTAGTCCAATTCCCTACACTGAGGCAGGACTAAGTATGATCTAGATAATCCCTGACAGGTGTTTGGCTCACCTGTTCTTAAAAACCACCAGTGAAGGAGATTCCACAACCTTCCTAGGTAATTTGTTCTAATGCTTCACTACCCTGACAGGAAGTTTTTCCTAATGTCTAACCTAAATCTCCCTTGCTGTAATTTAAGCCAATTAGTCCTTATCCTGTTCACAGTGGTTAAGAGAAGCAATTTATCACCCCCCTCTTTATAACAACCTTTTACATACTTGAAGACTGTTATGTCTTCCCTCAGTCTTCTTTTCTTCAGACTAAACACACCCATTTTTTTCCCTCATAAGTCATGTTTTCTAGACCTTTAATAATTTTTGTTGCTCTCCTCTGGACTTTCTCCAATTTGTCCACATTTTTCCTGGAGTGTGGTGCTCAGAACTGGACACAATACTCCAGCTGAGGCCTTATCAGTACTGAATAGAGTGGAAGAATTATTTCTTGTGTCTTGCTTACAACACTCCTGCTAATGCTTCAGTTCAGGTTTAGATCAGTTCAGATTTGGAAAAAGCAATAAAACTGAGGTCCTGACCAACTTATTAAAGAGGTCACCAGGTTTCTGCAAGAATAGGGATGTCAGCCCCAGTGTTCTGGCTAAATTCTGCTTGGGGTAATTAGAGTCTCCCAACTTAAAATTAACTTTGTAGTTTTAGTTGGATGTAGTTTCTTTTTTACTCCCTGTCCTACATTGCTGTGCACTGTTGAATAGTTGGTGCCAGAGTTTCAGAGTTTAAGCCTGCAGTTGCATATACAATTGCACATCTGGTTGTGTATGCTTAATTTGCAACAATTGAGTGAATGGAGATTTCAGCCATTTGCATTAATCTATGTTAATTTTTTGTGAGACTTATATGTGGAATTGCACATGCTTTTCAACAGGCACAATTGCATACCTAAGCTTCTGTGAATATGATCCTTGTTGTAGTTCATCTTCATTGTCAGTGCATTCAGTGATGTGGCAATAATTCCTCTTTGTATGGCTAGTAATGCGTTTGGGATACTTTTTACTAAAAGACACTAGGTAAATGAGAGCCACTGTTATTCCATGAGAATTGGTTTGCCTGCCACTACTAAAGGCAAATCTTACAATCCCTTTGCTGACCTATGATCAGGATTGTTCTTGAGATATTCACCTGCCAAGTTTTCTGATAAGTGCTAAGGTCCAAACCTGCGAGGAGAGCAGTGGGACTAATCACGTGGTTAAACACATGTGTAAGTGTTTGTAGGATTGGGGCCTCACCTTGGAAAGGTGGAGCTAACACTAGTCACACTGTCCTTTTCTTTCATATTCTTGGAAAATATGATTGTGGGCTGCATTATCCTTCACCCACTTCTATATCAGCCTCCTGGGAGCTTCCTCATTTTCCTTTAGATCCATAGCTTGTATGATTAGGGTTACTTTGAGGAGGTCTTTGTCATTTTTGCATCTGGATTCCACATTTAGGAGTTCAATATTTTGAGGTCTAGGGGTATTGAGTGTCAGTTGTGTTCTGGTTATGAACTGCTTAACTATTTGTTCACCATGTTTCTCAGTGCGTGTCTTATGGTGCACTATGGATTTTCCTCTGGCTTTCTCCTAGGTAGATCAGCTTTTCCAGAGTCTGAAGCTGCTTTTTATTTTTTAAATTATAGTTTTGTGAGTATAAAGACTGCGTGAAAATCCCAGATACCCCTTCAGCAGATAATGAATACAATAGAAAGAGTGTTTCCAATGCTCTTATACAAACTGCTGTTGCACCAAGCAACACCTCACCTGAATCCAATAGGTTAAGCAAGAAGACATGACAAGAGGGAATACCTGGGTTCTGGTCTTGAGTCTTTCACTGATGCACTGTATGGGCAAGACACATTGCCTCCCAGTGCTTCAGTTTCCCCTCTGTAAAATGAAGGTAACAATACTTTCCCATTTCACAAGGATGTTGAGAGGCTATGCTATTTAATTAAAGTCCTTTGGGTTTATCTGACGAAAGAGGCTATTGCAAGTGCAAAAGCATTAGTACTGCGTGTAGTAAGTCAGAACATGCAGTTATTGGACACTATTGTTGTGAGTATGAAATTGTTGACCCCAAAGCATTGTAAGCCATTTAAGAAGGAAAGACAAACACCCTATAAGCCAGGAGCCTGGTGAGAAATAACTACGGCCAGCTGGTGAGTAATTAGCCAGGAGGTCAAGCATCAAGTGTCTCTAGGCACTGGTGCTGGAACTGGGGGTGCTGGAAACCTGGCTTGAATTGGTTTCCATCATATACTGGGTTTACAGCTTGGTCCAATGGCTCTCAGCACCCCCCACTATACAAATTGTTCCAGCGCCCCTGTCTGTAGGTCCTGATTAGTACAGTTCTCACAGTAATAACCTCACTCCCTGGAATATGTCACATAAACAGTGGCATTTGGAAGGAAAAAATCAGACAAGCTCAAAAATGCCAAACCATTTGGCTGCAGTCCCATAATCCCACTGGTCCTCAGTAGCCAATGAGGATGCTTTCTCTTTTATTTAAGGTGTTATATTGAGTAATTGCTCTCTCCAGATATTTGAAATGTGTCACATTCTGTAGCCTGGCAAGCTCAGTCCAGAGTGTTTCCTTAATGTAGAGATGGCCATTAGGTGATGGCGCATCTCATTTTTATTAGTTTTATTGAAAAGGGAGCTGGTACAGTGGTCATGGTCAGTCAACATTTGCCAACAGTTCCCATGCTGTGGTGTCCGAGCCACTGCAATGATTTGTATTCCAAGAATGAGGGAATATATGACATCTTAGAGACCACTGGGTAAGCAAGCGTTAGTGAATGATCGCTTTTTAAAGGGTGACCACAATAGACTTGATCTTCATTTACCATAGGGTCTTTTTGTGCTTCCAAATTGGTGTAAAGGGGCCACAGCATAAATGATAAGATGACCCTTTATGCTCATTCAAATTGGTGCAACACCATAGAATGGAGAATGGCCATGCTGACTGACTGGGTGACATTTCCTTGTTGAATGTGTCTTTTCAGGGCAATGGTTGTAGGGTTTGTATCCATATCATGGCATGTATAAATATTAAACAAATGTGGAAATTTCACCTATGCTACCTTTAGGCTTGTAGTGGGGCCAGTCCTTATTAGTTTAGCGACCCACATGTATGATGGAATTCTAATGCTACTTTGTGCCTGAGACACAATGAACCAAATTCAGCCCCGAACTAAGCAGATGTGCAAACAGACGGTGTCCGCATCCCACTCCTAATACAGCACACAAGTGGATATTGTCCAAACTTTTCCTTCCCCCACCCTTTTCAGGGATCTGCCTTTATTCTTAATTCACATAACAAACCCTAAAGCAGGAAACAAACCAACCTTAGCTTCCAAACTCCATTTGGATCTGCTTATCCTGAGGTCTTCTTGTCCCTTCTTTTGACTCTCTCTTGCCTGAGAGAGACACTTAACCTTTTATGTTCTTGAGTGGAGACATAGGGAAGAGTATGGCTATTCTGCTGTTACACCCCAGGTAAAGTTCCTTCAGCCTATAGCAAGATCAACTTCCCTTGAAAACCCTGGGAGTAGCTTTCACTTATGCCAGGGTAGAATTTAGCCCACACATTTCTAGCAATATATGTTTTATCTGGAGCTTAGTAAAATGCAGCTTTTTTGCTGAGTGGAATTTGGGGAATGGCAAATTACAGTTGGCTGACATTTTTTATTTAAAACATTTGTTTCCATGAAAAATGGTTTTCTGACCAAAATGAACTTGTTCAATTTTGTCAACATTTTCTGATTTTTTTTTCAATAAAAAAAATGGAAATTGAAAATGCTTCAGTAAAAATGTTCGGTTTTTTTAACCAAAAATAGTTGTCAAAAATAAAAAAGGGATTTTAAGTATTTTTTTTAATCAGAAACAAAAATGTTCAAGAGAAATTTTGGAAAAAATACCCAATTTTTGTTTTTCCAATATTTCCTGCTGAAATCGAACTTACGTTTTTTCTACCAGCTTGCCATAAAATACGCCATAAAGATCACCACTGCTGAAGGCTTCAGGCGTTTGGTTTGAAAATAAGAAAACGATAGCAAAAATAGCAAGATGGAGAAGTGGGTTGGGGGCCAGGGCCTGTGGGTACATTAGTAGGGAGGCTAGTTTTACAAATTTTACCAAAACTGTTACCTCATGTTTGGTTCAGTTTGGGGATGGGAGAAAGTTCCAGCTGGGTCTTAAACTGATTTATCCATTTATATAAACCATCAGGTGTGTCTAGGGCAAAGAAATTGAAAATGGAGGGTATGGAAGCTGAGAAGCCAGTTGTTGCTGTAAGATGCAACTTGGCACTTTGAGTAAATCACAGTCCTGAAGCCCTGCACAAGATGTACTGAGTATCTGGAAATTTAAGAACAAGGAGATCTAACAGACTGTTGAATAGGCTCCCAGGGACTAGATGACCTAACAGGACTTTTCCATCTCTCCTTTCCATCTTTCTGTGATACTGATCTGGAATGGACCTACATGACCTGCACAGTTTCCTACTATCCCAGAATGTTACTAAATTCCCATTTGTCCAAAAAATCTTGAAAATGCTTTGAAACTTGTCTTGTTTTCTCTAATCCAAGAAACATTCATACTAGTGCCAGCAGATACTGCCCACACACAGATCCAAAAAATTAGAGGGTACTGCAAAAATGAGTGTTTCTAGTGGTCAGATTAGCTGCGGATGGAAGTAATTCAAGATGCATTAAAATCTAACAGACTGTGATTGTCCAGGGGCATTATCTTGCAATAATGCACTTCACTTTAGTTCTTCAGAGATATTTCTTGGAATCTTTTCAATCACTCTTCTGCTTAAAATACGTGCCAACTTTCAGACATTTCCATCCCACGTCAAAAGAGAATGAACTAAACGTTCGTCAACAGCCTGTGGCAATGTCTTGATGGAGAAAGCTGAAGTCATTTCTTAATGCCATTACTTATTAACTATCAGTATTGTGTAAATGTTGAGAGAGTGCAAGAAAGCAAAGATCTGCTCTTAATTATTATGATCCTGGGTTTCCCACTGGCCAGCAGTTAAATCTACCGAGTTGCCCCATTCCTTTAAACATACAGAACCTCGGCTTCCTCCAGTCTTGTCAAAGTTCTAGTAAGTATTACTGTGCCCTCTTAACTCACCATCAGCTTTCCTAGTTAATTGGTCAGTTACATTTTCTATTTAAAAATAAGTTCTTTCTCCCCCTCCTGCAATCTGGTTATAATTACTGGTTACTGCCACCCGCAGACTGATAAACTTATAACAGCTGCACTGCAGGAAATCACCTCCAATTCAACCCTGATGTTGTATGGATGTCTTTAGTTAACGTAAATAGGCTTTTAACATTCATTTTTGTTTTTGTGCAAAACACCTATCATTAATTTTGACTTGAGAGATCAAACAGTTAACAATGTGTTGATCCTCACTTACTTTCAAGTGATGTATTGTATCATTTCTGAGAGTTATGAGGGGTTGATACTTTCTTTTACTAATGCATCAAAGTTGATAAGTGAGCGGGGTAAACCGCGTCCTGGGAAAGGAAGCTATTAACAGCTATACTCTGAGGGTTCTGAGGGCCACATTGCATCATAGCTCTTGGGTTTATTGAACGTGAACTTTTTTTTTAACCAAAGGAAATGAGTTTCTATAATCCTCTGCTTTGAGCTACATCCTCAGTGGGGTAATGAAAAATGACCTACGCCATTAGATAGCACACTGCTTTACACAACATCGATCTTCACAAGACTGAATGCAATTTAATTTATGCTTTTTCTTTTCCTTAATGTTGAACTGCAGGCATCCACAATGAATTTATCACAAATCTACAAGCCACTAGGACAGAATGGGCACAGAGGGGGGAAAAGCTCCAGTTTAACTTGGCATAGTAAGAAAGCAATCCCAGAGAAAATGACCAACATTCAAATCCGGTAGAGCAGAACATTTTTATAAAGAAGATCTTGAAATGGTGGTTTCATACATACATTGCAAGCACGGCAAATGGGTTCCAAGAACTAGGCATCTGCTTCCTTGAAAGCTTTTTTTTGGGGGTGGGGGTGGGGAGAAGGAGGAATTTGTATGTGAGTTGGGCATGTTGAGTGATTTATGGGACCATTAAACATACACTAAATCAATCTCTATTAGGGGGGGCAAAAAAGCAATGTACTTAAAGGCCCCCAAGCTAAATTTCTGAACCCAAGGTCTGACATTGCAAGGCAAATGGCCCTTGGTACTTTGGGGGCTGTAACGTGAACTCAGTCAATTTGGATATGATAGTTTTAAACGTTCCATGAATCTAGCAAAATGTGTATCCAATTAACTGCCACAAACGGACCTTATTTATAAAATAATACTTATGCGGTCAGGTTGCACTTTTCCCAATCATTTCTGCACACAGTTCATGTTGCAGATTGAGAGAGAGATAAACATCAGTTTTACGCTAGCCTGTATTGGCACATTACAGAGGGTTTAGGTGGTAGGATTGTGAAAATGAAATACTTTCTATGCCCATTATTACAGTGTTTTCCTGGGAGCTAGGTCCACCAAGCAACTCTTCTTTTAACTTATCATATTCTGACATAGGTGCTTGCCCTTTAATTAAGGTTGCTCTCTAAGTGCAGACAAGTGATGCAAAGTATGCACGGGTAAGTCAATTTCTTAATGCTGCTTTGGATCTGAAGAACATTGTAGCTGGTATGGAACTGTCCTTTAGCCTACAGCACCACAAGCATTCTCCTTTGAAAAACTGTCTGAGGCATTTAAAGGAAATATGCATAATTTATACATGGTAACAACCATCCCAACTGCTTTCTCTTTCCTTTGCTGTCCATTTTTAAGCCATGTACTGGGAGGTCCTTCTTGAGTGCAGCCAGAAAGAAGTTTTATGAGCTGCAGGCCTGCATGCTTGATGCCTTGCCTATGCAAACGAGGATGAAATTCACAAGGAAAGAGGCCAACTGCATTTTATTAACAGAGCTATTTTCTTCTTGTCATGGTAAGAATTGGAAACTCCGGGGCAAGAAAATTGTACAGCCCATTATCCCAGCTATGTGTGTGTGACTGACATTGATAACTTCCGTTAACTTTAACATCCATGGGCAGGTGCGGGAGTAGCCTGAGAGCTGCTGGAGAAATGAGAACATTTCTGCAGAATGTTTTGCAAACTCAAGAGCATTGTACATCTTAGGACGTTTGGTAACTGCTCTTTTCATTTTCCAAATATTCTGCAGAATAATTTACAAAAATTAATATTTCAATTTCAAAAATAAAATAAGAATCGGAATCATTGTTCTGATTTCAAAACAGTTCTAAAATCTGCCAATTTCATAAATGTAAAAAAATCCATTTTCAAAACAGAAGTGGAAATGCTGTTGCAACCATTTAAAAAATCTTGGCCCCACTGATGTCACCCTCTAGTGGTAGTGATGGGAAAGGAAGGAGAGAGGGGAAATAGACTAGCTGAAATGAGGCAAGGGTCAGATGGCATTAGCCCAGTGAAAACCTAAAACATGGGAGGAGTTTTGCCTTCATGAATGTTCATTACACCCCACCAATCGGAGAAGGGGCCACCCAAGAGTTCTAAGCCCCCTGACTCATGCAGTATAATGTTCATATTAAAAGAGACATAGAAAGAAACAGACATCAAATGCTGGAGGAGCGTGAGACTCTTCTCTGGCTTCCCGAGTAAAGCCTCTTCCTCACCAAAAGAAAACCATGGGAACACCCTGCAGGAAAGCCTTGCCTTGCAATGGCCAATTCACCTCCCATCCAGTCATCTCTGGTAGGTGTTTGGGATGAAGAGGCTTTGTATGGAATAGTGGCAAGTGCATGACACTTTGGGACAGAAAGCACAGTTTTGATTCCCTCCAATGCATGGTTGGGGTCCAAGCAGAGGAACAGGATTTTGGGGACAAGTGAGGGTAAAGGAGAAGGAAGAAGTCTGAGGTTGAATGAATTTGAATTCTGCATTCTCCTTTCCCCCTCAGGAAAATTTGGCCTCTGAGGGGCAGGGCTGGGATTCTTTAGTCAGGGCAGAATATACAGACGTGAGTCCTGAAGTCCAGGAGAATGGGAGAATGGTCTCAAGAAATGGAATCCCAGGAGGGGCACAGTGGGGAATGGTGCCCCACTGGGGGACTGGTATGTGTAGAGGGATGAAGGCCAACCATGAAGGAGCTCTCAGCTACTCCAGTCCCAGTATCTCCTATCAGGAGGTGCTATAGGGCAGTGCTTCTCAAAGTCGGGCCGCCACTTGTTCAGGGAAAGCCCCTGGTGGGCCGGGCCAGTTTGTTTACCTGCCGCGTCTGCAGGTTCGGCCCATCGCAGCTCCCACTGGCCGTGGTTCATCGCTACAGGCCAATGGGGGCTGCGGGAAGGGCGGCCAGCACATCCTTCGGCCCGCACTGCTTCCTGCAGCCCCCATTGGCCTGGGGCGGCGAACCGCGGCCAGTGGGAGCCCGATCGCTATGAGCTTTCAAAGATAATAGCCATTGACTCTGAAATCACATCAGCCAACTCCCTCAGCTCCTTCGGATGCATTAGATCTGGACCCATGGACTTGTGCATGTCCAGCTTTTCTAAATAGTCCTTAATCTGTTCTTTCACCACTGCGGGCTGCTCACCTCCTCCCCATACTGTGTTGCTCAGGACAGCAGTGTGGGACCTGACCTTGTCTGTGAAGACTGAGGCAAAAAAAGCATTGAGTACTTCAGCTTTTTCCACCTCTGTCATTAGGTTGCCTCCTCCATTCATTAAGGGTCCCACACTGGCCAGGTTGTTGTCCCACTGGACAACAGCACATGCATGTCTACATATGAGGGGCGCAGTTGGCTTTCCTCTATTAAAAAAATCGCCCAGTGATGATTTTGGTGTCTCTCTCTGGTCTCAGCCAGTCTCCCACCAAATCTGGACTGCCTTTGAGACAGGTGAGAGAGCTGCCTGTACCAACACCAGGGAAACCTTCACAGTGCATCCCAGATATCTGAAGCAATGGAATGAAGAGACAGGGAAGAAGTACCTTATCCAGTGTCGGCTTGCCTTCCGCTCACCTATTTTCATGGCCCCGCCTCTTATGTAAATGACTCTCTGGTGACAGCTTAACCAACAAAATGAAATCAGCATCTGGAGAGAATCACTGCTCCCTCATTCTATCCTTAGGATGCTGCTGAGTGACACTGACAGAAACCTCTGCCCTCACATGGCAGGATCCTATTGAGCAGGGCCGGCTCCAAGTTTTCTGCCGCCGCCCCAACTCCGCCCCTTCCCGCCCCATTCCAACCCCTGGAGCGGTTCCGCGGCCCCTCCCCCCGGGTCATTTCCTGCGGCCCTCCCCGTGCCCCCCACTGCCACAGATCACCTCTGCTCAGGGCTGGCTCCCGGCTTTTTGCGCCCCAAGCAAAAAAAAAAAAAAAAAAAAAAAGGAGCCGGAGTGCCGCCCTTTGGAAAGTGCCACCCCAAGCACATGCTGGGAGCGCTGGTGCCTAGAGCCAGCCCTGCTGTTGAGGGGCACTGTGGCCCATGTCCTGCCAACTGGACCCAGGTGGCGGGACCTACCTATGCAGGGTGTGAAGTGGTACCATCAGAAGCTGCATACCATGGCGTCCACACCCTCTTTCACTTCACAATGCTGGAGGATGAAGTGCTGCTGATGACAAATTACAGGATACAGCGTATCTGAGGGAAAAACAGAGCAGGTCAGCAAAGGAGCAGGCATTCTAGCAGTGTGGCAGGAGGCCAGTCTGGGAGCATGAGGGGAAGTGGGTGAAAGTCTTTGGCTGAAATTTTTGCAAATTTAGGTCACTTTTCCCAAAGGATTCGTGTCAAACCCCTTACCCCTCCAAAAAAAAAAAAAAATCTGAAAAAAATCAAAATGTTTCTATCTTTCAATTTGAAACACCTGTTCATTGCAATAGTTCCTTTAATTTTATTTTAGGACCCATTCTCATGTGTCAGCGTCATGCTTGGATGAAGAGGAAGCTTTGCTGAGACACATGTTGGGGAACAAGTGCCGTCAGAGACCATAGCCTGGGCATCCCTCCAGCATGGGCTCTGTGGGCCTCAGAAGGCCAAAGACTCTGATGCAGTCTGCTGGATGAACTTTGACGCACGCCCTTGGATCAGCAGGGCTCTGAGTTTTGCCAGGG
Source organism: Mauremys reevesii (assembly GCF_016161935.1). Lineage (NCBI taxonomy): Eukaryota > Metazoa > Chordata > Testudines > Geoemydidae > Mauremys > Mauremys reevesii. Next base: position 37,697,236 of record NC_052635.1, on the reverse strand, counting down.
GAGCTATTTCTCAGTGGATGCCACTGATGCTCACACCTTCACAGCTGCAAGCAAGGGTGGAGCGTGCTACATGTTCCTGGCTAACGTCTTGTTGGGTGAGTCATCGTGTGGGAAGGAACACTACCCTCAGGTAGGCCCCAAAACAGGGGCCTGGCAGGCTGCACTATGACTCGTGCCACAACGGGAAACCCTGTTCCCAACCCAAAAGCCATCTCAGCATCTACGTGATCTTCCACAGCTGCCAGTGCTATCCATATTTGCTGATCTGCTACAAAATGCTCTCGGATCCCGTGAGGCTGGATAGCTGACGGCACCGGGAGGAGTAGCCAGGTCATACGTAAGAGAAACCCTGTCAAGTTCATAGCAGCTTTGCTAATCAGAGCTCCGGCCTCTGGGGAGTGTCTGCTTTCTGTCTTTCCAATCTTCACAACCCTATAAAATACTCTTGACATCCCACACATATGCACCAAATGTGTGCGTCCCCTGTTCTGTTGCATGCAAAAACCATCCCAGCTCATTCACAGAGAATCCCGTCCTCCACCCCCCCTTCACCTCCCTTCTTATTGTTGTTGCTTCCATTGGCATCATGGGTGGACCCCTGTAGAATCCCGCAAGGGTGGACCCCCAAACCCAGGTAGATGCTATTCCCTTAGACAGTCAGAAGGGGTCACTGTTCAGTAAGAAGTGTCATCCATCCCTCTTTCCTACTCTCTCATGGGTTCTGAGGAACGTGGTGAAATTTCCATTTGTGGCCCCAAATGCTACTCTTATAAAATATTATTCTTCCCTCCTCATCTCTACATCCTTTCTCACTCTGCATAATATATGTTTATGCATAGATCATTGACAGGGGATGTTGTTAGAGCTCCTGCTCTTTGTTACGTTGATTATTGAGTCAAATTTTACAGATCCATTTACTGCTGTTCTTTGTTACCTCTTTTGCTATGCTTACTTTGGTTCAAATTCATTTGCAATTGTTGTTGTTCTGATCCTTGCTCATCTGGACAATTTTCTGGCCTTTAATATAATTTGAAATGGGCTGAAAGAATGAGTGTCTTTATTATCCAGGACCAATTAATTTGATCCTCCCTTAAATCTACTCAAATCCTTGCGTACAAATAATTGCCATTTAAAAACAGCTCACGTGATTCACTAGCCTGGTGCAAGGGACATGTTTCCATTCTCCAACCTGTGCTAGCCTCCTGATTCATCTTCCTGTCTAAAACTGACACTCACCTCCATCTTCCTTTCCCTTGTCATACTGCCATTGGAGACCATGTCCAATCCTAGACCTGCATTGAATATTGGCCACCTTACCTCTGATCTCCAAACTACCCCTGCCTATGTCAGAAACCCGCCCTGAGTCCCAACCTCTGCCTCTCCTGCCCTCTCTCTGTCATAACCAACCCTAAATCCTATCATGAGATATCAGTTAATCAAAGTTCTATGCATCAGGACATTATACAATTTACCCTTTTAAAAATAAAGGCTCCTTCTCTAAAGTTCCCACCTGGGCAGGATTTTCACTCGGGGGATTTGTGTTCCCCAGTGTGTGAGACAGAACTATACAAACTCTAAGGATTTTTGATCCCTAAGGACACTGGTAGCTGGCTGGGAAGACAGACAGACAGACACTTTGTGCATCTGCTTCATTTCTGTATATTCTAGTAGCCTATAAACCTAACAGGCAAAGTTGAAGAGAACCACAAACACCTTTTGGGTCACAGTAAGGGGAGCGCCTTAGATTTGTCTGTGTCATTAAAAGCTTCAGGGAGTACCATTAAGATAGCTCTGTAAAAACAAATACCATATTTACTCTGACCTGAACCTTCATGAAAACTGTCCCAAAAAAACATTTTGTAAAGGAAAAAAAATGGATTTCAGTAGAGAGAGAGAGGGCAGAGGAATTAGAAGAGAGTGTAAACTCTGAACCTGTCCTATTTGGCAGTGGCTAACTGCTATTATGTATATTAGCAGATCATGTAGCTAGCTACCTATGGTTTTTCAAACTGCTGCTTCCCGCAGCCCAACAAACTTCAGAAATGAAAATGGACCTGGCCAACTTTCCTTCAGTGGGGCACTGAATTGAACTGAAACTCTGAGCCATTGGACCTTTTCCCATCCTGATTCTATCCATCACCTCCTAATCTTCCAGTCCAGGATCTAACTGAACCCTTTCTATGGACTTGATTCTGCCACTTCCGCTCACGTTCATTAGCATTTTACTTTAGGTGTCGACTCATTGAAATCAGCAGGACTGTCGGTGTAGTAAGGGACTACCCACTGTAACAATGGCAGATTCTGGCCCTGTATTTCTGTGTAACACCACAGAATGAAGGGATCCATGTAATGGACTCCTTAGGGTTACATTGTGCAACCCTTCCTCATACTCAGTGGAAATGCTTGTGTGAGATAATGCCCATCAGCCTGAGCGAAGGCTGCACGCTTTGCTCCGTAGCAAGTCCTCTCAGTTGAATGAACATTAAAGATAACCGAAAAGGAGATGCTTATTTGAAGACTGTTTTTTGTTCACGAGGGGCTGAATCTAAAACTCTGGGTTCATTCATCCAAGCTTCGGTGACAATCTGAGCCAGATCTGATCTACTTTTCTTGCTTTAGCTCATCTCAGGTTTTGGTCACTTCCCGCCACTGCTCCAACTCAAAGTAGCCCAGTCTAGAGTATCCAAAGTTTTCCATTGACAATCCCATATGTTTTCACTCCAGCATACATTTTTCTTGTTCTCTCTCTCGTAGCTGAGAAATAACACCCTTCCACTCCCCACCAACAAAATAAAAAATCCACCTGGGAGGTAGAATGCTCTTTCTAATTTCATTGACAGTGCTGGTGATATATAGGGTAATTTTATCTTAACAACCTGTAACAAAGGATAAGACAGTAGTTGTCTTGCATTCCAGACAGTAGGAGATGTTTACTCATTCTCCCAGCAGACTCTCATCATTCATCTCGACTTTATTAGGATGCCAGGAAACAGTAAACCTATAATTTAAGAAATGTATCACACAGAGAAGCTTTTTTTTGTTTGGTAAATAAAAGGTAGCTGGAGATCTGAGAAATTCTCTCTCTCTCTTTTTATTTTCCAGATAACTTCTCCTCCCCCCACCCCAAACTCCCACCCATGGTGAATTAAAAACTCCCCAAGGTGTGAAATAACAGGCAGACGCAAATGGACACCTCCACTGAGGCCAGAATGTGCTCTGCTAATATCTGAATTTAGCAAACCACATTACTCTTTCTTTAGTGTGTTTCAGTTCATACTGATCTGGCACCTGGTTAAACTCACTGTAAATCCATCACAGTTCATTTCTGGCTACTGTCGTGCTGCTCTGTAGGTTACATTGAACATAACGAGGTGGCATGTCACAAACATGTTTGCTTTCCTTGCCGTGGCAAAAGAGAATGTCCATTGTGACTGCAGAGACCTCTGGTTTTACTCTTTTTAACAGTCGCTAATGAAGGACACCTGATCCAGTTTTTTCCTACCTCTCTTCCCCCCCACCCCCGAGATGAGCGAAGTAAAAAGACAAGAAAAAAAGGCGATTTATCAATATTTTTGTTGGTGGTTTGGTCTTTGGATCTTTTCCCAACTGAAGGCCAAGTTAGGAAACTGGCAGGATCCAGAGCCACACTTAACCAATATAAAATGGAGCACACTGCAGCCACCCTCATCTTGAAACATAGAGCTGCCACTCGTTAAAAGTACAGTTCTTAGCCTCCAGTACTTCGCCTGGAGCAAAGCAAAGACCACTGGCACACTGTATGCTGGCAGGGGCAGTTTGTGTGGGCTGCACCTCCATATTAAAGAGGGTGGTGGGCAGAGTTTAAAACTCGACAGGCAGCATTAGACTCACAGGCAAGGGATCAGCCCTTTGTACAGTTTTATTTCCAATATGGTGCAATTTCCATTATTCCTGCAAATCAGTTAGATGTGCATGTCCTGTCTTTTGATTGCTAACCTATCCCCTCTGCACAAGGGATCATTTTGTGACTGGCCTCATGCAAGGAGGGTAGAAAGCTCCTTGCATTCTTCCAAAACTCTTGTGCATCCAGTCAGGAAAAGCTCCTACAGCAGCAATGATATAAAGGCATTTTTCTGCATTGTATGAATAGGTTGTAAGTAAAAAACTGAGGGCAATAAACAGCCACACAGCACTTTTGTTTAGCACAGAGCTAGGCAAACTGCCCATGGGCACTGGGCCAAATTGAAAACTGAATTTTGATTTGATCTTGTTCATTTTCCGTGAACATTCCAATGCTTGAGCTTTGGTGAAAATACTGGTGAAAAGTGAATTTTGAGCTTGAATTCTCTACTATTTCCTGGCAGCAAATTTTAGATTGTTCATTTTAGTGTTTCTCAGCCTTGTTAGGTTGGCGATTTCTTATTCAAAGTCAAAAATGTTCACGAGTCCCTGCCTTAACTTTATGATAAAAGTAAAAAATGTCTCTAATAACGCTGATACCATACACAATTTGTGTGTGTGTTTTGAGACATTGACAGAGTATTAGACAGCCTGGGGAGTGAGATTTTCAATGCCTCCTGAGCCCCATGGGGGTCACAGCCTGACAGTTGAGAAACACTGGACTATTTGATTTGTAAAAACAAGAATCATTTGCTGTTGAAAATACCCATTATTTGAAATGGAATTGTGATGTCTGAAAATTTCAATCTGTTTGTGACCATTTCTCCTTCTCCCGCTCTCCCTTTCCCTCCTTTGTTCCCAGCCAAAGAGGCTCAGACACATTTTCCCTTGGCGGGAAATGGTTGATCTTGGACTTGCAGCAAGCTCTACCTCCTCCGGGTGCTGCCTGCCGAAGCCTGTTCCCAGAGCAGCATGTCATTTCAAACAGTGTAGCGTTGTCTGATATTGTTTCCTCTCCTACGCCTGAAGAATCTTGATCAACAAGTAGCCCTTTCGTCTGCCCCTCCCACAGGGCAGTATAATTAATAATATGACATTAATCTATAGCAGGATGGAACAGAATTTTGGTGACTTTGAAACAGTGGGGAAGGCCCAGTATTGTTTCTCTTGTTTACACACACAGACCTTGGTAACTGGATTTTGAGACACAATTGTGCCTGCAGTTACCATGGTTATGTATGTTAACTAGGGAGTTCTGCACACAAGTGTGTCTATTTAGATAACCACACAGGAAACCACTGGATTTGTGCATACAGTTGTATTGCCATTGTTTTTGAGTGGTTTGCATCTAGATTCAACTTCTTATCTAAGGATCTTAGAGTGCTGTGTAAATACTTATTAACTAAAGCTCACAACAATCCCGAGAGGTAGGTGTTATATTGCACAATTTTACAGATGTGGATGCTGAGGGACAAGCTGTTAGATTAAGTAGGCCAACACTCCATTGAAGTCAATGGAACTGTGGCCACTTAGACCAGTGGCTAATTAGATCCAGCGAATTTGAGGATCGCCTTTTCAAAAGGCTGGCCTCCCTAATTTGCACTCACAAATCTGAGTACCGGACTTGCATCTCCGCCTGCCTGAATGTGCGTGCAAATCTGGTGGGCAAAAGGACAAATACTCAGATACATATGCAGATCATTTATTTATTGTAGATGCAAAAGTGCAGATCCAAATTGTGCCACACTGAAAAGTAGATTACAGTGCAGATGTTTAAGTGCCTAACACCCATTGAGCTTTTATACTATTTTTGTCTCTTGTGGTGTAGATGGGGAAATCTCCTTCCCCATCTACACCACCAACAGTACAAATGCAGTGCCATGTATGAAGCCCACTAAACTGGCAATGTTACTATGGATTAGTTTTTTAACATAATGTCTGAATTACGCAGAAGAAATTGTTATTCAACTTCCTGTCACTATTTTGTCCCTGCAAGTTCAACATTTCTGTGAACTTCAGGTATCTTCAGACTAACAACAACATGACCATGTGGGTTAGTACATGATCGCTGGTGTCAGCAGAACTGGGTTCCATTCCTGTCTCCGTCAGATTTGTAGTGTGACCTTGGACAATTCAGTTAACTCCTCTGTCCCCAAGTCTGAATGCCTATAAAAAGAGTTGAATAAATACCTTCCCTACAGGGATGCTGCAATGCCTTTTTGCAGTTTGAGGTCCTCAGATGAAAAGAAGCTATAAGAAAGAAAAGTAGCATTAATAACTGTCACTGATATAGCACTTGAATCACACTAGAGAGATAAGTAAGAGTATTATTATCCCCATTTTAGCAATGGGAGAGCGAGGCGTAGAGCAGTGAAGTGATTTGACCAAGGCTAAGGAAATAGCGAGCGGCAGGATGGGGATTTAAATTCAGTTAAGCCCATGCTCAGAGCATCGTCTCTTTCTGAAAAATTCCCAGCTTCATTTTCACTCTCCTGAAGTTCAGAATAATTGGAATAGAAACTTCAGAGATGGATGTGAGCTCCTGGCTGCCTATCTGAATTGAAGCTCCAAACCTGGGGTGGTTGAGCCACTCCTAAACTCCCCAATGCCCAAATGGAGTCAAAGAGAAAGAACCTACTTCAACAGACAAAAGAGAATTCTAGGGCTTGTTTATTAGTCCTTTCCCAGGGTTCACATCCTTCTTTCCCTTTGTCTTTAGATGTGTCATGTAGTCCAGGATAACAGCAAACTATGCACAACCTAAGTGCAAGGCTTTAAGAGAACAAAAGCAAATTGAAAGTGGCAAGCATATTTAGAGTTTCTGCTTCCCTAGCCAGCTTCACCTAAGCCTTTATACTCCTGTTTACATAGCTCTACATGGCTTTGATTTGAGGGCAAACTGCTCCATAAACCCACAACTATCTGAATTTAACCTCCACTCCTGCCTTTTCCTTCATGCGTGGTGATGTTCTCACAGCCCTATAATAAAATATGTGCTACTGAGAGTGAACTGGAATTTGAATGTGGACGCCAGAGGAGTGATTTGTGGTATTGCTACAACACTGGGTCCTCCTTTATATAATGCATGGGGTAAACAATGCTTTCTGAAATCAGATCCCCACATCATATCCAACCCCCAGAGCTGTGCACACCCAGTTATTGGGTAGCTAAGCTGAACCTGAGAGTTACAGCTGGGACCAGCTCTGTAATGAATTGAACCACATGCCTAAATTTCAACAACCAAGTTTGGATCCAGAACTGAACTTTCCATCTTGGACTGTTTATATGACTGACTCCCTCATGCTTTCAGTTTCTAACCTCAGGCATCTCCTTCCCTGACAGCTATCCCTTGTCCTTTAACATAAACAGTGTCTCTAGTATGGTTCTGGCAGGATTTCTCTCCTCTAAGAATCATGTAATAAAGTCATGCTATAGACTCTGTGGGTTTTTCTAGAGCCTCATTTGGCCGTCATGGTTCTCAGAAAAGGTCCCATACACCGTACTCTTTTTAGGGGGAGAGGGAACAGGGAATGATAACTGGACTCCAAGAAACACACTGTTCAACATTAAGGGTCAGATTCTCAATCCCTGCTCCACCCCTACCTTGGCTTCAACGGAGCTATGTCGATTTATACCAGCCAAGGAAATAGCCTGTCAATTCCAACTCTTTGCTATGATTTTACAAGGCCCGAGCCCTATCTAGTCCCCGCCATTCCATGGCTGGCCTTTTTCTCTAGGAGGGATACAGTCTGTTTGAACTGACCTTCTGCCATAGACTGCCTGTGGACAGGGCTGCCCGGGGGCGGGGGGGGGGCAAGTGGAGCAATTTGCCCCAGGCCCTGCAGGGGCCCCCACGAGAATATAGTATTCTATAGTATTGCAACTTTTTTATATGGAAGGGGCCCCCCAAAATTGCTTTGCCCCAGGCCCCCTGAATCCTCTGGGCAGCCCTGCCTGTGGGTCAACCAATAAATGGCATCCAGTGCCATCACGGTGGGGATTCCTCTCCCCATCAAACATCCATGTTGTCCCCTCAAGCTAATGTTCAGCATCCCCTTAGCACAGCAGGCACAGCCTGAAAGGAACCAGCCATTGGCTTTGGATCTTCATCAAAGAAACATTTCTGCTTGAAGTTGTGCTTCAATCTCCCCACCCTGCTAACTTCAGCCAGGAGCGTGGCTTTCTCTGGTATGCATCTGACAGCTGCCACGGCAGCTGTACGGGCTGCCCAGGCTTACCATACTCTAACATTTGGCCAAGTGGTTTTGACGCTTCATGCCGTAAGGCAGCGCTCCCAAAGAGCGTGGTCTGTCATCCTCCAAGTAGTCATTAAAACTAAGCTTGAACTTGAGGTCACATTGCACCACAAACCTTTGAAGAGCTCCTTTACATGTTAGAGACAAGCAAATCAAAGGGTCAAGGATATGAAATTTGTAGTAGGCCAAATTCATACTTGCTGTAACTCCACCTATTCCAGTGGAGTTAAAGCAGAAATGAATTTGGTCTGCTCTCTGATTATTAAAGATGGGCAAAATCCTCTCACCTAATTTTGGACCTAGCTGAACATAGCAGCTCAAAAATTTGGCTCAAGCTTAGTGGGGAAATGAGAGAGAGAGAAAAAAAATCTAATGACAAACTAGATACAGACCCGGTCACTTGTACTAGCCTAGTATGCAGGGGCTCTTTGATCTCAATATTGGCCCTTTGGCTAAAACAACATTTTTTTAAACTGCATCATCCTTAGGAAAAAAAGAAAAGCATGGATTTAAATTACAGGAGAAGAGAGAGTTGTGAGCTGAGAGTAGTGAGACCTGCAAACCCAGGAGAGATTTCCCAAGGTTCCACAAAGCTTCAGACTTCACAAGGTTTGCCCAACCCCTTCTTATGACAAGCTTCTATTTTCTATGATACCTTGCAGGATAATTTCATATGGAGTATTTGATCTGGTTAGTGGTTACCATAAGCTCTAATTAGAGATGGGGCAAAACCAGAACTGAGGCCCTCCTCCCAGCCCCCAACTTTAGAGATAGTTACATTGTAATTAAGATTAATAGTTCTGTCTCAATTACAAATTATTGGCCTTGATAGTATTTGCTTCCACAGTAAAGAAGAATAATTCCCTCCACTGCAGGGTGAAATTCTACAGTATATGTTATGTGGGTCAGATTAGATGATCTAATAGTTCCTCCAAGCCTCCTATGAATCCAAACTCTGTGGCTTAGACCTGCCTCCATAAAATGTGCTGGGAACGCTGCACTTTGGGTCCATCTCTAGGCTTTGTGCATTTCAGTGCTGTTAATTATTTTAGATATGGTTAATTCCCTTTACATTTCTTTTACCAAAGCTAAAATTTACCTCACTCCTTCTATTGCACTTCCTTCACCGATATAATTAGTTTAAAATGACCACTAACAAAGTGCTGCTCTCAACCATAACCACTAACTCTGCCTGCTCATTTCTGAAGCTTTCCTTCTTTCCATAGGTCTACCATGTTACTGAGCACATGCTAACATCGTACATGTCTCTACTTTCTAGCATCAGCCATACTGCTATCAGTCAGTCTCATCTTCATTCTACACTCTGCAGTCTCTGGCCTCATGGTGATAGCTACTTCATTCATTTTTTTCCCTTTAGACTGAAAAATTTTAAATCCATCTTTCAAGATTTTACTTTTGCCTCCACGCCACCTAGTTGCCTGCAGACATGGCATACAGATTTTCCTTCTGGCTATTGTCACAACCACCTCTCCTGATCTACCTGTAAGAAAACCTGCATTCCAGGTTACAATTCCCAAGTCTTTATCAATTTGTTGCTGGTGCCCGAAAGACAGCATGTTGGCTACCCGGAATGCAGTGGTATGTTCTAAATAGCTCAAGTGCAAAAAATCCATGCTATACAAAGAATTTGGGAGCTAAGTAGGTCACTGGAGCTGTCCCACTTTGCTGCCCCTGTAGCAGTTTTCATTTGGTGTTTACCCGCTCCTATGTCCGTTCCCATCGAACGCTTCCATGGTTGACCCACCTGAATTTGAGAGCCATTTCCTGCTCTCAGGAAGCTGCCCAGTTAACCATTCACACTTTGGGGGGTTGATCACTCATACTGGCAAACACACAGCCCCCAGATTTGTATTTGCCTCTGTCAGTCAGCGTTACCACCCTCTATCATGTGGACGTTACGGTTGGGATTTTCCCTTCTTGGGAGCTGAGGCAATAGTGGTATTACTCAAACTCCTCCAGTACTTTTAGGAGCATCAGAGTCAGCTTCTTAAAGTCCTTGAGAGGGGTTTGGAGGCTAGGTTGAGGTGCAAGCTGGAGGAAAATATAGGAGAGGAGCAACACAGCTGTAGAAAGGGAAGGAGTACTATAGGTGCAATACTTGCAACGAGACAAAAGTTTTAATGAAGATGATAAATGGTGGGTGTAATTGCTATATGGTATTCACCGATTTTGAGAAAGCAGGTGATGTAATTCTATGGGAGTTTGTGTTTGGCGTATTGAGATGGATGGAAGGGGGAATGTAGGAAATGGAGATGATAAAGGAGCTGTACTGGGGGTCAAGAGCTAAGGTGGCAACAATACATGGAATTCTGAGGTGACCATGAGATTGAGACAATGTGGTGTGCTGAGTCCACTTCTTTTCATCCTAGTTATGGGGTTAGTTTGTAGAAGAACCAAGCCTGTGGAGATACAGAGAAAACTAATGGATGCTGATGGTCTGGCCCTTTTGGCTGACAGCAAAGATGAATTGCCGGTATCAGAGTGGGCATCTGTGTCTGAAAATTGTGGTTGAAGGTAAACACAAAAAAACCTGAAGTTATGCAAGTAGATCAGGTGAAAGAAGAGCGATTGATTAAAATATCAGGAAAGAAGCTGAATCAGAAGAAATGTGTGTGTATTTGGGAAATACTTAGTGCCATCAGAGAGAGATCTGGAGAACTAGAAAGAACTACTCAATGTGCATGAGCGGCAGTGAAAAAGGTGACCATGGGATTGTCAATTAAGTAACACGCTGAAAGGAAAAGGGTATACTTTGCATGTTTGTCCCTGCCTACTCTGTGGTTTGGCAACAATGGGCCACATGGAGAGGGAGGAAAAGAAGATACACGTAAGTAGAAAATAATATATTGAGGCGAATGGTAGGCAAGCGGAGGGTAGACAGATTGTGCATGGAAGAAACAAGGTCGAAGATGAACTTGGGACTTTCAGTGATAGGCTGGAGAGCATACATTTGAAGTGGGCTGGACCTATGAGAAGAATGGGAGAAGAACGAACGGCAAAGAAATCACAGAGGAAGACGACAACAAGAAAGGACATGGAAGACCCAGGATACGATGGAAAGACTCCGATAAGAGAAGTCTGAAGAGAAAAGCATTGGAACACCATAAGCTACAAACCCATGCCATGACCCGGAAATCATGGCAAAGAATGAGGGGCACCTCCAACTCAATGTAAACAGGAAAAGTTGAGAAGTGAAGTGAATGGTTAACTCCTATGTATACCAGATGAAGCCCATTCCAGTTACCCAAAGTCATTCCCAGCTTATGTCTATTTGGAGGCCAATGTAAAATGAGTTGGTCAATTTCAGTCTGGTTCTCTGCATCCATATCACAAAAGCTAAACTATAAGTTGTCCCCCTAATAGGGAATCTCAGCAGAAAGGCCATAGAGACTGAATTCCTGTCTCACCACTACAGATAAGGTCTCAGGCATATTGTCAGGACTCTAAACGGGGCAGCTTGTTCCACTGCAGTCCAGTTTTGTGGATAGGAGACTTCTTTCTCCAGAGCAGTCACTCTGTTACCTTTCACCAGCACCATGCTCACTGAAGAATCTCATGCATTTCTTTAAAAATCATGAGCTTGCACACAACTGCTGACAGCTTATCCTGGTAAATAGTGCTGTCCAGCCGCTGAGTGTCTTAACACTTCCACCACAAACCCTAATTATAAGGGGATTACTGCTGTGCTGGAAAAGTGGCTGTTTTCTTAAATTAAACAGTATTATTATCTATCTTCTCTGATGGATGTGTGTGCAGATAGCGGAGTGTGGGCATTTTCTCACATGGAAGCCACATTTACCTTTTCTCTTACCTACCCACACAGCAACTATTTCATTAGGACAATGGGCCAGGACTAGATCATCAGGCTGCACCTGTCACTGATATTGTATGTTATGATTACAAAGTGAAGTCTTTATTATTCCCAGAGCTCACGATAACCAGCATTGCACTGGTTTCATTGCAGAGCCTTGAAACAACTGGGAAAAATGGAGTTTCACTGTTAACTTGACTCAGGAGGATGGGTGCTTATATGTACAGTTAAGTCCCTCTGAGGTCAATGCTTAACATCAAGCATATGCTCACGTGCTTTTCAGAATCAGAGTTGCATGTCACGGACCTAGTTTTCTAATTGACCTGTGATTTTTGTGCCTGGATATAAATTGCAGGTGCATTTCATAGCACTTGGGCAGCTAAGTACCCAACTTTGCCCACAAAGTAGGCACTAAGACATCTGAAAACTAGGTCCATGACATGTAACTCTGATTCTGAAAAGCACGTGAGCACACGGAAAACTGCACATGGTGGGGTAGCCTGGTTTTCAGAAATGGCCTGTGATTTTACTCCTGCATCTCTTCACTTGTAAATTATTATTAAAAGGCACCCATGATACTTCGGTGGTCGCGTGTCAGTCGAGAGTGGACAAGCCAGGAGGAGGAAATGGAGGGGGACCCAGAAGCAGAGGACGACTCAGAGCTCAGAGATGCATGCAGCCAGGAGGCTAGCCAGTCACAGCTGTCGGAGCCTGGCAAAACGTGAACAGGAGAGGACACAGGTGCCAACTTTTTTCAGCACCGGTGGGTGCTCGCAACCCGCCCCAAAGTCCCCACCCCAACTCTGCCCCTCCTTGCCCTTATTGGATCCCTCTCCAAATCCCCGCCCCGGCCCTGCCTCCTCCCCCAAGCATGCTACATTCTCTCTCCTCCCCCCTCCCTCCCAGGCTTACCACTCGAAACAGCTGTTTTGTGGCACAAGCGCTGGGAGAGAGGGGGAGAAGCAGGACTTGGCAGTGCACTCAGGGGAGGAGGTGGAGGCAAGTTGAGGCAGGGGGCAGGGAGCTGCCGGTGGGTGCAGAGCACCCACTAAATTTTTCCTCGTGGGTGCTCCATTCTGGAGCAACCACAGAATCAGCGCCTAAGGGAAAGGAGGCCCCTGGTAAGCGGCTTCGATTCTGGGAATCATTGAAGCGAGTTGTTGGGGGCAGAAAACAGGCTTGTCTGTATGATGCGCGTACCACCACATGCCTGGTCTGAGTGGCGGAACAGGGTGTTGATTGACTCCCTCACTTAATGGGAATTTACCTCAGAAATCTCCAGGAAACTCTCATGGAGATACTGGGCAATCCGCTGCCGCAGGTTCTTTGTCAGAGCTGCTTTGTTTCCTGCCCCATTAAGGGTAACTTTCCTGTGCCACTCTGCCGTCACTGGGGGGGAGGGGGAGACCATTGCTGCACTCAGGCGAGCCACATAAGGGCAGGGCATAAGCTGCAGTCTTGGAGAAGACCCTCCCTTGATTCCCTGCTCACCCTCAGCAGTAAGATATCTTCCATAATGAACACAGCCTGTGGAAAATGTGGGGACAGGAATGATTATAAGCCCCCTCCCACAGTACTGGCTCTCCCCAAGAGCCACATGCCCAGTGCACAGTACAGTCCTGGAACACTGATTTCCCCTGCCCCAGCAGTTACTCACCATTTTGGGAGTCTTGTGGCTTGTGTGTGCTTGCCTGGGGTTAGCCAGTTAGTGACAGGTATGTGAATAGCAGCTGTGTTGCGTGTGTTGCAAACAATACTGCTTCTGTCAAATGTTGCATTTTGGCTTCACAGATATGACTTTTGGAGCCCAGCCTCCCTCTTTGTTATCGCCGACTGAATGGCTGCGCAGAATTAGAAAGCGGCCATGAAGAACTAAAGAGGATTTTCTGCACTCCGCGACTGAAAAACAAGAATTGAAGGAGTGGCAGGACAGTGAGAAGAGGGACCGAAAGGAGAATGCAGAGCACCAGAACAAAGCCACGGAGCAGCTCTTAAAAGTTATGGAGCACCAAGTGGACACGCTCCAGGCACTACTCGCACTGGGCAGCTCTGCCCCCGCTCTTCCCTGCAAAACTCCCCGCTCCTCCCCAGACTCCACCAACATACTCTTATCAACCTCCTGGCTCCAGTCTGTACCCGCTGCATTCCACTCCTGCCCCATCACAGTCCAGGCCTGCGGACTCCCACTACCCACTGCACTCAACACCCATCCCTCTGCAGTTTAGCCCTGCTGAAGTACAGTACCCGCTGCACTAAACTCCAAAGGACAAGGTCGGATATGATCCCTGAACATACACAAATCTTCAACCGTCCTGGGACCCCACCTCCTCCAGGGACCCTCCTTTTCTCCATCCCTCCAGTGCTGATGTGGTGTTTTTTTGGGGGGGGGGGCGTGTCTCTCCTCCAATTGTTGTTTCTTAATAAAAGAATTGTTTTGGTTTGAAAGCCATCTTTATTCTATTAACTGAAAGCAAACAGAGCTCTGCAAAGCAACAGGCAATTTTCTTAAACCTTCACAGCGCATCGTCTGCTCCGATCACAATCACCTCCTAGCATTACAGGCACTGCACTCCAAAGCATAGCAACAAATATTAGTGGATTTCAGCTTCAGATTGCTGCCTCAAGGCATCCCTGATCCTTATGGCCCTGCGCTGCGCCCCTCTAATAGCCCTGGTCTCTGGCTGTTCAAATTCAGCCTCCAGGCACTGAGCTTCAGCGGTCCAGCCCTGAGTGAAGCTTTCACCCTTCCCTTCACAAATATTATGGAGCGTACAGCATACGGCTATAAGCATAGGAATATTGTCATTGGCCAGGTCCAGCTTCCCATATAGGCAGCGCCAGTGGGCCTTTAAATAGCCAAAAGCACACTCAACAGTCATTCTGCACTTGCTCAGCCTGTTGTTGAACCGCTTCTTGCGGCTGTCAAGGTGCCATGGCATTAAGGGGTAGGCAGGGTCTTCCAGGATCACAATGGACATTTCGACTTCCCCTATGGTGATCTTTTGGTCTGGGAAGAAAGTTCCTGCTTGCAGCTTCCTGAACAGGACAGTGTTCCGAAAGATGTGTGTGTCATGCACTATTCCGGACCAGCCTGCATTAATGTCCATGAAATGCCCACAGTGATCCACAAGCGTCTGGAGAACCTTAGAGAAATACCTCTTCTGATTAATGTACTCAGTGGCTAGGTAGTCTGGTGCCAGAATTGGAATATGCGTGCCATCTATCACCCTTCAGCAATTAGGGAAGCCCATTTGTGCAAAGCCATCCACAATGTCAGGCATGTTGCCCAGAATCGTGGTCTTTCACAGCAGGATGCGATTAATGGCCCTGCACACTTCCATCAACATGAGTGCACTGCTCCGAATACTGCTGCAAGTGCCACAAGTGTGAACACGCTATTGCGCAGGCAGCTGACAGTGTGAACACACAACAGTGGTTTCCCTTCAGCACTCTGAGTGGTGCTGTAACTCTGCCAGTGTAGACATACCCTGAGTAACTCCATTTATCTCATTAAGACCTTTTGCATAGTATTAACCCACGTGATAAAGGATGCATAATCGAAGCCATCATTTTTATTCATGTGGGTAGTTGTGGGGCATAAGCAGGGGCGGCTCCAGGCCCCAGCACGCCAAGCTGTGGGCGCCGCGAGAGCAGCAGGCAGGCTGCCTTCGGCGGCTTGCCTGCAGAGGGTCCGCCAGTCCTGCGGGAGGTCTGCCATGCTTGGGGCAGAAAAATTCCTAGAGCCGCCCCTGGGCATGAGACTCAAATCCAAATATCAAGAGGAAGGAAAAGCAAATCATTACAGCTAATACGCTTCCCGCCCCTAGAGATAACATGTAAAAGAGACTGACAACAACTATACTTCTTGACACTGTAGGAAGACACACTGCACCAGCACAGGGAACTTGGAACAGGTACGAGCCTGTTCCTACAATGCTCGCAGTCCTGCCAAAACAGGAGAGCTCAGGGGAAGTGACAAAACTGCACTCAGAAAATCTAAGAAGCCCAGAAATGTGTGATAAACAGATGCCGATGCCACCACAGTGTATTGTTTGTCATCATGGGCTTTTATCACAGCGATGTATGCTCCTGGATTTCCTCCACTGGTCGGCAGCTCTCCAGCCTGGGAAATTTAACAAGGGGAGCATTTTTATTCCCCTGTTGGAAAGGATATTAGCCTTCTTTTTTTATCTGACAGGAAATCTCTCTTTAAAAGTATATGATGCCACCTAAACCTGAGACATGCTGCAGGTTCCTCTGAGTAATCTAACCAGTGTTGGGCCTTCCTGTTGGCAAGATATGCCTCACTTAGCATTTGCCAGCAACAAAAATGTCCCTGAATAATCCAGGATTTACTGCTGCAGAGACTTCTGGTATCACCTTTCTCCCCTTTTATAGCTCAGCAATAATCTTAAATTCGGCTGAAAACAAAGAGCTGCCTGTTGACAGCTAATCCTAAAAGACTGAGCTTTGTGTGAAACTAAAAAAAAAGAAAAAAAAAAAAGATCAACCCCCAACCTGTCATTGAACAGTTTTGGCATGAAACACAAATATTTTTGGCTAATTTTTGCTAGTATTTTTCAGCCCAGTTAAGAACCACATTGAATGTTTCCTTCTTTGCACTGGCCCATGTTCACACAAAGGGGATATTCCAGAAAACAATAGATAATTTAAATTTAAAAAGTGCCACAGAAGGTATTTATCTGAGCTCTTTTCAAAGCCAGGTGCAGGGAGTTGAAACCTGAAGCTCAGGGACCTTGACAACATAGTTGGATTCACTCAGTAAGCACATTGGTCAGGGGGTGGGGGAAGGGAACACAGCTATGGGACAAAGGGTCAGATGCTGGAGAAAAGGCTTTCATTTCCTCCATGCAGGGATTATCCAACAAGTCAGCAGCGAAATGAGGGTCTGACAGCAATAAAATAATGCTCATAACTACACAGCAAAAGTGTCCTGTAATAACCCACATTTAAAAATCCTGCATTGTACCTCGCTAGATGCTAGGTTTGGATTTGCTCTGGTAAAATGAGTGGCCTGGATTATTTCAAACCCACACCCATGGTTTGAAAGTCCAGGCCTGCAAAGGGTTGACTTTGCTACTGCTATTGATGGGAGCTGAGGGGTCTTAGTGCTCTGGGGGATCCGGACCTTGGATTGCAATTTGTACAGGGTCAAATCCTACTCTCGTTTACACCAGTGTAATCTAACATCCTGACACCAGTGGAGTAACTCTGCATTAACAACAGTACAAATTAAAATTCTTAAAAGATGCCTGCCACTTTCTGCCTGTGCCCGGCTGCTCCGTTAAAAAGCGCTGCCACCAGATATTAGTGCAATAACAGGCAAGCGTCTGGAGACAGGTGGTGGAGGGGAGACAATCTTTTACAGTCCCCAGTTTCAGATTTTCCACAGAGTATTTAATCAGGCTCTAGCGCTAGTTGAAACACGTTTCCTGAACTCTCCAGATACCTCCAAACAAATGTGTGCGCAGAGAGCCAGCTGTGTGGGTCAGGTGGTCTGCCATGTTAATTCTGTTTCATTACCTCTGGGTATATCTATACTGCATTCCCAGGGTGTGACTGCAGCTTTTTCACAGACCCAAGTTAGCTTTAATCTAGCTAGCTCGGGTCCCAGAACAGTGAAGCTGCAGTAGCCTGGGTTTCAGCATAGGCTGGTCCAGGAGGATTTGTACAGCCTGCACTGAAGCTTATGCGGACATGGCTTCACTGCTCAGCTCAGGTATGTCTGCTCAAGCCATAAGCACACCCAGTGATTGCAAAATAGACGTATCCACAGTTTCTTAAAGCCCCTACTCCCATCAACTGAGATTTGGAAGGAGTCAGACAGATCTATGGGACTTGACACACACTTGTACTCCCCACACTGAGCAACATTTCCAAAGGCTGACTGAGCGCCTCCATGTGCACTACTGTTAGCATTTGCACCCGCTGAATCCATTTGTGTGACTTGCTTGCGGGCAACAGTAGGCTAAACTTGTAACTCTTATGCATGCAGACACATACGCGGGAATGCCATTTTGTGTACATAGATATGAAAATGTATCCACAAAAAGCACACTCTTTGGTCAGTACTGTTTAACACTAATGGAACCACTTGTTGCTTTAAATGGCAAGGTCTTTGAGATCCAGGCCTGGACCTTATTCTGTTATGCTGTTTACATTTACAGTACCATGCACAAAATAAATAGACTGTTATCCATACCTTTTGCTATTTCACAAAAGGTGCTACATGACTTTGGTTGTGGTGCGTATTCCAGAATGCACCACAGAGCTAAATTTTGCAGTCAGAGACTGAACAGAAGAGGTTGGTTGGTCAATATGGCTAGAACACACCACCAGGACCAGGATACACGGGATCTAACCCAGGCTGTGACAATGCATTAA
The DNA here is from genome assembly GCF_016161935.1 of Mauremys reevesii. Lineage (NCBI taxonomy): Eukaryota > Metazoa > Chordata > Testudines > Geoemydidae > Mauremys > Mauremys reevesii. The sequence goes on along the minus strand of NC_052635.1, from coordinate 37,678,864 downwards.
TCAATGTATTTCAGCCGTTTGAGATCTTCAGATGGAAGGTATAAAGAGGGGGAAATCATCGTCATTTTTAGTAATAAATAGAGATAGGCCTGAGTGACAAGTTCAGATCCAGACTAAAAGTAACCCAGTGTTTTAGCTGTTTGGACCGTGGGTTTCATTCAGATCAATCTCTATTGTTACATTTTATATAATAGCAGAGGAGTAAATCTAATGTGTTGAAGATGCTTATGTTTTTTATACAAAAAAACCACCTTTATTTTCTATTAGAAACCACTCAAATAATAGAAGTCACCATGAAAGAGCATAGCATGTGTATTTCCTGTAGAACAAGCTGCATTCAACAGCCTCTGCCTACAGAATCTTAGAATAGAAAGGTGCAGTACACAGAAAACAAGTCAAAACAGATATAAGCTACCTACACCACTAAGGAAGGTCCTTCTATCTTTTCCTTCAGGTTTCCATCAGTTACTAATTGGCTTATTTCTTACTATAAAGATAAAATATGAGGGAAATGGAAATGGGAACTGAGCTGTATTACAGATGCTGAGAATCTGGCAGAATTGCTCCAATGGATAAATTTTCACTCAGTGGATAGAAGAGGGCTCCCACTCAGTTAGTATCAAGTATGTATGTGTAGCAAGGAAAGGCAGTCTTTCAAATAGACTGGGAACCTCCCACCTAGAAAAACGCTCTGTGTAATCAGCCTCCTGGATACCAGAGAAACTTACAAACATGTTCTAGGATGACCTCAAACTTCTTTTGATGCTTAGAGCTCAATTCTGCAATCAATACCCCGGATGGCTTGTGAAACAAAATAAGAGGGATGATCAGACTTTTATTGTCAGCCTTTCTACTTACCGCAAACGTCAGGACATAGGTTTACAATCTGTGCCTCTTTGATATATGACACATGTTGCAGTGTGTGTACTTACTCACTAAAATTGTTCTGGTTTGTCCTTGTTTTTTTCTTGTCTGTGTTTGTTTTCCGTCTCTATATATGTGCTAATCTCTACTGGCATTTTTTAAGCAGACAAACTGTTCTTCCCTCCCCAGCTCCCCGCAAATGTATTTTCAGTATACGATTTTTATTGGTATCTCACAATGAACAGCATTAATATTTACAGCTGAAATAATGTTCTTTGCATCATAACTAAATAAATACTTATTCCATTAGAACCTGTGTGTGTGAGACAGAGCAAGCAAGCAGGCTTGTGTTATTCCATGGCTATGCAGCATGTTACTTCCAATTTTAACTCGCAATGGGAAAATAAAAATAACGACTAAGCAATTTTATAGCTACGTTCATCTAAGTATTTCAAAACACTGTGTAAATATTAGATTATAAACTCATTGGAGCAGGATTTTTGTCTTTAATAACATTCAATCAATCATCACAACAACAACATTAACTCTTACAACAATCCTGTGAAGAAGGGAAGACTTAATAGCCTCATGGTAAAGATAAGAATGTGACCAGATTCTCATTTGGTGTAAATCAGCAGAAGTCAACAGAGCTATGCCGATTCACACCAACTGAGAATCTGGCTCACATACGATAAGAGACTTGGCCAAGCCTACACAAACTGACAGAACCAGGAAGGGAAGTTAAGTTCTGTTAAGTTCCATTCTTGTGCATATTTCCTCAATTGATCTGAACACTAGGTTTCACCAAGAATCAGAAATCTGGCTGCTTATCCAAGTTGTCTGAATTTCTCTTAGAGAGACAGTGTGTGTGAGGTAATATCTTTTATTGGACCAACTTCTGTTGATGAACCTTGTGTAGCTTGAAAGCTTGCCTTTTTCACACACAGAATTTGTTCCAATAACATATTACCTCACCTACCTTGTCTCTCTAATATCCTGGGACCAACACAGCTACCACTACATTGTAAAGAACAATGAATTTTTCTTGAGATTTGCAGTGCTTCTTGCTTCCAGCTGGCATGGAATTGGGAAGTGCACAGGTAACACAAATGACTTGCGATGGAGAATTCTAGAATTCTAGCCTGAAGTAAAACCCCAGGTCTAAACACCCTGAACTTTGAAGAAATGTGGATGCAGATCCAAGCTTCGTGGATTGACCATACCTCTTTAATGACCCCCAAACCTCAAACTTTGGGGAAGTCCAGATGCTGATCCTAATCCAGGTCTGAACCACGAAGCTTGGGCCTATCTCTGGCAGGTTTTCACTTTTAATGTGGGATGGAGCTTTCCATGGCTCTAAGCTCTTCAGAGCAGGGACTGTCTATGATGTTACGTCTGCCCTGTGCTCAGCACTAGGACTGAGTGAATAACTGATTTTTCAGTTCAACTACAAAACCAAAGCAAAACAAAACAAGAATTTAAAAAAAAATCAGAAACATTTAACAGTTGTGTGTTAAAATTTAAGAACACTGTTATTTGATCTGAAACAAAACATTACATTTCAACAAAAGCTAAGGAAATGAAGGCCTAGATTTAAAAAAAACATGGAAGGAAGTGATGGTGGCTCTGCCCCCACCCCCTTTTGATCCAGTAGACTGGGGGAGTTAGGGTATTCACCAGCTATGGAATCATTGGGACTCTCTTTCTCTCTCTCTGGCCCAGTGGCTATTCAAGTATTTCATACAAAATGGAACAGCTTCAACAGGCAAGATTGAGAGACCCCCCAGCCCAGAAATCTCAATAGTCAGCAGGTTAGATCACTTACCTGGAAGAGGAGAGACGTAGGTTCAAGATGCTACTCCAGAGTCATGATCTGACCTTTGGTCTCCCACAGCCCAGGTGAGTGCCCAAATCACAGGGCTGTTGGCACCTAAGTTTCCTTGTGAATCTAGCCTCTCCCTTTAAAAAAAAAATCGAAAGTATTTGGTGATTTTGTGTTGAATTCATGAACAGTTTTGGCTGACCCCAAAATGCATTTTTGGGCTAATAAACTGTTTTGCCCATTTGTACTCAGCACGCTGATGCTTGGATCTTAGCTAGGCTTCTAGGCACCACTGAAATAAATAGTAGTAGTAATGGTTCTTTGCCACATGCCTGTATTCAGAGTTCATAGCTGCTGCAAATTAAATTGGGGACACAAGGTGGAAGGTAAAGAGGGAAGAAAGGACAGAGGATGGTGGACAGTGTGAAGACTTCTGGATCACAAACTTCTCCCCCAGACACGGAAATGCTTTGATGGGGAGTGGGGACCCTTTCCACTAGCTGGTGCCCCCGCTGTTTTCAGAAGCTTTTAAAAAGAGAGCGAGAGACTGCTGTGGAGACGTCTTTGAAGAAGGAGCCAGAGTGACAGGGGAATGCAGTCCCTCCGTGTCATTTGGGGATTTAATAAGAGCTGCCAGAAGCTTTGAGGGTATTTTATCTCCTCAAGTGGATAATAGCCGTCAGAAGTTTTAGAGGGACATTTCTCTAGCTCTTCTAATAAAAGTAACATGCCAATGCACTTTTTTGTGGTGTTTTAGAAGGGGAGCAGGAAGGAAAACCTATTGAGATTGGGGCAACCGTTGGGTTACGTGTTAATTACGTATTCTCCTCCGCTGTGGGTACACCTAGATGAAACAGAAATCAGCCTTCCCTCCCCCTCCCCCACAAAGAGCACCAAATCCAGGGACTATAGACAGCTGACTCTATAAATCCCTAACCACACACTCACACCTGGGGAGCCTTGACTCCATTAGCTACCAGATCGGATCACCCCATGTGCTTTTTGTGGGTCCTCACTACCTCAACCTCTGTCTCCTTTTAAAAGAAATATGCGTTAAAAGAACAGGTCAGTTTGAAAGATGACGACCAGTTTAAAGCATATTAGTTGCCCCAGAACAGGTCATACATAAATAAACCTGGTGCTAGTGCCTCAGGTGCAGAATGAGAAAGATAAGGGACTTAACAAGAAAGGAGCAGCCAGGCTGCTGAAGAAGTGATGACTGTGATGCTAATGACCTGCTGATAGCCCTGATCTTGCTAACAAAAGACAGAATGGAATGCAGCCCAAGGCACTGGGAATTGACATTGCCCACTCCTGTTATTATTTCATTCTGTCTTTAAAACATTTGAAGGTTCTTATTTAAAATTATTACATTAGATAGAGAGGTTACGTTTTCAATCAATTTAGGCCTTCAACTGTGAGAGTAATTTGCATGTGCATTTACTGCAATAATGTGCATGAATCACTGAATGCATAAAGTGTCCACTTAGCTACTTGTGTGTACAATTAGCTGATCTGCATGCACTGTCATGACAAATGTGCATGCAAATTAATCATGCAGTTGTGTGCACATAGCATGTGACCAGCTTGCTTGAGAACCTACATAAGAACGGCCATACTGGGTCAGACTAAAAGGTCCATCTAGCCCAGTATCCTGTCTTCTGACAGTGGCCAATGCCAGGTGCCCCAGAGGGATTGAACAGGTAATCATCAAGTGATCCATTCTCTGTAGCTCATTCCCAGCTTCTGGCAAACAGAGGCTAGGGACACCATCCCTGCCCATCCTGGCTAATAGCCATTGATGGACCTATCCTCCATGAATTTATCTAGTTCTTTTTTGAACTCTGGCCCAGAACGTAGCCCTCTACTTTCCTTATGCGAGCAAAACTTCCATGACTTCAGTGACAGATCTGCCTGAACAACAACTCCAGGATTTGGCTCAGCTGCAGTAAAAACTAAACAGTCCTTCGTATTGTATTATCCAAAGTTTCCTTTCATTTTGCTTCCTGTTTCAAAATACAATTTTGCCATTGTAATTTTACAAAATAAAAAAGAAGTTACATTTTCCCCTTTCAAGCAGAATTCCAGTTTCACAGCAGGTCAGTGACAGACCAGTATTAGAACTCAGGAGCTCTTGGCTTCTATGGTAAGTACTGTTTGTCCCTAAGATTTTGTCTACAAGGGGACAATCACAAAAATTTAATATGCATTAATTAAAGGTGTGAATTTAACATGGAGTAGTTGAACCATATTAAACCTCTGTGTGGACGCTATCATTCGGAGTTAGGTTATGTCTACACTACAAAAATAGGTTGACCTATGTTAGGCTGACTCACAGCCACCATATTAATTACCGTGGTGGCTGATGTCCACACTACCCTCCTTCTGTTGGTGGTGTGCATCCTCACCAGGAGCGCTTCCACTGACTGAAGAGGTGCAGTGTGGGGGACTGAAAGCCAGGGCCCTCCTCCCCGCAGCACGTTTCCAGCTCGCTCAGCCACAGTCCCCGGCAGTCGAACACCCCTCGGGAAATTGGGAAGTCAGTGCCTATGGACTAAGGGACCAAGATAGATCATAGCAAGAATAAAGCGAGACAAAACCTGGCCCACTAAGACATCTGAACTTGGCCTGATTGTTATTTAAAAATTAATCTTATTTTGTGGTAGAGCAAGGATCATCTGTATCCTCAGCTCTTCTCCATCGGCTAGTGTGAAGGTCTGATGGAATGCGTGCCCATATCTTGCTGCTGGAGGGAGATCTAGATGACAAGGAACAAAGGAGACCCACAGTCCTCCTTTTTCTCTATGCCAGTGTCTGTAAAATAGGGAAAGCAGTATTTACTCCCCTTTGAAAGCACTTTCCTTAGTCTTCCCACACTAATTCCCATTTTATTTTTCAATAAGGCAAGCAGGCAGAAATTGCTTAGCAAATAAATCCCCTAGACTTCCTTTTGATGTCTCTTTAAATCTCTTCTCCATACCTGTAGATACTGTGAACTTTTCAGAAGTTAACTGTTTGCCTGATTACAGAGGCCACAGCAAGTAAGTGATAACCTAAAATCTTATATTATGTGCTTAGTAAAGCCAGTTGGGAACTGGAATTTCCCTTATGTGGGAAATTCTGACTTTTTTGGGGGGAAAAAACCCCAAATTGGAATAAAAAACAAAATGTCAAAATTTCATATGAAATGAAAATAATAATAATAAAAAAACACCTGATTTGGGACCCTAAAAATGTTTCATTTCAATAACATGAAATTGTTTTGTTTCAGTAAATAGATTCATATGCTAAGGTCAGAAGTGACCACTGTGATCATCTAAGTCTGATGTCCTGCAGGACGCAGGCCACAGGACTTGCCTGAATTTGAATCCATTTGAACTAGAACATATTTTTTAGAAAAACATTCAGTCTTGATATTAACCTTGCCGGTGATGGAGAATCCACCATAACCCTTAATAAATTGTTCTAGTGGTTAATTTCCCCTTATGGTCAAAATTGTGTGCCTTGTTCCAGTCTGAATTTGTCTACCTTCAGCTTCCAGCCACTGGCTCGTCCCCCACAAAATGTTTTGATTTTGACAAAAACTGCATTTTTGGTTGGAAAACTTTCCACTGAAAATTTTTCCACCTGCTTTAATGTTTAGTTAAAGCACAACCCTAAAGCCTCTTTGGTACTGCCGTCAGGACACACACCTATCCTCAGTTAGCTCTAGGTTAGATCTGATGTGTACATTCTTCGCTGTCTTGATATTTTCACTATGCTCATCACTGTAATTTCTGAGCACTTGCAATGGGAAAGCAGGTGTTTGGTTCTAGTACCTGAATGTTGGGTGAAAGAAGAGCCTATCACCTTGATCCTTTATTAAAATATGCTCATAAAACATTAACTGAAAAAATGTAGACCAGACCCTTAACAATCCAGTCCCTCAGCAGTAAAATAGATTATAGTCAATGAAGTGACATTGATTTACACCAGTTGATGATCTGCCCCTATATATTTTCCTCTTCAACATTACTTTAAACATCCCTGTGAAGATCCCTGCTTTCCCACAAAACAGACTTTCCTTATAAATAACCATGTGAACATGTTCAGATGTCTTAGTTGGTTTCTTTCTAGTCCAGTGAAATCCAGAACCTGGATTCTTTCATTCTCAGATAATTCTCATTCCTTTGCTTATTCACTTTACTCCATCAATGTCCTAGAGCTGCTTTCTGATACATTGGAGGTGAGCTTGCTGACCTCTGCTGGCAGAGAGAAGATTGGCCCTTCCTGATATCATTGCATTCTCTAGGGAGCCAAATCAATGACAGCTGCATCACTTTTTTTTCCATTTAACTGTTACTGACATTTTTTAAAGAATAAAATGATGCCAGAACAAACAAGATAAATAAACAAACACTAGACAAAATGCCAATCACTTCTTACATAGTTTCAGCATCTCCACCCTGAGTTCCAATACTGGGTTCTGTTATTCCCTCAAGAAAAATAATCATCATTCATAAGGTTGTTGGGTTTTTTTAAGTTGGGAAAAATCTGTTAAATGATCTGGCCCATAAGCACAAAGTCAGAATTGACATCCTTTATTCCTCAACTAGGCATTCACAGCTGGATTCTCCTCTCTCTTAAACCAGTGCAGCACATTGATTTCAGTATATGATTTACACCAGAATAAAGAATTCAGGATCAAGTCAAGAGTTTGAAGATCATGGTACCAGAAGAATTATTTTGGTTAGTTCCATGTCTCCCAAAGAGCAAAGGGCCTTATCCTACAAAGACTTACACTCTAACTGAAATAGGCATAAAATACTCCTGCATAAAGACTCACATACGTATCTAGTACTACAGATTGTGGGCAGTTGCACCACTCCTAGTGAGCATTCCATCACTGAGTTTAAAGACTGTAACTTCACTCTAATAGTCTCATTAAGGTGGCCCCCTATTGCTTTTCTTACAAATTGAGAAACTGGGATTTCCAAGAGGCTTTTTATTAACGGGCATAAGATATCCTGAGAAATGAGAGGCAACATTGGTATGTGATCAATAAAATATACTGTAATTGCGATGTGTAATGATGAATGAAGAGTGATTCGGAAAGCAACTAGAACTGAGCGAGCTCTGGTGTTTTGAATGGAATGGGTCCAAGTTCTTGTTCTGAGTAAAAATGGCAAAGACACAGGTATAAAGCCAGCCTGGATTTAGTTGTGCATTTTGGAAGCCTCCTAAGTCTGGAAGGGGGAGGGAGCAGAAAGTGTGAGAAAGAACAAATGAGAGGATCCCATGTAAGTGAAGTGAGAAGGGAGAAAATCCAGGTCCAGAGAAACAGAGAGATCAAGGCCAGTATCACCATAGAATTCAAAGCCAGGAGATCCTTCCAGCCCTGTTGATGCCTGGTTTTGGGGGAGGAATGACAACTTGTGCAGGAGTATTTTATGTCTATGTCAGTTAGAATAAAACCTGCCTTTATTGTGCACCGAGTAATTTCCCTTTACAAATAAGGAACTAGTCGATGTCAATGGAGGTAGGCCATACACTACCAGCTGAGGGTTTGGCCCATTGTTTTCCGTAACAATGCAGCACAAAACTTCTGTCTTAGAGAAAAGTTGTGACAAAACTTGAGTCTTCTAGTAAAACATTGGAATTTTGACACCATATTTGCCACTCTTTATCCAATCTTTTAAGACACTTTCTTGTCACTTTTCAGATGTTACCATCATTCCAAGATGACTTATTGAAATAGTATAGTTAAAAATAAATACAAATGTGTGATTTAAATTATTGGGGCAGAGTAGATGGTCGACAAGAACAATGAACAGTTCAGCCACTGGCAATCGGTGCTTCTTAAAGTTAAATCAAGTACCTTTTTTAGAACATGGGCTTTGTTGCATTTCTTGCAATACCAACATACGCAAGATGGACTAGAAGAGAAATACACACATGGTTGATGGAAGCCTGCAATAACAATATTTCCTATTGTATAACACCGTTTATCCTGATCGATCCTAAACTGTTTGACAAATTATATACATAGAACATAGAAATGCAGTTACATTTGGGATGGGGGCCATTGGACAGCACATGGTAGTCTACACATTATTAGGTAGGGAAGGGGAAATTTGGCCACAAATAGGGAGGAACCCCCCATTCTTAAGAAAATCGCCTTAAGGTCATTCAAGGCTGATACCCAGGTCCTCTGCCCACACTTCAAAGGTGCAAACACGTCCATCCACAAGTTAAAGATTCTAACGTCTGCAAGTGCACAAGAATTTGCTCAACAAACCATCATGAGGCAACAAAGTACAGCAAGGTGGGGGTAAAGCCTGCCAGCAGTAGTGGGACAGAGGAGGGAAGAATGCAGAATCTGCATTAATGCAGGTCTATCAAATGTTCATGACTTGGGCTGACACACCAGGCCACTGCAACCCGCTTAGCACCCTATTCGCTTAGCCCATCCTGGACGTGCAATCGTCTCTGAGGTGCAGTTGTTAGGGCAAGTTAGGGGGCAGGTTAGGGCAGGATTTTTTCTTATTTTAAAGTTTATAAAGCCAAATCCCAGTTCAGAATTCCTCAGATAGCCTCAGGAAAGAACCTGGATAAGAAATGCCAGATCTAATAAAAATAAAAATAAAGTAATGGGGGATTTCAACTCTGCCCATATTGACTGGATACATGTCACTTCAGGATGTGATGCAGAAATAAAGTTTCTAGACAACCCTTGATGACGGCTTCTTGGAGCAGCTAGTCCTGGAACCCACATCACAAGGGGAGAGGCAATTCTTAAGACAGCTCAGCTACTTAGCCAAGCACGTTTGATAGGGTCCTTACAATAATTTTTTCCAGCTCTTTCTGTTTGGCAGCACAAGGCAGGTTCTGTGACATTTCTATATCAACAAACACCACTGGAGTCGAGACTATTAGTCAATTTCTTAACTGGAATGGAATGACGCGTTCAAGTCGTACTATGCACTGATGTTAGGTTGAATTTGGTGGACACTGGGTATCATGCAAAAGAGAAGCATTAGCCAGAACCAATGACTAAACCGCTGGGGTAACACGGCTGGCTGCTTTTAAAATGTGGCTGTTTCATCAAAAAAAGAATATATACATCAGTATCTGCAGAATTCCTTTGTACTTCCCTATATTTACAATAGGAAATACCTTGAATACTTCAAATACTGAGCTGCTGGTCTCATTAGTTTTTTAGCAGAAAGATGTCAACGTGTTTATGCTTGTTGCCACTCTTGTTGGCATTTCAACATGGAGGCATGGGCTGACTGAGCAGGAGAAGTGTAATCCCCTGGCATCTAGGGGGCAAAGCAAAAGCACATTGGGAAGCTAGATACAAAAGCAATTGATGGTGTCCATATATGCTTTGAAGGGAGGATTCCGTTTCTGGGGCTGTCCTTCTGGCACTGTTCAGGAGCACCTCATTAAAATGCATATTATTAAAACATTAAGCTGGTGGCCTAAATTTTCAAGTTATTTTTTGGGTGCCCAACTTGGGACACCTTAAAGCAGCCTGATTTTCCTGGGCCACGTGGCACAGCATTTTCTGAAAAATCAGGCCTTTGTAAGGTACTGCAAGTTGGGCACCCAGAAACATTAGTCACGTAGGACCATTTAGGCCAGTGGTTCTCAAACTTTTATACTGGTGACCTCTTTCACACAGCAAATCTCTGAGTGTGACCCTCCGTATACATTAAAAACATATTTAACACTATTATAAATGCTGGAGGTGATGTGGGGTTTGGGGTGGAGGCTGACAGCTCGCAACCCCCACATATAACCTCATGACCCTCTGAGGGGTCATGACTCCCAGTTTGAGAACCTGATTTAGGCTGCTCTATTTATAATGTGCTTCGTGGACTATTGAACGGCTTTTTCACAGAACAGCCTCTTAGGAATCGGATCAACAGGCTGCTCACAGTTGTAATATTAACAGAATATTGTTTCTCAGGCAGAACAGATGAGTCAGTAGTTAGGCTCTGATCTGGCAAAGACTTATGCACCTGCTTAGCTTTATACACGGTGAGTAGTCCCAGTGATTTAAGCGGAACTAGTTGTAGCAAGTAAAGCACAGGCAAAAGTCTCTTTCCTTACTCCCATTGATTTAGGTGAGTGTTTTGCCACTGAATTCAATGGCAGCAAGAACAGAACAAAATCTGTATAAACTTGGGACCTGATCTTGAGGTTAGGTCCATGTGTGCATACCCTGGGACAAGACCCAATAAAGTCAGTGCAGGGCTCAGTCTAGTGAAAGGTTTCAAGTGACCCATTTTATTTTGGTTATTGAAAACAAACCAGAGTGAAGGTTTAAAACGTAATAATTAAAATGTAATTTTCTTCACTGGGCAATACTGTGGGAGGAAACTGTTCAGGAAAAAGGAGAAACGAATCAGGAAAATCCAAGGGTTTTCTTTTCCTGACAACTGCATGCAGGGGGAGCTCATGCTTCATTGTCAAAGTTTGTTCCTTAGTTCTCCTTTAAATTATCAGTACTCCGCATATGAAGGGCCACACTGTTTTGGGTTAATTCCTAACATTAAAGCATGCCCGCTTTTGTCAATAAAGTAATGTCATCTATTGCTATCACTCACATAATATTGGCCAGCTACAAGGAGAAACTACAAAATGACTGCATGTATGTGAGGAGCAGACATGGGCCAGTCTTATGGCAGGTCTGTCTCATATGATCAGTCCCAATATTAGTATGATGTGTATTACAGTAGCACCTAGAGTCTCAATTCAGATTGTGGCCACATTGTATTAGGTACTGAAGAAACACAGCATAAAAGAACGAACCTTGGTTCTTAGTATGGTTTATTAGCATATAGAACACAATTATCCGTCTGTCAAATGTTCTGTGACAGATTTTACACAGTGCTAGCTGGCTCGCCATACTCTAACCATCCTCTTCAAAGGGTCAGTAGACATTTCACAGAAGTCTAAATTGCAGTGGGTCATCCATCTTTGTTTCATATTTCAGAATAAAATGGAAAGCAATTTAAATTCAAAAGGCAAAGCAATTTGAACAATAATTCCACAAACAGGAAGGAACATCCCTCATGTTAACTCTGGCTCCTGGCCACCTCAGCTGGGACTATAACAGGATGTTCTGCATTCTCTCCCAAACAATAATTCCTTTCACCTCCCTTACATGTGTAGGCTGGTTAGCTTGGTCTCTGAAAGTAACATGGCGCTGTTCACTCAAGAACTATTCAGTATTGGAAGAGTGTATCAAGTAAAATGTATACCCACTCTTAAAAAGTTACACTACTGGAAAGATTAAAATAATGGCAACAAAAATCAAAAATATCACACTCAACCCATTTCCTTTGGAAGAACAAAAAGCTACAGCCCTGACTTGGCATCTCCCAAATATTAATATGTATATTTTGGCAACTGATGCTCAGCTGATGAACAAGGAGTTTCAGTTACAAAATTCTCTCACACAGGATTTTTAATTTTATTTTATTGCCTTCATCTAGCAAAAGTACATTGGCTGCTACTACAAAGTCACCCTTTGCAACACTTAACATGCAGTGCAATCTGAGATATCGTACAGAGTATTGGTCTGAAACTGAATAGGACATAACTGCAATCTCTCACTATATGATAATGCTTGATAAATGTTCTCTCTTTACTGGTGTCCATCTCATCAGAGACGTCATGAGCCATATTCTGCTTCAACTCATCTGTGTAATACTATTGCCTACAATGGAATGGCCTGGATTGGAGAATGGATCTGGTTCTACACTGGCCAGTCAGGAAATGAACTTTTCCCACATCCACACAACAAGGAATTCCCTTGATCTGCTCGTTTCCAATTCTGACTGTGGAAACCTCATCACCACCTTCCGGCATTCCCATCTGCGCCCTTCAGTCTAACCAAAACCCAGCCACCAAGATAGTCTTCCTTCCTTACCACTCTCACTCAGTCTTCCCTCTTCATGGATCTCTGCACCGGCTTTCCTTCTTTACATATTAAGTTCAAGCTACTCCTCATTTGACTACTTCTCCTGAAGACTCCCCTGTTGTCTTCTTCCCCCATTCCATACATCACTCCATTTTCACATTGCCCCAATTGCTTAAAATAACTGTCCTATCAATGTATCAAAGCTGCCCCTGTCTCCTTCAAAAACTATCTGAATACTGCACAATAGTAAAGAGAAGACCCACATACAAACATGCTGGACTCCAATGAACCACATTTTGTTCTGATTTGCCTCCATGGAAGTCAACAGGATGGCATGTGTGTAACTGAGAGCAGAATTTGGCCCTCAGCTCCCAAGAGCCAACGTTAGAATGGAATGAGGAGAGAAGCCCAAGAAACCAAATCCAGTGCTAACATGAAGTTCCAGACCTAATCCTGTCAGGCATATCGGACGAGCAGGAAGCAAAGGGAAGCTGTGCAAAGCCGGTCCCATTCTCGTCACCTGCTGTTAATATTAGAAGGCAGTTTAATAAGGTGTGGGGTTGGGTGTATCAATTTTAGTCAAATTATGTTTTTGGCTGTGAAAGATGCCCTATGAAAAGGATTACTGTCATTACATGAACCTGTGTGAGTAATGGTATATGGCTCAGCAGTCCAGCTTTTCAGGATCCAGAAAGATACACAGATAGGCAAGTATTTAAAAAGCAGCTACTAATCCTGACCTGAGATACCCTACAGATGCTCAACTTTCAGAGGATGGTGTTCTTGCATGATCATTTTATGATTTTTATTCAGTGACTTTATGTCTAAAACAGTATATTTTGCCATGATATTGTATGAGTTGGGTTAAACCTTCTTGAAACTGGTGGGCATAATAGCTACCTGCATTCAGCATAAATGCAAGATAAATGAAGCTCCTTTATGGAGCCAGATAGCTGAAAGGATAGGAGCCTCCACCCCGAACACAGACAAGTCACTGCCCAAAACACAGGCAGTATAAGGCCACTGAGGGATCTGAAGTATGTGGGCGGAGGGATTTATGATGGGTATAGATTGGTGGCATTGAGTTTGTCTGTGTGAGTGTGAAAAGCAGTGGAAAGAACCACCACAGAAGGAGGGAGAGAGAAATGGCAGAAAGCCAAGGACGTAGCCAGAACAAGAACTGCAAATATGGCCCTGGGAAAAGCCTAGGGAGTGAGTTTTGGGCTAAACACTGGTTGGAAAAGGCCTTTCAATTGTGAGCAAAGAAACTGTCTCCTGCTAGACCAGGAGTTCTCAAACTGAGGGTTGGGACCCCTCAGTGGGTCACAGGGTCTTACATGGGGGGTCATGAGTGTTCAGCCTCCACCCCAAATCCCGCTTTGCCTCCAGCATTTATAATGGTGTTAAATATATAAAAAGTGTTTTTAATTTATAAGGGGGGGAGCGCACTCAGAGGCTTGCTATGTGAAAGGGATCACCAGTACAAAAAAGTCTGAGAATCACTATGCTAGACCCTGAATGTTGGTTAACAGCTTGGCTAAAAAGGGGTAAATTAAGCCTTGATTCAGTTATAGTACTTAAGCACATGCCTAATGTTAAGCACCTGTGTAGCCCCTCCTTGACTTCAATGGGACAACTTATGTGATTAAAATTAGGCAGGTGTTGAGTACCATGCTGAATCGGGGCCTTATTTACCAGTTATGTGATAGATTCCCAAACCCAACCTCCCAGAAAACACCCTGCAGTTTTAGAATCCAAAATTACCTCAACAACAATTTGGGGCACTGCTGCTCTCCTCTGGGTCCATTTTGACAATCACTGGTAACCTGTTGTAACAGCTTCCTTCCAGTTTTAGAAGCACCGTCCAAATCTCTGCTTTCTGCCTCTCCTTTCTCTTCCTGTGTCTGAAGTGACCTAAAACTCCTCCTTCAAACCCACTGATTTATGCCACATCACCAGAAGTCCATTCCATGACTGTATAGTCCAGGCCATGAAGGAGGGAGACGCTGTGAAGTGACATTTGATGGCACAGCAAGTGTTTCATCTAGCAGCTAGGGAACTGCTGGGTCTGTCAGACTCTAGCCACCTGAATAAGGCACTCTCTTTACAAAGAAGTCCTGCCTTTTCCCTACCAAAAAGGACACTTCACCTTCTGACAGTGTTCCATTACTAATCTTTAATCATTGCATTGTATCAAATTTAGCTAGTAAGATCTCCAGGGTGGCACTGGGCACATTGATGCTGCTAGGTAAATAGCAGACAATATGATTAAGTATTAAAATATTCCCAAGGGCCCAGAACAATCAACCAACCAAGAAATAAACAAAGGATTTGGGTTAGACCCCAGGTTCACATCTCCCCTCTGCCTGAAGGAGAGAAGGGATTTGAACAGGAGTCTGCCTCCTTTCAGGTGAGTCCCCTATTCACCGGGCTATGGGATATTCTGATGTGGGGGGAGAGGGGGCCTCCCTCAGTCTCTCCTGCTGAAGCCGTTTCACTGTGGATAAATAATTAAAAAGTCATTGGGGCCAGAAGGAGACAAGCATGAAAATGACTCCATAGCCTGGTGGTTAGAGCACTCACCCTGGATGCGGGAGACCCAGGATCCAGTTCTCCTGCTTCAGTGACTAAGTATTTATCCTCAGTGAAACAGATACAACAGGTGAGGTAGAAGGACACTCAGAATATTCCATAGCACAGTGGTGAGGGCACTCTCCTAGAGGGGGCAGACCCCTGTTCAAATCCCTTCTTCTCATCAGGCAGAAGGAGGACTTGAACGAGGCGTCTCCCAACCTGCATGCCCACTGGTTGGGGCATGCCAGGTGAATGCCCCAACCAGTGGGCTAAAAGTTATTAGGGATCTCACACCTCCTCCCTCAGCTGCTTTGTGGGACCCAGTCTGGCAGGCAACCTCTGAGCATACCTACTGGATCAGGCCAGCTGAATGCCAATCTTCCTGTCAGACTGGAAGATGGGTGGTCAGACCTAATGGTCAGAGCAGTGGTGAGAAGCCAGGAACCGGAGGTCAGCAGTGGAGACAATCAGAAACTGAGGCCAGGGTCAGAGCTGGGGTCAATAGCCAGGGATAGGGCATAGAAGCAGGGCTCTGTAACAAGGTGGGATGGCAGAACCAGGAACAAGGCAGGGTTCAGGAGTCTGGCGAGAAGGCAGGGTCTGATGTAGTAGGCTGCCAGCCAGAGATTCACTTGGTTGCTCAGACAACTTGCTGTGCCTCCTGGCTTAAATAGTGAGCTGCTCCAATTGGGAGCTTCGTGGGCAGTGCCTGTGGTGAGCTAGGGTCCATCAGCTCACACTCTCTGCTGGTACCAGCATGCTGCCAGGTAGCAACTGTGATCTGAGGATTGTCTGAGGAGCTGCAGACCTGGGATCCCTCACACTTCCCCTGTTCATGAATCGCTCTGGGGCTTAGGCAGGAGATAGGTGTCCAGATGCCTAGGGAGGTAGCAGAATGCTCCAGGCAGTAACACAGGCGCCTAGGGAATTATTTACTGCAAAAACATATGCAAGTTTAGGTGCCTACAGAGTTCAGCAGGAGTTTTGCAAATCACAGTTGAGCCTAAAACTGGGACTTAGGCACCTAAATCTGGCATTTGGGCACCTAAGTACTCTTCTGAATCGAGGCCTTTGCCTCCTTAAATCTTTCTGTAAAGTGTCACATCTGCTTACAGCACTGGGACATAACTCAGCTAACTATGGGGCACATGCCAATGGGCTGATGAAAGTAAGCGGGAAGGCCATGCCGGATTTGCCCCTACATGATATTTATGATACCCTTTTGGGTTCCAGAAAAGTAATGGCAAGGCTGATGCTCCTTGGATTTCCACTGTGCATAATTTACTCAATATCTCTTGCGAATCTTTCTGCATATAAGAGGGAGGGAGAGCTCATTAATGTAAAATCTGTCCCCAAAATTTGCCACTACTGAATTTGACAGGATGGCTCCTGAGCTGCCCTTCTTGAAATACAGGAAAAACTTCCCTGGAAGTGAATGGGGGTACATCCAGACTACCCGCCGAATCGGCGGGTAGCGATCGATTTTGCGGGGATTGATATATCGCGTCTCATCTAGACGCGATATATCAATCCCCGAACGCGCTCCCGTTGACTCCGGAACTCCACCGGAGCGAATGGCGGTAGCGGAGTCGACGGGGGAGCCGCGGACGTCGATCCCGAGCGGTGAGGACGGGAGGTAAGTCGGGATAAGATACGTCGATTTCAGCTACGGTATTCATGTAGCTGAAGTTGCGTATCTTACCTCGACACTACCCCCCAGTGTGGACCAGGCCTAGGAGTATTGAGTACATGAAGGGAATGGAGAGGGTCCTATGGGGTAGTCATCTGAAAGGCACTTATACCCCATAGTGAAGCAGGATCGCCAACCCAAAACGTTAAAAAACCATGAGTCAGGTCCTGCAAAATCATGAGATTCTCTTACAAATCATGAGATTTTATTTTTAACTAATAATTTGCTTTCTGTTTTTTGAGCCTTAAGCATACATTCAGGTGATACTTTCAAGCTTTTCTCTACAACCATGAGGGCTGGAAACTTCATTTATTTATTACAAAAATGGAAGCTGAGATTTCACATGAAATCGCTAGATTCCAAGACCTGGGGTTTTAGTAAAACATTAACTATCAAGAGACTGCTGATAAAAATCACAAGAATTGGCAACACCAGCGAGGAGCAGGATATTAGCTAACTATGCATCACAACAATTCCTTTGTATTCAAACTAAAATAGCTTCATTCGTTCATGATGGCTAGGCCCTACCTCTAATAGTCATGGATCTCTGCACTTCTGTTTGAATAGTGCTGAAGTGCTATGAGAAAGTCCAGCCAGACAAATGCTGCACATGAACTTACTTGCATGCCCCCAAACCTGAAATTTTGTGCACAAATAGCAACTGTGCATGCAAATTAAACAATTAGCTGCCAAACTACCTGATTTGTACATTTGTGCATAAATTGGACATAACTGAACATAAAAAATTGTCCAGGCAAATTTATAGACCTGGCTGAGGTCCCATGATCTGTCTTCTGACCTCATCTTCAGAACAAAAACGTATGTGCAGTGGACACGCAATTGCTGCAACTGTGTTTGCCATCACCATAAATGTATATGAAAATAACCATATGCCTATCCAAGTTTTACATTTGTGTCACAGGACAGATGTTGACTAGCACTTGAAAAGAATGGTAACAATAATGGGCAACGAGGGATGGAATAACAACTGACCAATTATTATTTGTGACATTGTGCAGCAGAAGTAGCAATCGTCAGCTTAGACACTTATGGCTATGGGACATTGCCATACTTCAAATTGGCCATACTACTATTACTACTAACAACGACCACCACCTTAGCAATGACTTAAGTGGGATTTAAACCAAGTGCCATTTCTACTGGGATTCACTGTACAAATTTGACAAGCGAGATGCAGTACCTTAAATCTGGTTCTTGTTACTTCTCTGAGCCTAACATGGTTTCCGTGCAGCGGCTAAAACAGAACAAATTAGAGCTGAAGATTTATCTTAAGTAAATAATTGATGCAATTTGTAACTTACAAAATACAGTACAGCAGGTTTCATTTTCTTGCTCCCTAGTGCAAGCTCCTAATTATTTCTTTAAATTAGAGCTGCTAATTATGGCCCTAGTCCATGGGAAATCTTCCTTAAACTTCCTATTTAGACCCAAGATGATGATAACGAGCCTCACAAAGTCTCTCCGTAGTTATTTCAGTCCTAGCTGTAGGGAAAGCATAGGACTGGCCACCAGGAATTCCTGAATTCCAATCATGATTCTGCTAATAATTTGCCATATTGCCTTAAGCAAATCATTAGGCCACATCTATCAAAAGTGATCCCTGCTCTGCGTTCTCCAGGTTGGTGAAATCCTGCTCCCACTGAAATAAATGAAACATTTGCTATTGACTTCAGTGGAATCAGGATTTACCCACTGGGGTCTAATTTTCAGATGTTCTGAGCCCCCACTAATCTCCATGGATGCTCCCTGGTCCCTGCCCCTGAAAAACATGTTCAAGATGTCTCAAGTCAGCCTGCTGGAATCAGAAGACGTATTTGAAAATTGATCTTTAATCTCATTCAGCATCAATTTCTCCATCTAAAAATTCACCTGCCCCTGCTGTGAGGGTTAATATTTGTCAAGAGCTTTGAACATGTAAAGTTAATATTGTTATTAGATTTAAAATAACCACAACTGGTTGCAATTTATCAAAATATTCTTTTGATTTTATATATATATGTTTTACAAAAACAAAATTGTTTACAGAATAATTTTCATTTTGGTCAAAGTTTTGAATTTAATGAAAACTTTTGAAATTTTTCATTTAGTCTTGGTAGGAAAAATCCCATTTGGTCTCACTTTTAACTCTCCCTCTGGCCCCCTCCCCCTTTTCCCCACTCTGCAAGTACTCAAAAACAGTTTAAGGGATTTTCCTAAAACTCCTAACAAATATTCACTGCTGGGCTAGGACCAAGCCCAGAAAGCTTCAAATCATAAGTAGTTTTTAGAATGTTATGAAAAAGGAGGGTTATGATGGAAGTCGTGTTGTACCTTCATATCACTGCCAACTGCTATCATCGAATTGATCAGCAGAGAATACTGCATTAGCAAATGGCTAAATCCATTTTTCCTGATCTCAGAAAACAAGTAGATCACATAGTAACTATTACACAGTACACTGTGTAATAGTTCCTATCATTAGATACTCTGAACTGGGAGTAAGAAAATTACCTGACACACTCGGTGTCAGTGTGACAATGATTTAACTTGTAATCAGATATAGAGAAACCTCCACCGAAAGGACCTGTGAAGTGACATCAGAATAGCAAATGAGCACCTGAAAGATTAGGTCTAAGCCCCCCGACAGCTCCACAGAGACTTTACAATGTATAACCCAGTCCCTTTCCAGCATCCAAGACCTTGCAGCAAATAGGATACGTTTAAGGAGAAAATAAAAGACATGAAACATCAAACATCTCTTTGCCTCTGACAATTAATGGAGAAGAAAAGCTCATAATCAGTTGCAGATTTGTCTCTGTTTAGCTAGCGTGACTCCACTCAATTATCACACTGTAGTCTAGAGTTTAGTTCTCTTCTTTCTCTTATGAGTGAGATGGGGGGGGAGGGAGAAGAGATACAGCTGAGAGGTCAAAGGTGACACAGGGAGGTCACCAAGGGCATTTGCACAATCAATAATAGAAACCATCATAGACTTTCCCTAATAGTTATGCTTTAAATTCACACAAAGTAAGGATTCAGAGTAGCAGCCGTGTTAGTCTGTATCCGCAAAAAGAACAGGAGTACTTGTGACACTGAGACCCTAACAATGCATCTGAATAATTCATATGGGATGCTCATACAGTAAATGCTCTTGCACTACATCTATCTTGCAGGAGATCTGAGTATAAACAATTGGGGCCAGATTCCAATTGGAAGGAGGAACAGGTACAGGGAGCCCTTTCAACTCCCTTGTAAATATCTACAGAAGCAGCTGGTGCTTGTGCTCCCTGAGTGCAAGGTACAGATTGTTGTCCTAGCAGAAGTATTAGCCCCTTCACGGAGGGGGTGCACAACCATAACATTCCCCCCCCGCTTCTTGTACCAGCTTACAGGGAAGACCAGCACTGTGGGAAGCACTTTCCTGCTCCTTTTTGAAGGTGTAGCATTTGCTGTATTTAATGCCTGAACCGGGAGGCGTACTGCCTTCCCCTGTCCTCAGGGAAAATTCTTCCTGCAACTACCACCCCAGCAACCCTTAAGGCTGCAGTGTCTTTAGAAGTACAATGCAACCCATAAGGAAAAATCTTAAAATTATGATCAGAGAAAGTTAAATTGCACCAGGTCTCCTCCCACTAATTAGCAAAACAATTCTCCCCCTCTCCCCCACAGCCTCATTGCACTTCCCAGCTAACATTTCACAGCAGAGGTCAAGTGAAGCCTTGCATCAATCAGCCCATACTCTTTCTACACTGGAATGTAAAATGGACTGTAGTAGATTAAGCATGATCAGAAACAATTACAGCTCAGCTACACTTGTCCAAAGAAATGAATTAAGCACTGCTATACTGCTAAATACTTTTAAGTGAGTTTGTTTGCTTACTTGCCATGTCCCGAAATTAACGGATCTGAAATGGGGCTCCCAGGCACTCCTGCGAGTGATGAGGTTTTTGCTGTACTTGTGGATCTGAGCCTGAAGTGTGATGAAGTCAATGGAAATAGAGGGTGCGAAGCCCCTTACAGGACAGATCCTAAAAAGCCATTGCTGAATCCTGGCTGAAGTGAAATAGCTCAGGTGTATTCTACGCACTCTCAAGTCCTAGCCATCCACTCAGTGTACATGTTGGATTTTCCTAGCCTTTAAACCTAAGCATGCAGACGTGCTAATCCTTTAGGACAGCACATGCATAAAAGTAAGTGTTTATATAAATGATCCCTCTCACTTCAGACTCAATTTAATCATCAAAGAGGAAAAAACACATTTTGTTTGGTCTTTTACTAGTAAAAAATGGCTGGTATTTAATAAGCCCTGGAGCCAGCTCTCAGTAGGACAAGCTTTTTATGGGCCAGAGGCACCTACCATACGCTTCCCTTCTGCGTATAGCACTGACCTGTGTCCAGCTGATTTGAATTTATTTCCTAAAGCTGATGCTTCATCCATTTAAAACAAAACAAAGAGAAACGTGGCATTTCTAGACCGCAGTTCTTGGTGTCACTACACATTACTGATAATTCAGGAATGTTACAGAACATCTCAAGTTTAAAGTGCTTTCATGGTTCCAAAGGAGAACTAAAACAGATGGGATTTCAATGTAACCTTTTGACCTCTGAAACATTGTTGACCCACATTATAGTTCAACAAAGTTACTCTTGGATTCATATTACATTTTGGGAAAAACAAGAGGGTTATAATTAGAACTGGGACATATTCTTCAGAGGCAGTTAGAATGGCTTCTTGGCCATTGTAGAAGCTGGTTGGAAAATAACATGGATGTACCAATTGCTACAGAAAATCTCTGTGTCAAACTTTTCTTGTTGGGTGCTCAGTGTTTGGACACAGCACATGTTCTCCGTTATATTTGTGATAAAAGTAAAAGCATTTCTGGGAAAAGCATAAAATTCAGCATCAGATTGTACAGCGACGAAGGTCTGGTACCAAAAAGAAGAACAGGTCCAGGTTTAAAACTTTTATTTTTGTAGTGCAGGTCTGGCATTAGAAGAAATTGCAGAAATAGCCGTATCAAAATGTTGATGTATTTCACCCCAGAAGTGGCTGCATTTCAGTAGTGGGTGAAGTGATTCCTGTATTAAGACACTGATCCCTCAGTGGAATCCAGACAGGCAGAACCTTTCACCCAGAGTCCTATTAAGGTTAATTGAGCTCCATGCAGGACGAGTGATCTGATTTTGTGGATCCAGTCAGATTGGGACCATAAGCTGCTAAGCACTTTGGCATCCTATTGAAAGATAAAAAAGGCTCCGTCAATGTGCTATTATTTTAAAAATTCCAGTTGTGCCTTCCCAGTGTATTTTAGTATGGGTTAATGTTTGCAAGAGTGGTGAAGATGTGCAGTGCTCCAGAAATGCTAAGACAAGACCAGCGCAATAGTCAAACTGAAAAGCAAAACCCCTTGAAAATAGGGTTCATTACATTTCATTATGACCTCAAACATTCATTTACATCGAATATGTTGCTAAAATATTGCATTTTTTTATTTGAAAGTGGGCTTTCCATCAAAACTATGAAAAAAATCTCATGCATATCAAGATCTAGCGCCAGTCATTTTCTCTACCTCTTACGCAGAAGTGCAATTTAGGTAAGGTTTATGATGCCCCAGGAAAGTAAAATTCTCAATTTCATGGCGTATTTACAAAATGTGGTCATAATTCCAAAGCGCTTGCTAAATTCTCTTGAATTCCTTCACCAATAGTATAATTATCTCCCCTCCTTCCCACACAAACAAAATCCAAACATTGTCATGTCTTCCAAAAGTATGTTAGGTATGTTTCAAGTGACCATGATCACCTCAAACCTCAAATTATCCAAATATGTCTCCGTGATGTCCCACAATGATTTTCTAATTGTGGAGTTTGTATTGCATGTCCTTAACCCTAGTCAGTCTGTTCCCATTTTCCTTTCACTATAGAAGTTAATGAGAACTTTGCCCCTGTGTGAACTGACCACAGAATGAGCCCATGATGGTAGAAGTCTCACTCCTATCCCGGCCTCTGTGTGAGGTATAGCAGTCAATGCAGTGGTTGGGCATTTGGTACATGATGGGGAATTTCCCAATGTGTCACGCTAGGATTATTTGATGCTGAACAAGTATGAGCCTATTACCAGGTCACACTCTCCAGTAACTAAAATAGGATGAAGTTTTGGTGGTTTGCCAACATTTTGTGTTGCATAATATTAGTTATATATTTTACAGATTATACAATATGATAAAAAAGCTGCAGCATTTTAATGTGTTTTGTCAACTCAATTACCCTTCTCACATTGTGCAATGCAAGTTCTGGGCTAGACTTTGCTTTTATACAGCACCTTTCATTGAAGGATTTCAAAGAACATTAATTAAGTTTCTAAGCTGCCTTGTGTGTCATATAGTCCCTTCCTTACTAGATGAGAAAACTGTGGCACAGAGAGGTTAAGTAATTTGTCCAGAGACAGACACACAGTAAAAGAATAGCAAAGATGGGATTAGAACTCAGGTGTCCTGCCTCCCAGGCCCTCATCCTAACTAATAGGTATCTGTGAACATGACTGAGTGGTAGAACACCACGATTCAAGCTGTATGACAAAACCCCATAGGACTGACTCTGCTTTCTAACCCATAGTAGTAAATTTATATGCTTTTGCATTATTACAGTCTAGAATATCATACAAACAGCTTTGCTCCAAAGCCGCCTCTGCCAGTAAATGCAGGTAGCCTGTAGAGGTTACAAAGAGAAGATCCACAGATGCTGGTCATCCTAAATATGTGCAGCCACTTGCTCCCACAATTGGAGGCAAGGACACATGACCTAGTGGTAGAGTAATTAGCGTGGGACTCAGGAAACATAGATTCTATTCGTGGCTATCTGGGTGACATTAATTAACATGTGCTGTATGCCTCAGTTTCCCCATCTGTTAAATAGGAATAACTATATGGACCTCCTTTGTAAAGTGCTTTGAAATCTACTCATGAAAAGTGCTAAGAGCTAGGTATTATTATTATTTTAAATTACCTTACTTACAAATCTCGTTTTAATAGATTCAAAAATTTCATTTTTCTTGCATTCAGCACCCCAGATTTTAGGTTTTGGAGCTGAATTTAGTCCCAAGAATGTCCGAAGAGCTCCTGAGCTCTGAAGAAAAGCTGATGCACTTATTCAGCACAAGACCGTGGCAGGAGCCACACACATGTCTTCCTAATAGAAACAGATGGACCTCTATTATTATGCACTCAAGAGATGAGATGTTCATGTATATTCAAGTTATTCTCCCAATTCATCACACATTCCAGCAATCCCATTCAGATCCATGTAGTAACAATTACAATGCAGCTGCTGTAGTCTTGGCAGATAATTTGAACCAGAGACTGGGTCACCTACATGGAGTGGGGTACATTTCTGGTAACAAGCGGTGAGGTTTTTTAACATTCACTTCTGCTTATGAATAATGGGTCACTTCTTCAGCGGCTGTAATTGACGCCATTCCACTGAAGTCGATGAAGCCATGCCAACATACAGCAGGTGAGGATCTTGCCCAACGCCTTTAAAATAAAGGTCTTTTGTTCACTTTATTCCCATGAATATTTTACACTATTACAGGGTATGGATAAAGACCAGACCCGGTCTGACTGCTCCTTTACATCAAATGGAAATAGCGCCATCTCCCAGCTCTTTTCATTCTTCGCCGTAATTGGCACCTGGATGGAAAGTAGCTGGCCGAAGACAAATCCTGGGCAAGGCTGACGTGATGCTGCTGGGGTGAGGGGAAGCACTTGGAAGAACTCTAACTCCACCTCATGCCATCACCTTGAGGAATCCTGCCTTCCCTCATGCAGAGACAATGAATGTCAGCCCCCAACCCTGAACGCTGGAGACGTCTGCACAAACTTCATCCCAGCTACATGGAGAGATTGATTCTTGCTTCTAACTAGAGACTGAAATCCTTTAAATGCTTGTGATTCCCTTTGATGGAAATCAAATTGACCCTGCTTTGGTGGTAAAATGTGTGGGAGTTATGCTTGACTCCACTTTATCCACTAAAAAGCATATAAAACTCTTAAGATGTCCTTTTATTGTCTGAAGGACATTGGTAGGCTGCCTTCCTTCCTGCTCCACCGCCCCCTGAATGGGTTATCCATGCTTTTTACTACGTCAAGGCTGGATTACCGTAATTGTTGTGGTCACCTGATAATTTCTTTTTA
Organism: Mauremys reevesii; assembly: GCF_016161935.1. Classification (NCBI taxonomy): domain Eukaryota; kingdom Metazoa; phylum Chordata; order Testudines; family Geoemydidae; genus Mauremys; species Mauremys reevesii. The sequence continues at coordinate 37,653,809 of NC_052635.1, read as the reverse complement.
AACAGAAGCTTCAGGCTGATCAGCATGTGCCCTCCCAAACCCCTTCTTTATTAAAAAAAAAACAGGCCTGATCATCTTTAGAGCGACTGCCATCAAACAAATTTGGTTTGCGAATGCTTGGTGGACCTATAGCATGAGTTATGAGGCTCAGATTCCAAATACCTGTCACACTCCTCCTTGCTCGGGGCTCCTCAGATCAAGGCACTGAGGCTATATCTTGAGGTCCATGAGTCTCATCTTCATAGTTCTGATCAATACTCTATGAATACAGCGTGGATTAAAGTCCTGATCCAACGTGCACTGGACTTGCTGTAAAACTCTGGATGAATTCTTTGGGGAGAGGTTTCAGTGGTAGCCATGTTAGTCTGTATCAGCAAAAAAACCGAGGAGTCCTTGTGGCACCTAAGAGACTAACAAATTTATTTGGGCATAAGCTTTTGTGGGCTAGAACCCACTTTGTCAGATGTATGAAGTAAAAAATATTCAATTCTGTCCACATATCTATTCAAGGGACACCATCATAGGACCAAACCACATCAGCCACACCATCAGAGGCTCATTCACCTGCACATCTACCAATGTGATATGCCATCATGTGCCAGCAATGCCCCTCTGCCATGTACATTGGCCAAACCGGACATTCTCTATGCAAAAGAATAAATTGACACAAATCTGACATCAGGAATCATAACATTCAAAAACCAGTAGGAGAACACTTCAGTCTCTCTGGTCACTCAATAACAGATCTAAAAGTGGCAATTCTTCAACAACAAAAAACCTTCAAAAACAGACTCCAATGTGAAGCTGCAGAACTGGAATTAATTTGCAAACTAGATCTCATTAGATTAGGCCTGAAAATTTGTGTGTGTGTGTGAGAGAGAGAGACACAGACACACATTTATCTGGGGGGCACAAAGTAAAAATCTGGTGTGGTACAGGTACCTTCACAAATGGTCATGTACTTTGGATTAATCAGTTTTGTCCAAGTATCATTGGGATTACATCACTGAAATGACAGCCATGGGACTCACTAGCATTGGGGGTTAGGTTAAGTGTATATGGGCTAGATTCACAAAGGTACTTAATGCACCTAAATCTCAGTTTTGGCTCCACTGCGATCCACAAAACTCCCGCTGAACCCTGCAGACATCTAAACTCACTCATCACCTAAATTTCCAGAGAAAAAGTTCCCTGAGCACCTATGTTTCTGTCTCTGGCCATGTATACTGCTACTTCCCAGTAGGTGTCCAGATACCTATCTCCTGCCTAAGTCCCAAAAAGTGATTCATGAACTGGGGAGGACAGGCATTTGTCCACCTAGGTCATATGGACAGCCTGATCTGGCAGGCATGCTCAGTTGTGCACTGGATGCCTCTCAGATAGGGTCCAATTAAAAATCTGTCTGGAGGAGGCAGCCACCACTTCATAACTTTAGCCGAGTGGTTAGAGCACTCACTTGGGATGTGGGAGACTCAGGTGTGTTTGCCCTTTCTGCCAGAGGGGGAGAAAGAATTTGAACAGGGGTCTCTCAGCTCTCAGGAGAGCACCAGGATCAGACTGGATTCGGAGTCTCCCAACTGAATGGCCTAACTACTAGATTACAGGCATTCCCTCTCTCCCCCTTTTCTCTCCCTCCACCAAATGGCTACTCCACTGTGGATAAATATTTAATTGCTGGGCCAGAGAGAGCGAGCAAGAGAGTGCATGTTAACAACTCTATAGCTCAGTGCTTAGGGCAAGCACATTGGAAGTGAAACCCTGGGTCCAGTCACCCTGCTCCAATTATTCTTTTATTTATCCATAGTGGAACAGCTTCAGCTGGAGAGCCTGAGGTGTCCCACAACAGAATACCTCATAGCTCAGTGGTTAGAGCAGGCCTACACAACATGCGGCCCGCGTGGCCTCACTGTGCGGCCCGTTGGGGGTGAGGAGGCAAGCGGCAGGTGAGAAAGGGGGGTTAAAGAGGCAGGCGGGCAGTGGCGGGGAGTGAGTAGGCGAGCTGGGGGTGGGGGTGGGGGGCTGAGGAGGCGAGTGAGGGGTCAGTGGCTGACCTGTTCTACTGATCTGGTCTGGCTCCCAGCCCCTCTCCAAGGGTTGCAGCTATCTGGATGTGCTGCCTTCCACGCCTTCCTCAGTCACCCCTCATTCATTCAACAGGGCAATTGATTACAAAGTTGGGGGGGAAGAGCTTGTTCTACTTCTAGCAAAAAAGACATTTTTCTTTTACCTTAATTATACTACCTTAGGCGCCCACTATAACATATTACCAAGGTTCAATACCACTGTTTTGGTGGGGCAACGCAGGGGAAGGAGGGTTTGTTTCTGTGGGGCGGGCATGCTGGGGGTGGGGGGGTTCGGTGGGGGGGTTCGGCCCTCAGCTGTTTTCTTTGGAGTAATATGGCCCTCGCCGCTTTACGAGTTGTGCAGGCCTGGGTTAGAGCATTCACCTGGGAGGTGGGGATTGAACCTGGGTTTCCCGTATCCCAGGTGAGTGCTCTGACCACTGGGCTAAAAGTTCTGGTGATGGTGCCCACCTTAGCACCTAACAAAAAATGGTTTTGGTGCCTAAGCCATCTGACTCCAGGCAGTGGGTTCCTCTTCTGGCGCCATCCTGCAGCCCAGACTTAAGCGCTTATCTCTGTGAGAGGGATGGGACTTCACACCCCTCTCATCGGCATGTCCCAGGGTTGCTGTAAGTGGCTCCTCACCTAGCGTGCTGCTGGCTTTTGTCAATCACGTCTAAGGTGCCCATCACTCCCCATTCATTGTACAGGGAGTTTTGGTGCCTAACTCAGGATTTGTGCATCTCAATGGTGCTCCCTATGATTTTCACCTAACTGCAATGCCTACATCCCTTCATGGTTCCAGGCCTTAGTGCGTAGATAGCACAGAGAGGAGCACAAGAGAAATCCACAGATTAGGTAAAAATAATACTTAGCCCTTGCACTAGATTTCTCACAGAGAAATAAGGCAGCTAATCACTGGGTTTGATTCTCTCCTGCCCCGAGCATTATTTGATGCGGAGAATGGGGGTCAGGGAGGTAATTCCAATTCCCTGCCTTGACAAGAGCTCTAATTTGCCCCATTGACAGTGTCCTTAATGGACACCGCGGAGCATGGGCACAGAATAGGTACGTTTCTGCCAGATGGGAACTCCCTTCTGACCGGGGTATTTGCTACTGCCCAATTTCCACCTCCTGTCTATACTGCAATCACAGGGTGCAAGTATAGCAAGCTTTAATCTAGCTAGCCTGGATACCGTAACTTCAGTGTAAGGTAACCATATGAGTAATTACCCATTGTTCTGGGCAGGCTTGTACAATCTGTGGTGAAGTGCGCACTGCTGCGGCTTCCCTGCTCCGGGACCTGAGTTAGCTAGATTCAAGCTAGCTCAGGTGTTTCTACTGGATCTGCAAGCACACCCCTTGATTGCAATATAAACATACTGTAAGTGGTAGAAAGGGGCCAGGCCCAATTAGAGAATCTGGCCCAAAGCATTCATTGCTGAGGTTGAATCTGTTTCCCATTTTGAGTCCAGTTTTCAAGCCCCTTGAATTTCTGTGAAATTATGACAGACATAATTCACACATGGCTTTCCCTTAAAACGCAGGCTTCTGGCCCGCTTACAATTCATCTGCACATCACACCATATTTTGTCTCAAGTTCAGAATTGTAATGACTTTTGCCAGGTTTCAGTTTTTAATCAGAAAAGGTTTGCAAAGCTTTAACTTCAATGAAGAAGAAGATGCAAACTAGTTCCACTCCTAATATAAGGAGTGATCAATAATCAGAGAAATACATTTTCAATCTTAAACTACTGCATTTTGGTTAAATGGTACAAATCTGCTTCTGATTAATAACTAAGCATGAAAGAGGAGGAAAAGAATTTTATGATCTATGCCACTGGGATGAAGTATTACTACTGTCACAAAGGATGTCACATTGTTTCAGCAAGATGGCCTCTGACGTCAGAAATGCCTCTCTCAACAGCTTGATTTATAAATGCAATTCACAATTGTTCTATACTGTAATTAATACAAAGCAAGAACAAAACAGCTGTGCAATCTCACCAATGAGAGGACTGTAATCCAAAATCACATTAGCATAGCAATATTTAGGAGCATGCTACAACATGGTGGTTCTCAAACAATTGTTGATTGGCTACTTATGGGCTGCAGAGCATTTCCAGAAGGTTTGCAAAGGAGCGTCTGTCATAATAGTGAGGTATCCGTGAGACTTCATTATATCTGTAGCCCTTTTTTGACCCATTAAATTCACAAACAACCCCCTTCCTGCAGCCTCTGGGGCTCCTTCATGTCTTTACTCAGCATTCCCTTTGCATACATTCAACCATGACCAAACTGCAGAGGAAATCAACACTGGAGAGCCAAATACACAAGAGTGCTGGATGTTATGTCCTGCGCTCCTGCAACATCACCAGGAGAGGTTAGAGCAATTGGGGCTGAGGACAAAGACAGGAGATTCAAAACTAATAATAAAAAGAGTAAAATTCTAAATAGCACAGACAAAACATGGTAGGATATCACAGTATACCCTCTTTATTTACACCCTGTCTTCATAATTCTGACAATATAATTTTTCCATACAACCAGGCACTATAACTGGTGTGGACTTGGGGGTGGGCATCCACAAGCAGGTTAAGTGGCCTACAGTACAATGCTCTAGCATCATCAACTGAACACCAAGGAAACTCCACCAAGGAATTTGCAGATAATTCACCTTCTATACATAGGTTCTTCCCTTAGCATAAATCACAGAATTCTATTGGTATAGAAATATATTAACCATGAGAAAAGAGCTAACACAATGGCTAACAAGAAATGTCTTATCACATGGCACATCTTTGGGAACATTGCATTGATCCCTCTGGATGCTACCATGTACTTTTCTACTCTCCAGAATTCATCTGCTTCATGACATTATTCCAGACAACAAATTAACACTCCTTAAAGCTTTTAGTGATCAAAGCTTACCCTTCACAAGTTTGTTAATAACAAGAACATGCCAGAGCTGTCTGGCTCCAGTTGGAAAAACAGTTTAGATGACACTTGAAGCTACTGTGGGAAGATGAGGAAGTTGGGGAAGTCAGATGTAAGTTGGCTTGAGAGCAGCAGAGCTCTTCTTTTTTGAATGACAACAGTTGAAATGAAACTAACATTTTCATTTAGTTTAAGCTCTTCAGATATAAGTAATGACAGCCTGGATTAGAACTGATCAAAACACTGACATGTTCCTGTGAAAAAATTCAAAGTGTTTTTGTGGGAAAAGTAATAAAGGGAAAGTAAGTGTTTGTGCAAAGTTCTTTACATTCTCCCTTCCTCTCCCATTTTATCTCCTTCCTTTTACCTTTTCCCACAAATATATTTCATTCAAGATTCATTCATGGGGGAAAATGTCCAGGTTCTGAGCTGCTCTGCTCCAGTGATATTACCTATAGTTGTTGTTTTACTGCCTTCTAGTGGTGAGGGTTCAGAAACAAGTAAGGTGAGCTTTTTTTAGCAAAAAACAAAGAAAAAACCCCTAAACCAACCAAATAAAAAAACACAGTTAAGGGGGTTAGATACCCATCTTCCACTGACTTTTCAATCAGAATTGGGAGTAAAACTTTCAAAAGCACCTAAGCGCCTTAGAAACATGCCATTGACTTTCAATGAGGGTCCTAAGGTTTAGATTCAAAAAGACATTGCGATGCTCAGCAAATGGAGAGAGATTTTAGAATTGCAATCCATAAAGCCAGCACACTAGACGGGCAGTCCATTAAGCCAGCCTATCGGAGATGGAGTACATGCTAAGCCCTGCCCTTGTGAGATAGGCTCCTAAATCCAGGCTCCAGGGAGGTTCCTAGCTCTGCTAGTGATCCACAAACCAGGGAAAGATAGGTGCTCCTCCACCTAAATTGCATGCGGGGCCCAATCTGATAGGGATACTCCACACAAAACAGCTGGAGGAGAAGACCCTCTCTTATAATCTTTAGCCTAGTGGTTAGCGTACTCACCCAGGATGCAGGAGATCCCCAGTTCAAGTCCCCCACTCTGCCTGATGAGGAGAAGGGACCTGAATAGGGCACTTCCACCTTTCAGGTGAGTGCTCTAACTACTGGGGTATGGAATATGCTGATGTGGCGCTCCCTCAAGCTGTCCTACTGAAGTTGTTCCACTTTAACTGAATAATTAAATATTAATTGGTGATGGAGAGTTACAATGACTATAGCCTAGTGGTTAGGACAAAAATCCCTTCCCCCATCAGGTGTGAGGGGGACTTGAATTGGGGGTTTCCCACATAACAGGTCAGTACCCAACTGTTAAAAAGGAAGATGAGGGCCTATCTTCCTCCAATTCATGGATCGCACTGGGGCTTGCACAGGAGATAGGCACCAAGACACCAGGAGCGAGGCAGCAATATGCATGCATAGAGGCGGAAATATAGGCGTTCGCTGACAGTCGAGCAGGAGTTTTGTGGAGCACAGTGGAGCCTAAAAATGGGACTTTGATGCCTAAGTACCTTTGTGGATCCCATCCTAAGTCACTTGACCACCCATAACAACAATTGCAACAGTGCCTAACTTAGCCAGGCAATACAGAAAATTCCACCCTTAATGAAGATGGCTGACTAAACAGAAGTCTCTGCACTCATGTCATAAATATTTCAAAACATGCCAGTTGAGTCAGCGAAGTGTGTGGTTGCCTCTTATCGTACATGCATTCACAGAAAACCTCACAGCATGTTGCCACTTGGAATTACTTGTGAGCAAGACAAATGACAAAAAATTGGGTGTGTTTTTTTTAAACATTTTGATACATTGCAAAGTGGTTTTTCTTTTAATTTTACACCACATCGTTTGAGATGACATCAAACAACATAATTTGTCATGACAAGATATATAAAAAAATTAAAGAGGGATTAAAAGAAAACCCAGTTTTGAGAGTTGGCTAGTTGGAAAAGGCTGTAATTTAAAGCAGAAAGGCCTGGGTTGGATTATTCTGACAAACTGAAAGGAGGCAAAAATTTGCCACATGTTTGTGCGGAGGATATGAAATTGAGGGGATGCAGTGTTTTCTGATGAGCGAGTACTAGCAGCCAAGAGATTCAGGGTTCTAACCCCAGCTCTGCTAAGAGGTCTAATTAAGGGAGAAGGCCCAGCTACATTAAAAACTACCTGAATAGTTACACTTCTCTGGGATAACGCAGCTCACAAAGCTAATGAGAGTAGGGGACAAAGCATTCTTGACTGAGGGGATCTGGCTACGTAACAAACTCCCAGAAGAGATTAGGCAAATCTGAAGCTTGATCTTTTTCAGGAAATGTACAAAATTTCTCTCTTGGTAAAAGCATTTCTGCTACAGCAAAAATGACACTCAGTGTCATAACATTTACTCCCCCTCTACCTACTCCCTGCCCCACCACAAAAATGTAACACGAACAAATCAACCAACCAAAACCAAACTACACCAAGCAGTTTTTACCCCAAAAAGGAAGAAGTCCAAGAGATTCCATTATGCCCACTAGGGACTTTGCTATTGATTTTCCACAGAAGGCACTCAGATACAGTGGTGATAGCATAAAGCCTTAAGATAGAAACTGTGTGGATGACAAGGCTTATTTACCCTCCTCAGAGGAGGATCATGGGGATCAGAGCAAATGTTTGTAGAGACCTTTGAAAAGAGTGCTATTGTTAAAAATACCAGCACACCTCTCACTTAAATAAAGAAGATAATGAAATTTTAGGTTACTGCAGCTCCTTTCATCTCGAAGTACCCTACTTTTCTTCATTAACAATAAAAACAACAGGTCACTGAAGTATAGCCATCGTTCAGCAAACAACTGGCACTCAGCAGCACTCGGCATCATGTAGAACGTGAAGGTGGAATTTTGGGACAGGGCACAAGAACAAGCCCTTAATCTTACATGGGAATTTTAAGATCTAAATTTCCAAAATAGCACCTTCCTTATACAAGCACAATCTATGACTGAAATCATATTGCAATCAGAAATCTGGGTACTTGCACCTTAAACTACTGATTTGGAGTACAAATCAGGTACAGTGATCAGAGATGCAATCATTCTGATGTACACCCATCAAATTTTGTGGGAGCAAGTTTTGCCTGTCAAAAAGGGAGGGTTTTTAAAAATGTACCCTACATGTCCACATGGAGCCGACAGAACTTCCATTTCTAAGGACTCACTTGAGGGCCATCCATATAGCGTTCATGGCAGTTAATTTACTTTTTTCAGGTGGATAGAGGGAGGAACCCAGCCTGCCAGGATTTTAACGTTAGTTCCGGAGAGTCTATGTATGCCAGTTTTAAAACCTAGACCCACCTATGCTTCAGGTCAAGGAATGTATAATTTTGAGACTGACTCATGGACAAATTCCACTTGGAGGTATTCAGGATTTCCAAATGGATATTAGCTTTTGGCCTGTGTACGTTGCAGGACAATTTTGTTTCCACCAATCCTTGCCATCTCAACTCGCATTACATCATGTTATGTTTTGCCTGAATTTGGGCCAGGTTTTTAAAAGCACAAATCAGTGGCCAAAGCCAGTCGTGTATATAAATGAGGCACACTCGTTTAATAATCTTGCCTTTGGCCTCCTGAAATGATACATTAGAACAAAACACATGAGAAAACAAAGCCCCAATTAACACACCAACTGAAAATTGATGCTCTTGGTTCATGGTAACAGCTTTCAATCTGGGTGTTGCATATTGGATTATATTCCTCATGATTCAAAAGGCAGAACGAACTGGGAAGAGGCTGTGGAGCCTACAGAAAGACACAATCCTACTCAGCACCAGCCACTCATAGTAACTTGATATCAAGGGCTAGTAATTATCGTCAAGGAGAACAATAGGAACCAAGTGTAATTGGAAGTCTGGTTATGATTAAAGATGAGTCAAACTGGTTTGGAATATGAACATAGAACTGTTTGGAAGTCCATTAACTACATAAAATGGATATAGATGTAAAGAGGGATTTTCAAAAGCACTCAGCTTTGGACTAAGTCTGTTCTCAGGGAAGTCAATGGAGTTTTATTGTTAGATTTAATGGGAGCAGAGGAGAATTTTGAAAATCCTGCCCATATGGTTCATTTCAGAGAGAACTCTGCTGCCATTTCTTTGCTGTCACTTTCCAGTGACCCTCTGTTACCAAGGTGGCTTTGCTACATAAGGGATAGTGTCAGGACCTGGGGGTTGTCCGGGGAGTGTTCACCCCCTACATAGTAGTAAGCATATATATGTGGGGCAGGGATGTAGAATCCACTGCTGTGAAGATCTTCCAGTCTTCTTCCCCGTGGCAGGGCAGACTAGATGAAGGCTGAAGTAACCTCCATGTAATGGCACCATAGTCTGAAGGGAGGATTCATCTCAAGCATTCATCTTCTGCATGCTGCTTAGACTAGGAGCTGAAGTGAGGATTTGGCCATTAATGTTTGTGCCAATACACCTCTGTGGTACTTCCTGGAATAATACAGCAATCTGGGCTCGGTGGATGGCATAGAGATCTCATTTCAAATGTTTTGTTGCAGTTTAACATCACAGGGGATTTGTATTAGGGCTACTCCTGAGAGATGGCTAGGAAACATCAGCAAGTGGTCACTACTTTCTGCCTCCCACAGATAATATGGAACCTGCAATCAAACCATCCCTGGCTTTCTTTTGCCAAACCAAAACCTGATGGATAAGATTTTGTAAAAAACAAAGCATGACCTCTTTAGCCCCTCTCTAAAGATGGTTTTATCAAGCAACAATACTCACAAAGAATTGGTTACAAATAAGTTGGAAGCCATCATTTGTGCATGGTTCTGGAAAACTTCTAGTTTGTGACAAAAGACATGAGGAGGAGATGATGATGATGATGGTGATAGGTACCATGAAATACAAAACTTGGCAGACAAAAACTCATTGTTTGCAGACATTGATCATATGAATTACTTTTATCATGACGGAGCCTCAGGCGGACTCTTGCTTGGAAAAATAACTGATTTTTTAAAAAAAAAAGTTAAATGAATTAATTGGTGGTGAAATATTTAATAATGGGCCTAATAATGAAAGACTTTTATTCCCACAGGAGAGGTAAAGCACAGGCAGTAGGTATACAAATTTATCTATCTTGCCCTATGTGAAACTCTGTATTAACCCCCGACACACTACTGTAATGATCTTTGTACAAAATATGCCTTGTGAGGTATCATTTGAAAACTAATCATTCAATGATCATTAATTTTCTTGATGTGTGTTAAAAGCTAAGATTATATGCTGGAATTATGACAAAAGTGTGTGTAAACCAGATATGTCCAGGGAGCTATTAAACCAGCTTATCATAAACAAAGGAATGTGTGTTTACCTCAGTTTACACATAAGCAGTAGACTGGACCATCACGACAGCAGGGGAGGAGATGGCAGGAAATAGAACTATTTGCATTTCAGAAAATAGAAGTGGGGGATTTAAAAACAGAGCTTCCTTCACCACCAGGCTCCATGACACCTTCCTCACTGCTTAAATAAACTTTACTTTGCAGGGTAAACCTCAGAAGAATTCATTTCAAAGGTGTGCTGGTCTATAAAGACAGAGATTCTGAACCTCTAGTGATAAACAATTGAATCAACTGATTGTATACCAGGTTACTAGATTATAAAAGTGTATCTAGTGAAGTCTTTTCTGAAAGTTAATGACTCTCTGGTGATTAATGTCATTGTGAAATGTCTATACTAACACTACATGAGGAAATATGGAAACTAAATGATATTGTATTTTAAAGTCTATGGAAAAAGAGAGAGAAACAGTTTCCCTCCCAGACAGGAGAGAAGGAAGCTATTTACTTGTTTCCTATGTAAATTAAGGATGGAGGAATCAAAAACAATGGAAGCCTCATTTACATACAAGGGGATGGGAAGCCTACAGGAAGAGAAGAACAGCATGAGATCATCTTGTCTCTTAAAATAAAGTCATAGAGCTGTGGGAGATATAAGTAAAGACAGAAGCCATCTTTGGCATCCACCACTAAACAGAGACAAGGAATCAGAGCTCTTACAAGATGAGAAAGATGAGGTCCTTCAATCAAAGGTGGATTGAAGTCTTTGGAAACAGAATATAGGTGAGCAATCTGCTTAGGCAAAGCCTATACTTTGCTAGATCAAGTTTCAGACTTTTAGATGGGTTTTCACTTTTATTTGCTTACAACTATTTCTAACTTTATATCTTACATTTGAACTCATTTAAAATCCTATTTTGTTAATAAACGTGTTTTACTATTAATCTAAACCAGCAGTGTTGCATTTGAATTAAAGTGAATCTTAACTCCAGTTAATGCGGCAAGCTGGCGGGTTGTGTGTCTTTTAGAGGAACATTCGGACCCTACCATTTCTCTGAACGGTCCAGAAGTGGGCTAGACATTACAGACCTCACAATTTTGGGGAAATTTGAGATTGGGAATATGTTGGGGTCACCTTGATGGTTATAACTAAGGCTGCTAGAAGCCAGAGTGGGGTTGTGGGGCTGTGTACAGACTGCTAGGATCAGACCTGCTGAACTAAGGCTGTCTAAAGGCACAGACACTTCAGGGCATGACCTGCATGCTGGTAGGCTAGTTGTGATCATCCTAGGTTGTGAGCTACAGCAGCAAAGCATTGTGAAGCACTCTGGGGTTGCGGGGCAAGTGGTGACAACCTCTCACTGATCTGGATTGCACCCCAAAATACCATCACACCCTACCACTGGCTGACACCAACTCTGTTCCGGAAGAAACAGATCTAAGGCTGGTGTATCTTCCCTATGATACTATGAAAAGGGTGCTCATCAGTGTTAATTGTGAAGTTAATTTTTGTGGCATAGATACCTTTTCACTGGGAACTGGACACATGCAAACAAGTAGCCATTAGACACTTTGGACCTGGGCTGTAATAGTGATCCCAAAGTGCAAGGCAAGCTATGCTATTAGCAAAATCCATCATCAGCTCCACCACCCTTCAAAAACAATGAGTCTAAAACCAATTGTATAATTTCCCTTTATGCAACTCTGCCCTAAAGATGTGCCAACTGACTTTGATGGATTTACACAAGGAAAAAATTTGGCCTACTGTACATTAAACACCAGCATGGTTGAAAACATGCTCTGAAAGGCTGAACTGAAATTAAAACTTCTCTTCCACTAATAACAGCTTAAGAGCTTCATTTTTGGTTCATGATGACTAGAAAAAAAATCATTCTGTTTTATAATCCCCTTGAAAGTGATACCCTCTGAATCAATTGTCGTAATGTTTTTCATCTGACGGAAGAAAGGTAAGACAGCGCTACGTTGCATTTTCTTTCTATTTGGGGGGGAGCTGGAAATAATTTGGAGAAGAGTTTATTTCCAACTTTCCAGCCCTTTTTTATATAATTAACAGGATGTAAGAGCCTTAGACATAACAAATAGAGGTTGGAAAAACCACGAACTCTCCATATGGGGTTTAGTTCCTGTTTACTAGTATCCTGTTTACAACATGGGCTTTGATGGTCAGATCATCAGGCCTCTCATGTTTCCAGCAAGGCTGTGCTTATTCTGTACTTACAAAGACGAGGAAGAATTTTTAATAAAAAAAATGTAGAGGAAACAAAGGAGAAAGATTATAACAATATGTATCATTACAGGCTCACACATTGTTTTGTGTGAAGACGGGAAGGGGATGTCAATTAGCCGCCAGAATAGCAACATGGAACAAATGCTAGCTCTCCCTCCCATGTCAAAGTCTGGGCTGCATAACCCATCCCACAGAGCAGTGGGGAATCACCGCCACTTGTGGTGTCTTTCTACCAGCTGTGTCTGAGATTTCACGGTTGCTAGAGTGCTCGGTCTGTTCATCCCCATGGCAGGGGGCAGGTGCTTCCTTTTTTAGGTCTGCTTGTGGTCCAGTGGCAGGAGAATGCGATCCTGAGTCAGGAGCTTTGAGTTTTAACTGCGCCTTTTGCACAGAGCAGCAGCAAGTGGGACTTGATGGACCTCAGCAACTTGTGGGATCAAGCCCTTTATTCTAATGGGCCTGAGTCAGATATTACTTAAACTGGCTTTACACTGGGGTAACTCCATTAATTTCATTGGAGTTACTCTGATTTATACCAGTGTAAGTGAGATCAGGCTCTGGCCTTATATATCTGATTTAAACAATTCCAGTGTATTGCCAAGTCCAGTGTTTGTTACCACAAGTGCAAAAAAAGCCATGGGCCAGATCCTGAGGTGTGACTGAACTGAACAGGGCATAAAGTTTATATTTACACTTCGCTGCTCCTGCCGCCGTGTGCAGGGAGGGGCAACCTTGCACTGTGTTAAGGCAGCTGAATGGCAGGTCTAACTTATGCCAGCTACAAACATCCAAAAAGAGCTGAACTTGCAGTCAAAGACAGGCATGGTACACGGGCATCTTGCCACACCCTCTTTCCTCACTTCATCAACAGCTGGGAAGTGGAGTAACATAAGACCCTCAGACATCAGCTCTACAGCACTGAGGTAATCTTTCTAGGCCTGGTTAACTTAGTTTTAGGGACCGATCCACCAACCTTGTGCCATGTCATACTAGAGAATCTGGCCTCATATTTCTGTCTATTGACCCTTAATTATATTTAATGCATTTGAGTTTTGTGTCTAGCTATATTAACACCTAACAAAAGTGTTACACTTCTTCCTATTCCACATGAATATTTTGATGCCTGTTTACGGAGACAAAAGTAAGATGGCAGTTATTAGTTTTAACAGCCAAATGGACACATTTCTGCTTACTGTAAAAGTGTGAAGGATGCAACTCTATAAAGCTGGAGCACATGTTTGCATTTGAAGGACAGCTGTGGAATTCACTCCACACTAACTTTTTGCATGAAGAAAGAACTACTGACTCCAGGGCATGGTTCATCTTATTATGAGTCTGGAAGAGAGATAAGGGAGACAAAAGGGCTTTCATTGGGTATTTAAGTTGAGGAGTAATTTAAAGTTATGGGGTATGGGAAAAAGGTGATCCGCTTAAGAAATTATATTCTAATATCTTGAGACAGTTGATGTCACATCATATCAGAGATCAGTGGGCCTGGTACCTTCATAATGAGTTAACTAGATAGGGTGATAAGGTAGTCCTTGCATCTGGATTAAGATGGCATTTAGCTCAGGGTGGGGATCCGATGGTACCAAAATCCTGAGAGCTGATTTTGTGGGAATGTAGTCGCAAATAGTGATGATCTTGTGATAATCCCATCTTCTTTGGCTGAAAGCTTGGCCTCAGGCACAGACCCTTTTCCAGTTTGGGACCCTAGTTGGAACCAAAACTATAAGAACAAGTTCTGATCTTGGGATGTTTTTCCCACAACTCCTATGAAAGTTGGAAAACCTTGGATTTGGTGTTGTAGTTATGATCATCTCTAGCTATCACTTTCTGCTACTTATATTCAGAAAAGGGCACCTACTCTTTTTACAAATAAGCTTCCAATTTTTTCCCCTCTGCTGTTCAGAATAACCTATGACAAGTTTGTAAATTTCTTTCAATACCAATCTCATTCTGTTCTACTTGGCATATATTGATTTTTTTCTCTAGTGTTTCTGATGGAATTGAGATTAATACAGTAGGATTAAAAAGTTACTACAAGGGAAAAAATCCTAATGACAAGAGCAGGGATTTAAAAGAAAAATTGAGACTCTGGAAGGTTTTTTCCATCATTTTGAAACCATGTGCAACTTAGAAAGTAGCAAATGCGTAAGTAAATGCAAACTTTCAATCTTAAATGAACTCAAATTTTGTTACAAATAGAGCTGAAGAAGTTATACACACCATATGTAAAATATCTAATAAATTTAACCCAGTTTATTGCTTGCAAATCATTTGCAAACACACTTTGATTTTCTGAATTTACTCAGTATTTGTAATAGTTCACATCTAAAGCCATATTACTAAATCTCATTTACAAGGTTTTATGTGCTGGGTTCCTACATTATATTAATAAGGCCAGATCAACTGGTGAATTCAACGGCGCAATGCCAATTTATGCCAGCTGATAATCTGGTCCTTGCATTTCATATGGTTAAAAAAAAACAAAAAAAACAACAACACTTCCTTCTGTATCAGACAAAATATGATGACATGAGGGCTATCCTATCTAGCAATAATTCATTTTCTAAACAAAGAATTATTCATGGCTTATGAAAGGATAGGAAAGCCCCAGTGACTCAAATGGCATCACTTTAAGCAGTGTGGTTTGAAGAGTACATGACAGTCAGAACAAACCATCCTTTAGGGATTACATGTCATCAGGGAGATGGTCTCCTGGGACAAAGTCCAAAAAGTTCCTTGGGAAATTCTGGAAGAAGGATAATCATTCACCCCTTCCCCCAGCTTTACTTTTTTTGTCTGTGGATTGTTTTAGTGCTCATGAAAAGTGCTGCATTGGCAGCTCTGGAGACCCTGATCAATTGGTAGCATTAACTGTTACATATACTGCATCATAAATGTGCATGGCATTTAAAAGACAAATCAAAAAAATAA
This sequence comes from Mauremys reevesii, assembly GCF_016161935.1. NCBI lineage: Eukaryota > Metazoa > Chordata > Testudines > Geoemydidae > Mauremys > Mauremys reevesii. Next base: position 37,638,285 of record NC_052635.1, on the reverse strand, counting down.
TGTTTAGATGGGACAGATAACAGGAGAGAGACAAATTCAGAACTCCTGATTCACACCTCTATAAGTGAAGAAAAAATCAGGCCCCAAAGGAGTTACTTCAGATTTAAACCAGTGTAATTCCATTGGCGCGAATTCCCCTGTCATTAACACCATGGACATGGAGACAAGGTCCCATTCTTATTCTGCAAGGTGCTTCCTCTGCGTCAGGACTGAGACACAGTCGCGCTGATCCCTGTGCTGAGCATGCTAAAAAGGTCTTCAGTAGTACTAACTTTGGTGACTTTATGCATGTATTATGGACAGCTGGCCATTGGAAAGAAAACCAACCAATTCACTTCATGTAGGCCAGTGAATTAGTACTGCCCTGGAGCTGAACAAGCAGCTAAGAGGTGGAATGTGCAATAACCAAATGCCAATACCTGTAGCCACTCAACTTCTAGTAATAATCCATAAAGTCAATGTTTCTAGACAGAATCTGGCTCAGTGGGGCAAAAGCATCCCTGGCTTAACTCCACTGAGCCTCATTTGAATCATAGAATTTGAGGCCAGAAAGGACCACCAGATAATCTAGTCTAAACTCCTATGTAGCCCAGGCCACTAAACACCCCGCAGGCCACCCACAAAGCCCAATGACCAGAATTATACCAAAATATTACAGCCCCTAGGAGACTAAACCATAGTATGCTGCAGGCAGAGAACAGGAGGGACTGAGATGCACCAATGCCTGGGACTCTTCAATGCGGATTGAGGGCACATGGTTACATTGCAGGAGGAACTCAGCACTTCACAGGGCCAGCCTATCTTAATGCCCTATCATCCCTCAAAACACTCTTGTGAAGTCGTTAAACATTATACATTGATAAGTATAAGGGACTTGCACAACATTGCAGTGAGACAGCAAGAGATATATAATAGAAGCCAGGCGTCCTGATCCCAAGTCTCCTGCTATAGAGAGACACACACACACACACACACACACACACTGCGACTAGCTGTTATGAAAATATAATTCACTTCAGAGATATCCTACTTAGGAAAACTTAAAATAGCCAAGAGTAGGCCAAAGCTATCATTTATTATATTGTTATTAAGGATAAGCATTTCAATTTTATTTTGAGCTGAAGTGTGTAGATTTCATCATACAAGTCTGGTCATCTATTTGCCACAGGTCTTGAATTGCTGCCTTTCAGCAAGAAGTGTGGATTCATCTTTTTTTATTATAATTTAACATTCTTTATGTTGATAATAAATCAGCTAACAACTTCGGTCACTGTTAAACTCCAAAATATCAAATCAAGCTATTACACAACCACATACACTGCCCTCTGTGCAGCTTGCTGTTTGTTCTTTGTGATTTTTTTCTTGGAGTCAGTTGCCTCAATTTTTGCTCTAGAGAACTCCTGTTGTCCCACCTAACTCCATATACAAGACACCCTGTGTGACAAGACTGTCAAAAAAATGCAGAAAGGACATCATGGTTCATTAATTTACTGAATGGCACTAAGGCCAGTGCTTCAGCAGGGAAAGTCATTTCTGGGGCCCTAATCTTATCTCTGAGCTGCCCTCCAAGGGAAATCTCATGAGACCCTTCCATCAAAGAGCAAGTCATACTAAGTAGAGCCGGTTGGAAATTTTTACCATGTGTGTTTTAACATTGAAACTGTTCACAGCAAAGGGTCAGCTTCGACAAATTTCCCATTTTGAAATTTTCAAAATGAAAAAGTTCTGGGTTTTGGTTGAAATTTACTTTTTGGTTAGAAATTTAAGTTATTTTATACTAGAAAAATAAAGCTCAAGATGAAAATGAAAAGTTTTAAAATGATCTAAATGAAATATTTTGACTGACCCAATCAAATACAAAAAACACTCCCAGATTTTTGATTCACAGTTTTTATAGAGATTTTGACTTAATGCCCTAATTCAGGATGGGAACTTTTCTAAATCTTAAAAATTCTCACAGGATGAAAAGCCATTTCCCACCCAGCTCTAATAATGGTGAACAGGGCTGCAGTTGTATCATATGTAATATGCCAATGAAAAACAAAATCTACTTTAATAATTATGGGATATTTTTAAAAATTCAACAACGAAGGCCAGATTCTGATCTGAGTTATGTGGATTTAAATATAAAAATACTCAGCTTCAATGGAGTTATTCAATATTTATGTCAGTGTAACTAAGAGTGGAATCTGCCCCATAACATTAAATTCCTATACATGAACAGCAAGAAAAAAAATCAATAGAGGGCACTTATATTAGAGCATAACTACAGTGCAGTCAATGTAGCGGTAATTATTTACACCATCTGAAGATCCAGTCTTCTGAGTCTGTCATTGGAAGTTACCTTTCCAGATGGCAGGATGCCTGTTTCTGGATTTATGACATGTCTGTAATCCACTCATTTTGTAGCCCTAACGCACTCACATGAAATGACAAACAAGAGTGTGGATGATATGTTTTTATTATAAATTGCTCTGAGCACATAACTATTCCAAGATAATTTTCCCTCTCTTGAAATTAATGCCAAAACTTCCACTAACTCTGGTGGGGTAGAACTGGACCCTTTATACCTGCCTTGGCTTAATAACAAAAACAAGAGGTTTCCTGAGAAATCTAATGCCTGCAGCCCGATTCTTGTTTCATGCTGGTTTACAACCCTTAGCCTGCAGTAGTTCACTCTCATTTGCATCAGCATACATTACATTAAAATCATTAATTTAAATACTGTAAGGGAAAAAGAGAATGCAAGTGAGAGTGAAAAATGGAACATCCACCAGCTTCAGCTCCATGGCCTGTGCCAACCTATGTCCCAATTTTTGGTTCTGAAAGCTCCTGAGAACTGCTGTTCTGACAGGATTTCCGCTGCACCCAAAATGGAACTGGAAAATAGGCCATTCTTGGACAAGGATCTGACTCACAATCAAAACCACTGAAAGAAGGATTCAAATCCAAAATCTCCTTCCCACTTCCAAATTCAATGGGGTTCAGATTAGAGGCTCCAGTTTTTGATTAATCTCCAATCTATAAATTATAAATTGCACTTTAGATTGGGGTAGTGGGTTTTTGTTTTGTTTTTAAAACTTTATCCTGTAGTGAATTATCAGACATCAGCAGGCAGAGGTCCCTAATTGAACAGCTGTCACAATCTTAAAACTCCAGGGGCCTTAACTATGATACTATCACATATGCAACTGTGCTGCATCTGTAGAAAATCTTAACCAAAATACAGTATTATCTCCTCGGTAACCATGTTACTGCATTCAAGGTGCTTATTAGTTTCCTAATTAAATTTCACAAACATTCTAACTGTGACAGATTCTTGGTGATCTTTTCTGCAGTAATTTAGATGGGATGCCAGAGGGAAAGGGTGGGGCAGCCCGTCTCATTTCATGCCAAGATTCTGTGCTACCAGTTACACTCGTCAATATCTTGCTTAAGCATTTAGCAGTTATAAAGAACTCATTAAAAGGCTTAGATTTATTAGAAGCACCTCAAGCTCATTAAGAAGTCAGAAAAAATGTGAAGCCCTTGCAGCCACATGCTCTTTATGAAGCTGTCTGAAAAGCAGACTGAAAAATGAAAAAATGTTTTATTTTATTAAAATTTTGCATTGAGGGTTTTTTGTTTGTTTTTTTAAATTTGCCAATTTTTCAGCATAAAAAAAAATGTTCAGCTTTTGGGTTTGTTTTTTCCCCTTTTCTCTCTCCTCCCCCCCCCCTTGTTTTCCAATAGCAAAATGGATAAAGTGGGGAAAAGAGGAAAAGTTGAGGAGGAAAGGCAGGGGAAGGAATGGAGGGGAAAGGAAAAAAAAGAATCAGAACTGGGAAGGAACCTAGAGAGGTTATCTAGTACAGTCCCCTGCACTCATGGCAGGACTAATTATCTAGACCATCCCTGACAGGTGTTTGTCTAACCTGCTCTTAAAAATCTCCAGTGACTGAGATTCCACAACCTCCCTAGGCAATTTATTCCCAGAGCTTAACCACCCTGACAGTTAGGAAGTTTTCCTAATGTCCAACCTAAACCTCCCTTTGCATTTTGTTTTTTGTTGTTGAAAAATATTTGAAAATTTAATTTTTTTCAAAGTTTCTGTGAATATTTTCCATTTTTTGGGGGGGAAGCTATTTTTCATCAAAAAAGGTTTCAAACAAAAAAATTCAGTCACCTCTACTCTTAACCAAATTACTGTCATTAATTACAACTAAATGGATTTTGTGGGGTGGAAAAGGTCAAACATCTAAAGCTCTATTGGAATACAATAGTCATAGATTAAATTCAATTAAAAATTTAAACTGGCACAAACGTGGCCACGGCCAGAAACACTGTTTCTTTTGCACAAACTTTGGTCTTGATCCAGCAAAGTGATGAGGTCCCACAACACTAATGAAGTCATGATATCAGTGACATCTGAAGTCAATGAGACTAGAGGGGTCTCAGCACTTTGCAGGATAGGGCTCCTTACCTGACTGAAGATGAAAACCAGCCCTGTAATACTAACAGGAAGATTGCCAGAATGTCAGCAAGAAACCCCTTGCTTCATAAAACAAATATGCTTTGCAAAACTGGAGTACACCTTCAGACAAAGGTACAATCCTGGCTCCATTGAAGTCAATGGGAAAACTCCTTTAGACTTCAGCAAGGCCCAATGTCATCCATGGAAGAAAGCGTTGGCTTCAGTAGGGCTGGTCAGAAAATGGCTCTCTTTTCCCCTGGGAAAAAAAAGTTTAGTCTTCATTGAAAAAAAAAACAACAGAATATTCATCCAAAAGCTTCTGAACAATGAACATTTTGGTTTCCAGGTGAAAATTTTTGCTTTCAGTTTTCCAATGGAAAAATGTATTTATTTTGAGAAAAGCAGACACTTTCTCCAAATATTTCCATTTAGTGGAAACCCTATTGGTCAAAAATAAGTGGTGATGGAAAATTCTCTCTCAGCCCTACTTGTCGTGTATCTTTGCAATGTAGTTAGAGTGACAGATGTCCCAATTTTATAGGGATAGTCCTGATTTTGGGGTCTTTTTCTTATATAGGCTCCTATTACCCCCCCACCCCCGTCCTGATTTTTCACACTTGCTGTCTGGTCACCCTAAATGTAGTGCCATGTATTACCTTCGAGCAGTATTCAGAGCTCCACTGGTCTTAACATACCACATAGGCTTCTGCCCTTGGGCACATTAATACAGAATCTGTCAGACACCAATCTGCTTAAACACCTTTTTTCCTGGATATGGTGTTGTAAAATCAGTTGATAGTGAAAGAGGGTGGGGAAAGAAGCCAGGCCATTGTTTCATTTCCCCTTCTGTAAACTGCTGACGGGGGTTCATGGTGAGGCATCCCCTCTTCTGGTCTGCCAGAGGTAAAGGCTGGGCTGAGTTGCACTGGGCCTTGAGCAGCTGTTTGATTTGCTTGTGCTTCTATGTTGCCCAAGTCACAAGAGCACCCAAACTTTTAAGTTTTATTGGCAGTGAAGCAGAACTTTGAACCTTTCAATTCACACTAATCTTCCCCTTAAGGTTTCCTGTCCAGTAGTTCAATATGTACATCTTTAAAGGCCTTTTAAAAAAACATTTGCCTGCAAGTTACAGCTGTGCTTACTCATGGAAGTAGGCAAGTGCCTTTGGTTTTGCATTCATATTTAGTAATATTAACGAATTAGGTGAAATACATGATCTGCCAGAGTGAAACAATTATACAACAGTCCATTGCAACAGGGTGAGAAACTCAACACAGCTTTGCAAGAGAGAACAAAAAAAGATTAAGGGCGGCTTTTTAATGCGGGAGACTCCCATGGTATAATGAAGTACAAGGCTTGCCAACTCCAGGGCCACCAAGCTAGCAGGTAAAAATACAGTCATGTGAACACTTTTAGAACAATTTTTTTTCTTTTCCCCATGATATCTATGCTCATTCAAAATGTGCAGCAATAAATCAAATTAGATCATATGCAACTATCTGAAAGGAAACCACATCATAATCAGTTTTCAAGTTTTCCCATCCAAAAGAAAAAACAAAAAAGGAAAAAGAATCAGTACAGCACTAGAGTAAGTTAATATGTGCATCTAACCCATTATACTTGGCTTGAAACTATAGAAAATAATATGTGATAGTAGCGTGTAAAGACAGGCTCTTATTAAACATAATTACTCAGGATCTATTCTGAATCAGTGAATCCATCTTGTAACAGACAGGCAATTTTACTAGTACTCCCTGACTTTGAAATTAATGGGATTAATAATAAATGTTACCTACTTATTATTTTCATGAACTACAGTAAACACACGAGAAATATGATTCAATTAATCAATTGTTTGTCATCTTTCTTCTTTTCTTTTTAATTACTTGATATCTTTCTCTGGTTACATCATTCATTATTGCTGATGGGCCACATTTTCAGCCCAATGTCCAATTTTTGGGGGCAATTGATTGTATGGCAAAAGTGGTACACACTTATTTTGCACGCACAGTCATTTCCAGGCAGGCAGGGGGTGGTAAAGGGGGCAATTGCCCAGGGGCCTGGGCGATTTAAAAGAATCCTAGGCATGCGTGGGGTGGTACCGGTGGCGACGAAGGCAGCCGGGCAGGCAAGTGGAAGCCCTGGCTGTGCCAGAAGAGTGCCCATTGACTGTTCTGCCCTGGAGCCCAGAATTGCTGTCAGCAGACCTGTTTCCAGGCTCTGACTGGTCAGTTGGGAGCCCAAATTGGCACACATGGTGGTTAAGTGCATGAAAAATAGGTTCATGCTTATTTCTGCAGTGAGATGCCGATGCAAAACTAGAAGTTATTACAAGGATAGTTGAAAATAGTCCCAGCATTTCTAAGCTTTCATATGATTTTAATAGGCTTTTACAAAAGTAATATGTATGTACTTTATCATAGCTATTGATACCGTTTTTAGTGAATGATGTTAGTATTAAAACATGTCTCTGGTGTTACATTACAAGCCCATTCTTAAAACTCAATATTTAATTTAAAACAAATATGAAATCTGTCTCTGGGAGCTCCCCACATTGATTGAATCTGTGGTTTTACATTTTCAGAGGACACTCAAAGATGTTTCCAAAATTTCACGAGCATCTGTTTATGTGGAAAGGAGCATTAGTTGCATATGAAAATTGCATGTGTGGGAACTTGTGCAGTCAGTGGATTCAGTAAATCTCCCCGTACACAACTGTTGTAAAATTTGGTCCTAATCATCCCACCTCCCACCCTCTCTTCCCACCCACTACAAAAATAAACACATACATACAAATCAAATTAAAATCAACACTTTAGAAATGGAATTTGCCTTGTTCCTGAGGTTTCCTCTGACTTACTCACCCAATATAATTTCAGGTTCTTTTGACCCCCCATAGTGTTATACCTTAAAACTCTAATAGGTTAATGAAACAGGTAGAACTCCCACAACCCTACTGTATTTGTTTGTTTTGGGTGAGTTACACCCAGTTTTAAACTGCAACTGTAGGAGAGTCCCAACTTGTTTCACTATCAGTTGATTTTGATAATCTGCCAAGCAGCTAATCCTGCCTGACATGCAACTCACATGATATAACTCACCTGCACTTCATCAAAGCAGTTAATTTGCCTTTAGTTTTAAAAGAAATCAGTGTCATCCTGCCAACAGTTGTTGCAGGCGCCTGGAAAACATGTTTGCAAGTGATTCTGCTTCATTTATCTTCAGAAGCTTCATCACTAGTGTTTTGACCTTCATTGTAATGGCACAGGGCCTTCTTTTATGGAAATGATCCATGAGGCAACACAGGTGCATGCTGTCCACGCGATTCCAAAAGGAATGGTTCCCTGCTAACACAAGTGCATCATTTCCATCTCTTGGCCATGTGATTACTCTCTTCCACAGGATTTTGCCTTGTTCTCTTAGTTGAAGAACACCTACAGTTGCAATAGCAATATATTGCTTGCCGGTAGCATGGCTTTCTTCCCCCATCAAGTGTTAATGAACTTCCTGTCCTTGTTCCTGCAGTAATTGTAAAGGCATGTTGGAGAATATACTGTCTACACTTTATTAAAACCTAACAGTCTGATCCTGCACTCCCTGCTCAGGAAAACATACCTCTGATTTCATTTGTGGTTATTTCCGCATGTAAGGATCATACACTTAGATTTAATTCTCCAGGAGCCTGATTCAAAGACTCCCATTAACTTCAGAGGGCTTTGGATCAGGCCCTAACTTCCTTTCTAAATTTCATAGACACAAGGAGATAAACAAAACTCAAACAGACATAAAGAGGGATCTTTTACACAAGCAGAGATTGGCTGCTGACCAAAGAAGCGAGGCAACCTTTAGTTAATTAAATGTTGCTTCCCGTGTTCATCAAAATGTGACATTTAATTTGAAATGACAGAAAAGAGCATCTATGCCACAGTACCATGGAAAACTGGTTAAAAATATTAACCCCATGTGTGTGATTAGAATGCCTGCGCATAATTCTGCTAATGATAATGGCGTTGCCATCTCTATGAACTGATTGGATTAATATTTTTAGCTTGAAATAAGAGAAGAGCAGATGTGGGAAAAGGCATTTATCTATTATTTCCAAAACAATGTGCCCAGTTATAGCACCTCATGCTGTTCCATGTGAGGTGCTGAGTACTGCCTGGGAGTTGCCCACTGCACTCAGTTCCTATGGCCTTCCAATGGAAATGGAAGTCATTCAGCATCTCTCAGGAAGCTCTCAGCACACTGTAGAATTGGGCCCTTAGTTAGCTACTGTGGAGTTTCAAAGCAATGCACACAAATCCTGCTATACATTAATGAGATTTGTGAAACTATAAAAATGTAAACCAAGGAAGTCAAAGATACAGCTGAATCTGCATCAACTCACCAGTTTGATCCAGAGTTTTAGAAATTTAAAGGGGTAAAATTCACAGCCATTGCAAATGGTTATTTTGTTGATTAAAGCTTTGAAGAGAGGGAGCTGAAGTGTCTGCCATGTTTTTCAATAACACAGAAATGTTCACACCTTAGAAACACTTTAGAAAAGCTTCAGGGGTCACAGGGAGCAGAAGTGAAAATGCATGAATTCTGCAGCTGAACTGAAAGGGTTAGCTGCTGCACAGAACAGCATACGGCTCTATCAATGGTAGCAAGCGTGGGAGTGCTCGTGTAGACAGGCTCCCAGATGTTGTAACCATGATGCCCTGTGACCTGCTCTGAACAGCTCTAGATGGTATGATGGTCAAAACACTGGTGGCCATTTGAGTCAGGTCTTCACTAGCACTCCCATTGTTGCTATCTCTCGTGGAGCAGCACAAGTGTCAGCAATGGTGGGAAGTTTTAGCAATAAAAGGCGAGTGAAGAAAAAGCTAGAACGAGACTAAAAGCAAAGGAAAGGAATGGGAGGAAGCAGGATCTGACTCAAAGAAAATATTAATAAAATAATTATTGTTCTGAGCTCTTTTTTATCTGTAAGTCTCAAAGTACTTTACAGATGGAGAATCTCAGACACAGAGAGGTGACGTGAATTGCTCAAGTTCACCCAAAAATCCTGTGGTAGAGCCACAAATAGAACCCAGGCTGCCTAAGTCCCCGTCCCATCCTCAAGCCACTAAGGCCTCTGCACTGAGTTTGTCTCAGGTTTACCTACCCACTTCTCACTAACCTCCAGTGATTCAGTTTATTTTACACATAGACTCAGACTTTAATGCCAGAAGAGACCATCATTATCATCTAGACTGACCTCCTGCCATAGGCACCGACTCCATGGGTACTCCAGGGCTGTTGCAATTTGGCCATATGCCTTTGTAGGCAACTTCATCATATCATCCTCTCCATAATCTTATCAAGGTCAGTCTTCAAACAAGTTAGGTTTTTGTCCCCACTGCTCCCCTTGTAAGGTGTAATATATATATATTGCTACTTATAAGAAGTAGGACAAGACAAATCAGATATATTATTTCTGAAGATGGATGCTGAAAGGGGTAATTAACCATTGAACTATTACAAGTAGGGGGCAAAATGATTTTCCTGATTAAAATAAGAAAGGGAGAAACTTACTTCAGGTGAGAGATGCAAAGTGCAGAATAAAAATGAGTGCCCTTGGCGGGGAAAGGAAAAGGATGTACAATGTGCACAAAGGACTCATCAGCCTCTTATATTTAACTGTTAGTTTTCAAATAACATGCCAAATTTTCTTAAATCTCCCTGGATGACACTCATTTTCTGAAAGAAACATAATTAAAAGTGTGCACCTATTTCTGGATGTGACTAAACCCTTTTTTAAAAAATGGCCAGGGTGCAGAGTTTCATTCAAAAGTGTCACAGAAGAAGGTTGCCCGAATTTTTCTCAGGCAGAAAGCGATTTATCTCAGCTGAGTTTCCTGGTTAAATGCAAGGTTAGATAAATACTTGACTCAACTACTTCTTTCAGCAAGGGTAGGATTAAGAAGGGAGGCCTGTTCTTATTCTGACAGCTCTACATGATTCCAAATTGATTTTATCTTGAAGTAAAGATTAGCCACTTCTATTTGGGGTGAATTAAAACAAGGGGCAGATTCACCCATTATTTATGCTAGAAAGGTCATCAGGAAGGAGCATGAGGACCAAATACCTACAGCTTCCCTTTTGTCTGGGAGTCTACAAGTGCCAAAAATAGCTTTCAAAGGGATGTAGCCAGAGAATGCAATGACTCAACACATCCTGTGCAACTGGTATGATTCTTACGAAGACCCTGGCAGAAACGAAAGCAGCTCTTCCATGATGCAGCCCCCAAGACAGCCTGGTGGCAATAGTACTGCATGAAGCTGAAATACTTTCCTTCTTCTTTCCTTTCAGTCCATCACCCTGACAATCTTTCTCCTAGCTGGGTATAAGAGAGCATAATCACTTGTTGAAGTTACTCATAGAGTAGCCAACACAGGGCACCCAGAGACCAATATGGCTGTCACATTTTAGCTCCTGTTGAGGTGAAGGTTGTCTCTTCCATGCAGTATCTAAATTTCTTGGCTCCTACCGACAGCATCATAGATTCTAGAAATCAGCTGTTGTAATGTCCTTCCTCCAACCCAGGCTGGATATATGGCTGCACAATACCTTTTTACAAAACTTTGGGCAACGTCTTCTTTCAAATCTCTGCTCTCACACCCTACTATGGCAGGATGTTACTGAGGAATGAGGAAAGGTTATTGTTACTAGCTGGCTATCTTTGCTAAGTGGAACCAGAAAGATTTATCCTGTTTTCTTTCACATCCTATATTTTCCTTTGCATTCCTTAGCTGGGAATGCAAAAATATACGGGGTTGCAAGAGTTTGGTATTGTTCATAATTTGCTCTGCATAGATCTCCAGTGGGAAATATTTTTGCAAAAGAAAGAAGCAAATTATTGTTAGGTAGGGTTACTGTGGCTAGAGCAGGGAGTATTGAGAGTCAGGAACCCTTGGTTTTCTGCCAAGCTTTATTGCCACTGAGCTACAAAACTAGCTTGAGCAAGTCACTTCATCTCTCCATGCATTGGTTTACTCAGCCATAAAATATATATAGTAGTACCTATCACAAAGAATGGCGTATGGAATGAATAAATTAATGTTTGTGAAACAACTTGAGGTCCTCGGATGGAAGGTTCCATAGAAGAGCACAATATTATTTATTGTTGCTTTCAAATTCCAAAATCTAATAACATACGTTTTGTAGCACTGATCACTGGAGACAGAAGGTATATCGACACTGCAGCTGCAAGCTAGCCTCCCTTCATGGGTAGACAGACTCCCGTTAGCTCCACTTGAGCTAGCAAGCTAAAAATAGCAATGTGGGTGTTGTAGCCCAAGTAGAAGCTTGACCTCCTGGGGCTGAGCTGGTGGCTAGCTAGAGCTGCTGACCAAGCCACAACACCTGCATTGCTATTTGTAGCATGCTAGCCCAAGCACCCAGGCTGAGAGGCTTGATCCCATCTGCAGTATAGACGTACCTTAATGGTCTGGGAGTCAGGACTCCAGGGTTCTATTCCCAGCTCTTAATTCAGGTTTCTACAGTTCCATGTGATTCTAATGGAATAGAGAGCGTGGAGCTGCAGGTCACTTTGGTCTTGTTTGGAGAACAGTCTGAGATTGGCACATTTCCCTTGTTGATATGGCTGGATTTATAGGAAATGGCATTGTAGCTTCAGCATATTTGAGAAATGTTTTGACTTCAGTCAATGGAAATTGATAATGGAACTGCCACAGAATTAGGCTGAGTTTAAGTGTAAAAATGGCCATCCATAAGGGAAAACATTCCCATAAAAACCAGAAGAGGCAACACTCTTCTTCCAGCCTGTATCTACCTCAGATTTGTTTTGGAAAAGATTAATATTCTTGGACGTTATTTTGAAAGCTCAGACACATCACATAATCCTAGTGCCAACTGCTGAACTCACTGGAGCCACAAGAAGGGCTGGGTGATGAACAGCTTTGAAGAGCGAAACATCAAACCAGCCTCAACTTGAATTTAAGAAGCATCCTAAACCAAAGCCAAACACTTACTGAGTGAATGATACAGGGGACCGGTACGACCCTCTTTATTTCCTATGTAATGGGAGGAAATCAACCAACTATCCCTGCTATTTGGTTTCATGGTTCTCCACGCCCTCCCAGATTTCATAGATTGTAAGGCCAGAAAGTCCCTTTATGATCATCTAATTCAGTGACTAGCTACTTAGCTTTACAGACACACAGATAGATACTATCCTTGTTTTCCATTCTATTTGTAAGTCTGTGTATCTTCTGCCTGCCTGTTGCTTCATCTACCTTGCTCAGACACAATCCCATCAGCTGGAAATTCAGGATTTCACTCTATGGTATATTTGCTGGTGCTTTGCCAGGTCCAGTTTTAAATGACTCAGATAATGGGACTTCCACCATTTACCTTTGTGCTGACTTCAGAAAATGTTACTGATGCAACAGTCAGTGACCTTTCTAAGAAAAACAAAATCACCAACTCTTAAACCACAGAAGTTGGTCTATGGGATCAGCAGAGCACTTTGTTCTCCTTGCTCCTAGCTGAGTTACTCAAATCCAATGGGAAGGAGAGATGTCACAAAGAGAAAGAGGAGAAAGTGTGATTAACTTTTCATAGAAGGGCAGGGCACTCATCGCCACACTCAGTGCAGCTGAGCTGAATGTGATGGGTTGGATCACAGAAACCCCCTCTGGGACTGCCACCTGATGTGCTGAGACGACCTCTGAGCTGGTTTTCCCTGCCAGCTTGGGACTTCAGTGCCTTGCCTGGTTGTGCCAGACATGCTAGCCTGATACAAACACAGATCCACTTCTGAACCACGTCCCCCAAAAGCTGCAGGCTTAACTGAAAACAGCTTAAGAAGTGCTCCGGTCTCCAGCACTCAGACACCCAACTCCCAATGGGGTCCAAACCCCAAATAAATTCATTTTACCCTGTATAAAGCTTATACAGGATAAACTCTTAAATTGTTCACACTCTATAACACTGATAAAGAGATATGCACAGCTGTTTGGCCCTCCCCAGGTATTAATACATACTCTGGGTTAATAAATAAGTAAAAAGTGATTTTATTAAATACAAAAAGTAGGATTTAAGTGGTTCCAAGTAATAACAGACACAACAATGTGAATTACCTAGCAAAATAAAATAAAACATGGAAGTCTAAGCCTAATACAGTAGGAAAACTGAATAGAGATAAAAATCTCACCTTCAGAGATGTTTCAATAAGTTTCTATCACAGACTGGATGCCTTCCAAGTCTGGGCCCGATCTTTTCCCCTGGTACAGCCCTTGTTCCAGCTCAGGTGGTAGCTGGGGATTTCTCATGACTGAAGCCCCCTTTGTTCTGTTCCACCCCCTTATATATCTTTTGCACAAGGCAGGAACCCTTTGTCCCTCTCTGGGTTCCCACCCCTCTTCCTAAATGGAAAAGCGCCAAGTTAAAGATGGATTCCAGTTCTGGTGACATGAGCACATGTCACTGTAAGACTTCATTACCCACGTGCCAGCACACAGGTATACAAGATGACAGAGCCATCTACAGTCAATTGTCCTAGTTGATAGGAGCCATCAAGATTCCAAACCACCATTAATAGCCCACACTTTGCATAATTACAATAGGACCTCAGAGTTATATTTCATATTTCTAGTTTCAGATACAAGAATGATACATACATACAAACAGGATGACCACACTCGGTAGATTATAAACTTTGCAATGATACCTTACAAGAGACCTTTTGCATGAAGCATATTCCAGTTACATTATATTCACTCATTAGCATATTTTCATAAAATCATATAGAGTGCAACATCCCACTGAACCTACATAGGTGCTTGCTACTGTTGCTTTTTCATGAAATCAGTTCTAGCTATGTCATGGGATTGTTATGCAATCCCTGGTGAGAGGGGATTGACTTGAGGAATTGCAGTTGTAGGGGAAGCGTCCACGAGACCATGCCTTTTTAAGATGTGGCTGCACAGTACGAACATGTTTGAGAACTTCCGATTAACTCATAAATAATGGCAGTCACATACATCTAGCACGAATCGTTTTAATGGAATCCAAACCAGTTTATAAGCTCAGAGCACAGGCCTGTTCACTCAGTTTAAAACCACATTCTCAGCAGAGATGGGAAACTCATCTTAACCAGAGGCTTGAATTTGACTTAAACATTTCATTTATTTAAAAATAGAAATACAATATGTATGTTTGCACTCCATTGTCAGAAACTTTCTTACTCTGCAGACTCACTTATTAAAAAATTAACATGTTGTGATTCCACTGTGAAAAGTCTCGAGATAATTGTTACAGCTACAGTCCTGGGGCTGAAGAATTGTGGTTCCAAAATGTTTTTATAGACTACAAATTGGATGCTTTTCATACAGGTTATCTAATTTTAATTAAAAATTACCCTCCGGCACTCCTTTCATTCCTTTGAAGATACTGGAGTTTTGTCATTTTTGAGTAGTGAGCAGTTTCACACTGTCATTGTGTCAGATTTTATGTCCATAGAAATAGTGTTTCAACAGTTCTTTCACATTACACAAGCTTTTATCTGTAAGAGTTTATTTCAGGTTGGAATTAAAAGTGAGAGAGATCAACTTTATGTAAACGATCCTATGTCTGTAACAAAGAATCCACTCTACATCTATATATTAACAAATACAATCCACAGCAATTATTGGCCATAGAGGCACAATTTTAGAACACAAAAATATGACATTTATTTTCAAATAACTGTTTGCCATTTTCCACCAGTATTTTTCTGTTTGTGTCAAGCTTTCATGAATCACACAAAAGACTATAGTAACAATGTGTATTGTGGAGTGTGTAGCGGGGTGATGACCCGCTCCAGCCCTGACAGGGTTGGACCCAGCCCTGGGAGAGGGCTTGCAGGCTGGGAGAACAGCCCAGGCTGAGTGGGGAAACAGCCGCAGCTGTGGCCACGCCCCAAACGGACTCAGCTGGCCCTATAAAGGGACTGCCAGGCTGAAGCAGTCTCAGTCTCTCTCTGCGTTCAGAGAGAGAAGGGCCTGGCTGCTGGAAGCTGAGAGAGAATATCTGAGAGAAGCAGGGCTGGGGAATAGGGCAAGGGAGCTGTAGGGCTCTGCCTGGTAAAACCCCCAGGCTGCGGCCTAGTGTAAGGCCAGACAGGTACTGGGGCTACAGAGGGGTAGCCATGGGTAGGCTGAGGCAGCTGGTTCAAACCCCTTTGCCTGTGATGAGCGGCTGATACACTGCAGTCTGCCCCAGGGAACGGGGGCTAAATGATGATTGGCAGTAGCCAAGACTGAGGTGAGGCGGGGATAGTGGGTTGGGGGTTCCCCAGGGAGGGAAGACCCAGATTGGTGGGGCACTGGGGTCCAGGGAGGGACACAGGGGCCAGAGGACAGGCGGATCACCAGCCTGCAGAGGGCGCTCCAGAGCTGGAATGAGCTAATTCCCAGAAGTCACCAGCAGGAGGCACCACAGGGGTGAGTCTGCACCTCTACAGGGTGTTAATGGAACACTAAAATACATCAACTTTTATATATAAATTGTCCCAACCACAGCATAATATCTGCCCACAAATAGGTGGGCTCACAAATGTTTAACCTTTCCATAACCTGACATTTAAAAATAAACCTTACAATACGTCCCTTCATATTAGCATTAGAAAATGTATTTTGACCATTGGACTTGACAGTGAGTGCACTTCACGTGACTAAATGTTTTAAGACACATTGCTTTTGTCAGGCACAGACATAAAAGCAATCCTCTCTCAACTGCTTCATATATATGCAGCCCATATAGAACATGTAAGCCCTTGTACCTTATTGCCAAGGCGTTTGTTGATGTTTTTACAAACGAAAAAAGGATTTAGAACATAAGCATCTCATAAGAAAGGGCTGGTTTGTTTGCATTTTAAGCCTTAGGCACTAAGTCTAGGGGACAGGATATTAAACACAAAGTGTATAAGCTGTATTTATTTCAGTGATTTTCCTAGACATTTTCTTAAAGACACCATTTGGGTTTGAACAGCAAATAGTAGCAGTGATTGTATACTGCCCTGCGAAGCCTCTCCCATGCAGTATAACCTGTCATATGTTCAGTTCTGCTGTATTGAAGCATGGCTTGTAACAGAAAAGTGCCGAAAACTTGAATTGATTTGGATAAAATTAGCCCTTTACCACCAAATGTTTTAAAATCATTACGGGGCACGAGCCTACAGCTAGTGAAGACAAAAACCAAGGTGTCAAAGCATAAAAAGTTTGCTGACCAGCCAGGAAAGAGAGAGAAAAAAAAAGAGTGGGGGAGGGAAAGACTTTCATCGGTGGTTTCTTCTTTTCTTCTTCTATTGTCTGTAGCATCCGTCCAGCCACAGAACCAAATAATGAGACATGGGATTTCATCCTTGCAGTTCACAAGATGTAACAAAAAGTGACTATGAAGAAAGAGTCATTTGTGTAGCATCTAATCTTGGAGACTTCAAAAGGAATTTTGGCTGCACTGCATGGACAGGGGAATTAGTTTTACGAGTCTTGAGGACAAATATATCAACTGACCTTAAAAAAAGGAAGTATACACCTGCAATCATTCATAGCTACATCTGTCTGCATCTACCGAAAATCCAGCCCTGTTACCATCTCCTATCTTGTCAAATGAAGCTGATTTTTGACTGCAGTTGGGCAACAATGAAACCAAAGCTAAACAAATGGCCCTTCCCTTCCCCCAATAGCTTAATTTATGCCTTCTCTACAGATGAAACTTTTACTAGTTATAGTCTAAAATGGTATCAGTATAACCTCCTGTGTGGATGCACTTATTCCATCAGAAGAGTGTATTTTTTCTGTTGTAGCTTAAACTCCTTTCCAGGCAACACAAGGTAATCTGAAAAGACATTCTGATACTTAAATAAGTGTCCACACAGGGATTTATACTGGTATAACTTATAACTCACACTCTAGGTTATACTAAAAAAAGCTTTCTTGTGTAGACAAGGTTAGGTCCTGTCTACATGGGCTGAAAAAGGGCTTTTCTCATCAAGATAGCTTGAATCAATTAAAATAACCCTTTAACACACATGTAGACACAATTTAACACTTTTGAGCTAGTTGTGATACAGCTTCAAACCTGGGTGTTAAGTATGGTTTTCAGTCAAGTTAAATACTCTTCTTGCCCAAATACACAGGGTCTATGTTTTTCCCTCAAACGCTGCTCCACGATTGATTATTGATCCCCAGTGCCCTTCCTATTGTTTCATTCCATGGACTAAAAATTAAAGAATTTGTTTTCTGGGAGTTCCGGCAGCTTTGGTGAAAATATCTTTGTCATATAAAACACTTCTAAGGAAGAAAGCTGAGGAACCACTAGCTTAAAAGATTTCATGGAATTTTTGGAGAGGTGGGAGAAAGAAATTTGGTCTGGGCTATAAACCCAAATTATCATAGTTCTCCCAGTGTGAAATGGATGTGGTTTCCAAACTCAGTCTGAGATATAATATGTATAAATAATGAGCAACTATATCAAATACTTAACTGATGCTGATAAGTATAACTTCAAAATGCTTAGAGCAAACTGACCCCTGCACCCACAGCCCCACTGATTTCAACAGGAGTCTGTATGCTGGAGTTCATTGCAGGAACAGAGCCTCTGCTTGCAGTTTCTGGTGTTATTAAATGGTATTTGGCAATATGCATTTTGAATGCCAAAGATCCCAAGTCAGCAGATTCCATTTGTTTATAACCAATTTGCTAAGGAGTTTCAAAAACACACTCCGTACTCCAGTCTCAGCATTTTGCTATGACAACCTACCCCGATACATTGTGAACAACAAAGAACGCAACGAAGGGAAAAGCAGACATATGTGCCAATTCCCCCTTCAGCAAGGGAACCACATGAATCTCATCCAAATTCAGATTGTTTACTATTTCTTTCCAACATGGCACCAGCCACCAGCATCCAAGTAAGGCAGAATTGAGCCACATGAGATCAAAACAAGGAAGATACCGAAAACAAAGAGAACAAAAACACAGGATTTCCTCCAAGTTCTTAATAATGGGCAGGGGAGCAAACAAGCTATCTGAAAGTCTCAGAACAAATGTCACAAGTGGGAGAAGCTTGCAAAATAAGTCTGATTTTAACAGGCTTTCACGCTACACTAAAAAGAAGTGGACTTTGGATCTCATTTGCACTAGTGTAATTTCAAGTAACTCCATTGAAATCAATGGAACTATTCAAGTTTCAGACCAGTTTAGTTGAGTTTAGAATCAGCCTATGGTTTCCATTGAAAAGGACGCAGTGTGAGAGTGAGGGACTGCCTGAAGACACAAGTTTGGGGGGGATTCTTCGATATACTGTCAATGCAAAGCAACAGGCTATAATGATTAGGACTAGAGCAGGCCAAATAACTTGCTGTCAGACGTGGAGCAAATTTTATCATTTTCCCCCCCAGTCAATAATTATTTATATAAGAGGATTCCAGACATGTCACTATGCATCACTCTGATGCTTAAGATGTCTGTTGAGTCAGTGTGAAGTGATGGGAGCAGTAACAGCCATGGCTGAGAGCTCTTTTTGTTCAGAATATCATCAGGCTGAATTGTCATTGGTTTTTGTGGTCTGTTACCATCCAGTTTCAAAGTGCTCAGCTATTTTGACAACAGTCCTAGGCCACTGCGGTACCAGAGATAACTCAACCAATCACCACCTTTGCTCTGCAGCTAATTTGCATGCAACAATCTCATTGGTTGCATGAAGGGGACTGCCCAGATAGTGGATTATTTGGCCATTGCCACGCCCATGGGCCAAACTGCCACCTTCACAAATCAACACAAAACTCCCAGAGCAACCCCCAGACACTAATTAAACACAACCACCCATTTAAGATCACAATCAGCAAAAACAATAACCCCAAACACTCTGAAGCCTAGAATGTCTGTTGAGTCAGTGTGAAGCAACAGAAACAGCTATAAGCATAGCTGAGAGCTCTTTTTTTTAGAATATAACCAGATTCAATCCGCTTTTAAAGTTCTCAGCTATTTTTGCCTTTTTAAAAAAAACAACAACACATGACTTTATGAATTATACCTGTACAACAGCACAGACTTTCATCTACTTGTTATGAATACATTTCTCCATTATTTGCCTAATAATGTTGCACAGGGATGGATTTCCCTTAAAGCACTGTTGTAGGCTTATGAGCAGGAGAGGGGATGACAGCACTAGTTTGATATAAACTTTCCAAAGGGAGCTTAGCACTTTTACACTTCAAAGCAGAGATCGCTTTTAAAATGTTTCAAGACATCAAACAATATATAATTCCTAGTGAGGATTTAAAAGGCAAAAATGACAGCCCTTGATTCTTTAAAGCATTACTCTGCAGGTTTGACCACACTGTCCTCTCCTTAACCCATTCCTCTTACCCTACTTCCCTTAATAAACTAGGCAGACATCCAGCTGATACACAGTTTAATTAAGTACAGGTAGGCAGCTGAGAGAAGGTCCCGTTCTCTACCCCTGTACATCTGAGTGAGGCAGAAGGGACAAGAGTTTTTCCAAATGCCCCCTCAATCTAATGTATTTTTTTCCAGTGGAGAAGGTTCCCCACAAAAGTAGGTCCCCTCATCTTCTATTTAAAGAGTGGTTGGGCGATGGCCTCTCCTCTTCCCCTCCCCGCACCCTTTTCTACCCTCAGGCTGCTAGATTCTGGATGGAGGTGGAAGATAGCTTCTGGTGCCCACCTCTGCTGCTTCTCCCATCCCTGAGGAGGGTGTATCTGCTTGGCCTGACAGATACTTTTCAGAGGGGGACTCCTTACACCTCTCCATTGTTTCTTCATACTCTAGTGGGAGAAGGTTCTCTCTTCCCCCAACAATCACACCCCTCCTCCCCCACAGATATACATACACCAATGATGCACCTTATTATAAGGGGTACGTCCACACTTAAAAACACTACACTGGCACTACCACAGGCATTACAGTGTTGGGAGGGGTTCTTCTGTCATTGTAGTTAATTCAGCTCCCCAAGAGGCAGCAGCAGCTAGGTTGACAGAATTCTTTCATCAATCCAGCACTGTCAACACCAGGGGTAGGTAGGCAAAGATACTTTTCTCAGGGGCGTGGGTTCTTCACACTCCTCAGATGTAGCTACGCCAATGTAAGTTTTTCATGTAAATTTCTTAGGGCCTTTTCTTGCCTCAGTGAAAGGCTCCAGCAGTGGGGAATTGCTGAATGCTTTTTGCTGCCTTGCCAGTGCCAGACCCTTTCACTGACACGTAGCTTCACACGGCAGTGTGGACGGTGCTTGTGTTTCTCTGTAGGCCGTAGCTATACATCCTCCACATGCTGCTGAAAGCATAGTCAGATATAGTCAAAGAGAAAGAACTCTACCCTGTGACCAGCTACCACGCAGTGATCCTCAGAACGTAGTTTGAGAACAACTGTTTTGGATATTTTGAATTTACTAGCAACCTGTCATCCAAATAGAACAGATTAAGAGAAGTCACATTAAAAGGGCAATGTCAGTCCTTGCTAGTGTACCACTGGTAGGATACTCAGTGATGAGCTAAATAAGCACATAGAGCAAACTAAGTTTCCAATACCATTACTCAGTTTAGATTTGATAGGCTACATTGTCACCTGATCTCTTTAATTGTTCCTGAAATACTGATGTTCACATCATTTTTGGAAAGGCTGAAGATGTAGGATAAAAAAAATAAATCATGACACCTCATCTAATACCTAAGGAAAATAATAAGAACATTCTTTCCCCCCCCCCACCCCTTTTTTCTTTTCTGGCCTTAGTTTTGTTCCCACTACTGCATGTGCTGTTCCTGATTTTGCTACAGAAATAATTGAGAGGAAACCCTGCCCCCAGGAGCACTAATTAGCATTCACTCTTTGCATTAGGTAGGAAGAATCATGTGTATGCAATGCTTTGATTAAAAAATAAAAATGTACCACCATGCAAATTTTGCTAATTTATAATTTTCAAATGTCAAACTTCTACAACAAAAGTGGTATTAAAATTTAAATGGAAAAAAAGTTGAAAAGCACAAAATGGAGACTATGGGCTTGATTCAAAGCCCACTGACTTCAGTGGGAGCCTTTCCATTTACTTCAGTGAGCTTTGGATCAGGCCCAGTATTGCCACCAGCTATCTTGGGTTCCATATAGTTTACTGAGCCAAACTCTGGTCTGTCACACCCATTCACTTCAGTGCGGTTGAATGGTTGTAACTAAGTGCAGAGTTTGGTCTGCTGTGTTTCTGAAAATGGGTTTGAACCCAATACAATTGTGGCTTCCAATATGGGCTATTTTGAACTTGAACTTTTTTTTAATATGTTCATCCTTTCCACTGTATAATGGACTCTGGACTTTTTACAATATAACAGTCACTTCCAAAACCACTTTTTATTTAAACAGGGGGGGTTGTTTTGTTTTACAATAATTATTTATACTATTTTGACTAATATTTTTCATGCAGTTGCTTGCCCTTTACACGCTGTACATGTTCAGTGACCTCTGACATGTACATGTCAAGTGAGCCCCCTCTGACATCAAAACATTACTCAAGAAAATTCCTTCCAACAGCAGGTACGTACTGACCTAGATTAAGTCGCTTGAGACGTCAAAGCCCTGGAGGAAAAAAAAAAAAAAAAAAAGTAAAATTGACCTAAATGACTTCAGGCATAAAATCTGACCAAAGGAATTATGTCAGACACTATAAACAGAAAGAAATGCATGTAGGAAATATGAAGGATCAAAGAGAACTCAAGCTATTGTGATTTTTGTTTTCCTCCTGCTAGAGTGAATATTCCTAAACTTATTGGTGTGGAAAGAAAAAGCATGTGTTGGCTGCCACATTTTTAAATGCAATTTAGAAACAGATTTTTTTTTAAAAAATACGTTTTTAAAAAAGAAAAAAGTGTAGGAATTACTAGATGTGATTCTGTGCTCTATATTACTGCCTTTCTTCATCCTGAAGTCTCAAAACAATGGGATTTATATAGCTAATCAGAACAGATACTTTGGTGTCAAAAGGAGTTCTACATGCAAAGATCAGGATCAGAATATCCTTCTTCCCAACACTCTCAAAGTGAGTCCTGGGCATGGAACGAGGATTGAATGACCATAAGCATGATCTAATAATTATTAGACTGCAGCCCACTGAAGTCAATGGAAAGGCTCTGTTGACTTCAAGAACTTCTCTTCTTGGCTCTGACAAAGTCTCTCTGTGTGCCCTTATGAAAGTAATTTTGTGACTCAATTTGGGCATCTGTTAAATGGGTATAACACTACTTATTTATCTACCTACCTATCTCTCAATGGTCTTGTGAGGCTTAGTCAATGCTTGCAAATCACTCAGAGATCATATGTAAGTTCAAATAGCAATTCTGAGAGATATCTGCTTTTCATGGAGGGGACCATGTCGTGTCTATTCCATAAGGGTATCTAATATTTCAGAATAGAAGATCAATGACTACTTTGTGCACCAGTAGTACCAATTAGCGCTAATATTTGTATTACTTGATTTGTGGGAAATTAAACATTGGCTGCTTGCTTTATATGTTTGAGCCAATCGGAAAAAAAATCTAGTAGGCCTAATTCTTGCCTCACTTTCACTAGTATGACTACTACTGAAGTGAGCAGGAGCCAAGCTTGTTTCAAAGCAGAATAAGGCTCTGTGCCTACTTTTTCCAGTATTTGGGATTCAAATTAAGCTGTATATTTATTAGCTATATATGGTACCATTTTATAAGGAGATCAGCCTTCTAAGAATCTGTTCTGCTTTGTAGCATTAACTGCCTATGCCAAATGTTCAAAGTTCAGTGCCTAAAATTAGGCACCTATTCAAGCACCTAAATTAATGGCTTGATTTAAGAGGTGCTGGTCACTGAAATCTGCAAATGCTCAGCACCTCTGAGAATTAGCTCTGGTCTATGCTACGAACTCATGTCAGTATAATTGTGTTGCTCAGGTGAGTGGATTTCACTCCGAGCAACGCAGTTATATCGACTGAACTCCCGGGGTAGACAGAGCTATGGCGAATGGAGAGCTGCTCACGTTAACACAGCTACTGCCTTTCAGAGAGGTGAAGTAAGTGTAAACAGGGGTGCTGGAACAACTTGTATAGTGGGGGTGCTGAGAGCCATTGAACCAAACTGTAAACCCTGGATATAATGGAAACCATTTCAAGCCGGGGGGAGGGTGGCAGCACCCCTAGTTTCAGCATCTGTGTGTGGAAGGGAATGTTTACTTATATTTTACATCTAAATTAGAGGTGATTAGGTCTAAAACTTCCATAGCTTGGTTCAAACTTAGAAATATTATGCACCAAGCTTCTTAAACAAATATAAGTAAAGCATAGGGGAAATCATTTTTCCAAAGGAGATTTAATGAACTTTGACAGTTATTTGTATAATCTGAGTTATCTGACATCACTAAGATTTTTCTACTGGTGAAGATTAAATGAAAGTGTTTTGACAGCTTTCACTGAAGGGATGATATTTAATATAGAACAGTTTGTAAAACAATATCAGGTCCTGCAAATACCTTTTGCTTTAGTCATGACAACTGCCAGCTCTGGGGTGAAAAAAACCCTGTGCTTTCTGTTTACACCAAATCAACTTGTGAAGGGGAACAAAACAAAACAATCCTACTATTCAATTTCCATGAGTTGCGTAGACTGAAATCCTGAAAAAAATGGGTTTTGTGCAGGAGAGAGTGGAAAGTGATACTGAATGCCAAGATCCAAACACAACTGAACTTTTGGATGTTTGGATTCCAAGTTTGCATCTCAGGCCTGTTACGTTTCTCTGTACACAATGAACTATCTAGTAGCTGTCAGTCCAAAAGACTTACGGTACTTAGAGTTAGCAAAGCAAGAAACAAGAAACAACAAAACTCAAAATCTCCACTTGAATATGACACTATTGAGCATGGTGAACTCCATACATTTCCTCTTCCTTCCTTCAGGGCTGGAGGTTTCTCTGGATAGACAGTCACCTCCCCAAGATTAATAATCAAATCCAAATGATAACTATAATGAAAGTACTGTATGCTTTAGAAGCAATGAAAGGGAAAACACGAGACAGTAAAGCACTTAGTCCTGTCTAGTCAAAGACTCACTAGAACAGGCTAGGACACTTATAAAGAGTACAGATCACATGCCAACGTTTGTACTCTTCGCCAAGTCCACAGCTGCTCCTTCATACCCCTAATCTACTTCCCTAGTCCTTTTAGCAGTCCACGTGTTTCTTTCTTCCACAAAAAGTCTCTCCTTCCCCAGTAAAACCAAGATCTGAGATTTTCCAAGTCTCTTTATTTAATTGGAAATTTGCATGTCTAAATTAGTTTGTTGGAAAATGTTTCTCCCCCTGAAGCAACATTTGGATGAAAACATTTTTTATTTGTGTCAAAAAACGAAAAACTAAAAACTAAAAAAGTGTTCAATCTAAAAATGCAGAAAACTGAAAATATTTTTATTTTCAGCTCCAAGAAGAAAAATCAAAAGTTTTCAAGGAAAACAAACTTTCCACAAAAATGTTCATTTAGTTAAAACCCAATTCTCTGCCAATAAAAAGTACTGATGGTAATTTTTTGTCTAGCTAGCCCGTTGTCTCAGTCTTTCAGAAAGAAAATCTCAGCCTAGTTCTCTCTTCTTTCCTAAAGCCTTCTGCCTTTCTGGTCACTCAGGATGTTACCTGAATCCATGACCCAGCGAGCATAAGCAGATTTACTCCGTCTACCTATAAGGGAGGCTTCTGAAAACTTCAACTTTTCACCTAAATTAATATTACTGGAAATGTTATGGGAATAAGAGTACATAAAAGGGGACTCCTCAGTTGGGAATGTTTATTTGCCACAATGCCACACTGGCATCCAGTCAAGCTGAAGAATCATCATGCTTTTCTCAAAACTTCTATACAGAACATTAAAGTGACATTAAAAAGCAAAAGGCTTAAGATAAAACACTGCAAAAAGAACACTTGCATTAGCAAATTTCTGAGAGATCAGGTGATGACAACACAGTATTCTAAAACGTTAATAACTCCAGGCTTGTTTCATTAGACTTCAGCTACATCTTACAGAATTTGGGGGAGGGGAGCTGGGGGAAGGAATACCAGTAAGTAAAGCTCAGAAAAAGTATAAATTTGTCATTGGGGAGCTACTTTTCAACTTCAAAGCATCTTAAATCTCTTAAAAGGATTTACATTTGAGCTGAAGGGAATTTAAGTAATAGGCAACTCTGAGAGATGTAGCCTCTAGCATAGTTTTCGCATACCACACAGCTATAGAAACAAACCCTATAGAGTTTCACTTGATGATTTATCATCTCTGCAACATTTCATGCTTCCCATTGTCTCTTTAGCACGCATGGCACACTTGGTAAAATCTCTAAAATTGTACAACTGAGAAGCAGTTTCCCATGGAAATCACATTTTGCACTGCTAAAGCCTCTTCCATCTCTTTACAAACACAAATGAATTAAGCTTCAGTAACACTAATCTAACTCAGTGGGGCGTCATCCCCACTTTACAGGTGTGGAAACTGAGGCACAGAGTAGTTAAGTGAATTGATCAAGTTCACACAGCAGCCTCGGTGCAGAGACTGGAGTAGAATCAAGGACAACAATGTGCACGTCTTAACTTTAAATACACGCTTACTTGCTTCCCTAAGGGGGAGGCCTGAATCATGGCCAAGATCTCCTTACTTGCAGTCCTGAGCTATTGGTTAATGTTACCAGTCTCACAACTGAGAACAAGTGAAACAATGGCTTAAAACAGCTCTATTTCTTAGTACTAGGAAAAGATATTCAAGACAGTCTCCAAACCCCGGGTCTGGATATATCCAAATGTTAAAAGATGTTCAGAATCCAAACACTGATCTGAGTCAAAATTTTGGAAATGGTCCACTTCATTATTATAATTTTAATGGGGAAAACCAAAACTTCAAATCTGAACTCCATAGCTCCTGGATTTTAAACACCCACATCCATATCTGAATTTTCCAGCTTGAGTTAAATGCTACAGGGTATGGAAAGATGCATCCACAAGACTGAACTTGTATATTGGGGTTAATTATGCTTTCAAACAATTTTTTTTAGTTTTGTTTTGGAAGGAGGACTGCTGCCTACTAGTTAAGGTAGAGAAGGTGAGGAAGTAGGACTCCTGGGTTCTATTCTACTCTCTTGGCCAGACACTGACCTCACTTTCACTGGTGTAAATCCAGAGTATATTTCTTAAATCAGTGTTGGTGCTCCAGTGAAAACAAGAGCAGAGTCTGTGTGTATTTGGACAAATCATTTTAGCTCAGTGTGCATCCCCTTTCCCATCTGTAAAATGAATATAAATATCACTCTTCTGCCTCACAGCAGTTTGCTTATCTTCAGGTAACCGTTGCTCCACAAATTAATAAAAAACAAAATTACCACTAATGCAGGAAGATAAATAGAACTGGTTGAAATTTTTTGTCATCAAAACTTTTGTCCAAAATAGAACTTTTGTTTTTTGACTGAACAACAAACAACAACAAAATAAGTTTCTGATTTCCTTGAAAGTTGTGGGGTTTGTCAAAAAACAACGGAAATTTTCTGCCAAAAATGTGCTTTTTTTCTCTCAATTCTTTCATCTGTTCTATTCATTTAAAACCCCGTTCAAGTCAGGGGGACTTGTATGTGGAAAGATTGCCGGGTTCAGCCCACTAGAATGCCAAATACATTCTCTGAAAGGGATGGAGGATGTTTGGACCGACAACATTTGAAAACCGTTCCCAACAGCTGGTACTAACTTCCTTACATGCCCTTCCCCAACCCTGACTTAAATAATTTTGATCTTTTAAGGAGTTCTGAGGGAAGTTTGGGGGCAGAGGGGAAAGGGGATGTGTCCCTTAGGATTTAGATATCAAATATCTCAGCTAAACTGCAGGAAGCACCAAAATGCAGCCATTTCTGGGGTGAAATACAGCCTCTGTTTAGGTCAAGAAAAGGAGAAAAGCACTGTATGCAAGTGAAATAAGAGAATGAATCTGTTCACCTAATTGAATTATAAGCATTAGAAAGCAAGTGAATCACAATCAAAACTTGGGAGAGGGGGATCTGCACACACCGTAATCAGCTGTTTTGGCCAATTATTGTTGAACAGGAAAACAATTTGACAAGATAGTATAGAGAGATACTAGATAGGATTTTCAAAAGCACCTAAGGGAATTAAGTGCCTAAATCCCAATGGCTTTTAATAGGGAGTTGGCACTTAACCTAGTTAGATGCTTTTGTGAATCCAATCCATTGTTGTTGTTATTTCTATTATTGGACCACCTAGGAGCCATAGTCATGGACCAGAACCCCACTGTTGATAGTGTAAAATGGGGTCTCAATAGCTCCGAGTTTAATGGCACTAGAACTCATCCCATTTCTCCCCCTTTCACTATCTCAGAGTTTGGGTTGCCAGAAAGAAAGGAGCAGTGGCTGTGAATGTTAAGGGCTTGTCTACACTAGAAAGTGGTGCTGCTTTATGGACCCCAGGGCAGTTAAAATGTATATTACAGTATAGATAAAATAGGTATGTTAGTGCAGAGATGCTTTATACCATTATAGCTATTTCTGAATGAGAAGAGGACTAATTATACTGGTATAACTGCATCCACACTAGAGCTTTTACCAGTATAATTAGTCTGGTTAATAAATTAAATAAATAAATAAATAAAAGCACAACTCTCACCAAAATAATTATACTGGTAAAACATTGAAGTGTAGAGCAGACCTAAAATGTGGAAGAATTTTTATACAGGAGAGTATTAACAAGGTATAGTTTTGCAAAAGAAAATAAGCCATTACGTGTTGCTTAGAGAGCGGCTGGAGAAGACTCTTGCTGCAGATGCTGAAATCCCAGCAAGTCACAGAAATCGTTATCTGAATTCCAAATATCTTTCCTGTCTCTGGTTCAGGGGAGAACATTTAAAGCCAAGTTTCAACCCTGATTTTCCACACACTTTTGTGAACTATCTTGATTTTGCACATAGTCATAAAGCCAATCAAACTACCATTCAGGGTCGGCTCCAGGCACCAGCACGCCAAGCGCGTGCCTGGGGCGGCAAACCACGGGAGGTGCTCTGCTGGTTGCTGCGAGGGCGGCAGGCAGGTTGCCTTCAGCGGCATGCCTGCGGAGGGTCTGCTGGTCCCGCGGGACCAGGTACTTCCTGCAGGCAAGCTGCCGAATCTACAGAACTGGGGACCTCCCGTAGGCAAGCCACCGAAGACAGCCTGCCTGCCGTGTTTGGGGCGGCAAAATACCTAGAGCCGCCCCGCTACCATTACAGGTGCCAAACGCACCAAACCTGGGCCTGGAAATATGGCACAGAACATAGGCACACCTTCCAAAATGTGCAGGCATTTGAAAGCCTAATATTGATATGCAGTTCCTGTGATTGGAGTCACTTTGACTGTGACTGGAGTAGGTTTATGTGCAAATTAGATATTCATCTAGGATTGCATGAACAATTGTGATACTAGAACGTGCCTAAATACACAAACATACTGGTATTCAGAAAAAGTGAGCCTCAATGTGACTTTAATACTTAAACATTGTTTCAGTACTGTGGATTAATACTTGTGGTTTAATACTAGATTAAAATAGATACGTTCTTTATATTGTTGCTTTCTGCCTGCAGATAGCACTTAAGAAAACATACTTTCCCAACAGCCCTTCAGCCTTTTTGCAACTGAGGATTCCCTCTTCCTCTTTACCTTTAAGGCAAATCTAAGTGACAATGTGAACTACCTGCACAGAAATTGGCATCTCTGTACTCACTAAACTGTGGTTTAAGCCTTAGGGCAAAATGGAGCTGCATGAGTAATGCAAAGCTGTTTGGCACAGGGTCTGATGTTTCAAACTCTTTGCATTGTGTGATGATAGCGATTGATTTGCGCAAAAAGGAAAATTAACTCTCTAAACTCCAAGATGACATTTCCCAGCGAACTGGGACGCTAATCCCATTTTTGGAAAGGAGAGGTTTTGTTTTTAGGTTTTAAACACTTGATGACAGAAAGCCAGCCATTTGAAGTTTCCTTCTGGCTACTGGTATTCTGAAAATGGTGTGCCACTTCTGCAAACACTTGCAGATCTTGTTTAACTCTCGGAGAGAAGTTTAAAGGCGTTGGATTTGTCATCTAAATTTAAGTAATTCAGATGGCCTCTCTATTGGTATCAGAGCATGCTTTAGGACAGTAGCTGTGCTTCCTGAGGCTGTGATCCTATAAGATCTCAGACATGAAGCCAAGGTTTTCATTGAGATTTCAAATTGTTCTGACCTGCTCCAGTTATGCATACCTATATCAGTGTATGTGCATATATATATTATATACATATTTTAATATAGCCAGTTCTTGAGCTTGTGAATGCATTTTCGCTCAAGCACTCATGTCAGGTGGGTGATGGCCTGGGTAAAAACAATAACTGGTCAACACTCAAAATTTTGTTTTGCAATGTTTTAATTGAAATGCTAAAATATCTATTTCAATTTTTCATTGAAATAAAAAAAGATTAAACTTCCCTTGGAAGCTTATTCCAAAAGCTCATTATGCTTATAACCAGAAAGCTTTTTCTAATATCTAACCTAAATCTCCCTTGCTGTAGATTAAGCCCAAGGCTTATTGTCCTACCTCCAGTGGTCATGGAAAACAACTGAAGAGGAGTGGAGAAGTAAAGACAACCGTGGAGAACAGAGTCCTCTTTTTAACAGCCCTTAACATAATTGAAAACTTATCAGATCCTCCCTCAGTCTTCATTTCTCAAGACTAGGCATGCCCAGTTTTTTTTAACCTTTCCTCATAGGTCAATTTGTGATCCATTATAACCCAGATCCTTTTCAGCAGTACTACTGCCTCTCCTGTTGTTCCTCATTTTATAGTTGTGCATTGGATTTTTCCTTCTTACGTGCATTATTTTGCACTTGCCTTTATCAAATTTCACCTCATTGACCTCAGACTAATGCGCCAGTTTGTCAAAGTCATTTTGAATTCTAATCCCAGTTTCCTTGCAACCCCTCCCAGCTTGGTGTCATTTGGAAATTTTATAAGCACATTCACCACTCTATCATTCAAGTCACTAATGAAAATATTGTATAGTATTAAACCCAGCACTGAGTCCTGTGGGACCCCAGTACATACACCCTCCCAGTTTGACAGCAAACCATCTAACTACTCTGAGTACGGTCTTTCAACCAGTTGTGCAATCACCTTATACACCGCTACCTCGATATAACGCCACCCGATATAACACGAATTTGGATATAACACGGTAAAGCAGTGTTCCGAGGGGGCGGGGCTGTGCACTCCAGTGGATCAAAGCAAGTTCAATAGAACACTGTTTCACCTATAATGCGGTAAGATTTTTTGGTTCCCAGGGACAGCATTATATCGAGGTAGAGGTGTAGTCATTTCATCTAAACCACATTTCCCTAGTTTGCTTATGAGAACGTCATGTGGGACTGTATTAAAGGCCTTACTAAAGTCAAGATGTATCATGTCTACTGCTTCCCCCCGTTCACTGGGCTATTAACCCTGTCAAAGGAGGAAATTAGATTCAAAAGAAATTCTGTGCCAATGTTCATAAGGAT
This sequence comes from Mauremys reevesii, assembly GCF_016161935.1. NCBI lineage: Eukaryota > Metazoa > Chordata > Testudines > Geoemydidae > Mauremys > Mauremys reevesii. Next base: position 37,607,235 of record NC_052635.1, on the reverse strand, counting down.
ATCACTAGAAGAGGAAAATTCATTTTAACAAGAATGGTAGTGGTTAGTTCTGTTCTGCTAATCACAACTTAAATATAACTAACAGTATGTGTAAATTATTTATGGGTTTGATTGGCAATTTAGGAAACTGCCATTGGTTATTTGAAGAGTGTGTTTATTTAGTGTTACAGTCTTGGGTCATTTCCCCTCAAAGGAAACTTCAGACATATACAATGGCAAACTTGACAAATCATGTCAACACTTGGAATTGGACACTGCCTCCCATTACCTCTTAGGTAAACTAAATATATCTGGCAGACATTTTCTAAGTGAATGGCAACATTTGTAGTCTAACAAGTCATTTTGATTGCTTTGCAATCTAACAGTCAATAAAAATAGAACCACAGAAATGCTTTGGAACTCCAAGGAAATTAATTTTCATTGAATTAACTCTATAATGTCATCCATTATTCAATGGGATGGGTTTGTTGGGAATATTGTGTGTCAGGATGAAAAACATTTTCTTATTGGGTTTAGGAGCCTATGGCTCCCATCTTGCAAAGCACTTAATATGCTTAACTTAAACCCATGCCTACCTGCTTTGCTAGATCAGGGCCTATGTGGATGAAGAGGGTATAGAGTGATAGGAGCATCTCCTACTAGTGAGATCATCAACAAAACCTTTAACGGAACTGAACAGGAACTTTCAGCACAGACTGTGTGTTTACAGCACTGGTGCCAATTAGAGAGTAAAGTGGGTGGGAGCACGAAGCCCCTACCCAAGGCTTTTGCTCTTGGTCAAAGATCCATAGGCTGTGGAGCTTGCGGGGTGGGGGGGGGGAAGAGGGGACCATGATCTGACCACTTTTAAGCACTGGTCCCATGCTAAATCAGTATGGCTGCCACCGGAGCTTTGCTTCAGTTGTGTAGTGACAACACCACTGAAATTTGATCTAGACACCCTTCTGTCCAAACTTTCAGTGAGTGGCATTATGACCTGGAGCACATGCCACTCAAATCTGGCCCCTTCCGTCCTGATGGATGGGCAGCCAGTGCCACAACCTGGAGCATGAGGCATCTGTTCCTCTATGGCAGAGTCCTCCAAGAACTCAATTCCTGGCAGCACCGGCTCATGCACTGTGTGGGTAAGAGAAAGCAGAGACTCCCTGGCTGAGGAAGACCTAGAGTCCCTGAGGGTGGAGGGGAAGGAGCAGAGACTGGAATGGGGTCCCTGCCAGGTGGTGGCGAGAGGGCAGGAATCAGAATTTGACTCCCCACCCTCCACTCCGATATTTTAATTGGGACCCGTGTTTTAAATGGGCTCACCCCACGCAGTAATGCTGCAGGTATATTTTGCATCAGATAGAGCTTCTGGCTGGGCTACATGGGTAGCCGTAATTAGAATATATTGCAGTAGTCTAGCATGGAGGTGACAAAAGTTTGGATAACCAGTGTGAGGTAAAGCAAGAGAGGAGTGGTTGAAGCTGCCCAGCCCATTATGGATGATGAAAACCACAATGGGCTACTACTAAAAGTCCAAATTCTATGGGCTACCCGAAACTCCAGATGAAACGGTGGATGCAGTAAGGCACTGTGGCTGTGATCCATTTTGCCAAAGGGGAACATACTCAGAAGATGGTGCATGCAATGCCTCTGCTTTTTCATCTAACTTCCTCCCTGCTGTCTCATCTGGGTTAAGCATCAGTCTCCAGATGCTTTTCTGACAGCAGAAGAGTAATGAGAGTTTAGAATCTGGTTTTAATGGAGAGCAACGCAGAGCTGAAAATATCCGTGTGATGGGTTGGACCCCTTTGGAAGCCACCTGATGTGCTGTGATACCACTGAGTCTACCTGTTCTGCCAGCATGGGCCCCCTTTAACCTGTCTTGCTGAGCCAGGCTCTTAAAACCTCCTCTAACACACACACAGGCAGGGCCACACCCAGCTGCAGATCAGCTCTGGGAAGACTCAGCTTCAGGAACTTGCTCCAGCACTCAGATGTCCACCTCCCTTGGAGCACAGACCCAAAGATATAGTACGAAATTGGCTCCCTCCCTCAATGTGGAGAGAGGTGTGCACACTTCTTGCCCCCACCTCAATTAGAAGTTACAGAAACTAGGTTTAATAATAAACAAAACAATGTTTATTAACTATAAAAGGTAGATTTTAAGTGGTAAAGGGGGTAACAAACAGAACAAAGCAGATCACTACACAAATGAAATGAAAACACACAAACTAAGCTAGTTTCACTAAAGAAATTGGTTACAAATAGTATTTCCCACCCTAGATATTGTTGCAGGCACTTTGCAACTGATGGAGAAAGGAAATATTATCTTCATTTTGAGGAACTGAGGCAGAGAGATAAAGGGTCAGATTTTGAAAGGTATTTATGTACTTATAGATGCAGATAGGGGTCGGGGGGGGGGAAGCACCTAAGTAGGCTAGGTGCCTAAATTCCATGGACATCAATGGCAGTTTGGTGCCTAACCTGCTTAGGTGCTTTTGAAAAATCCTACTATGCCCCTAATTGCATCTTTAGGCACCTAAATACCTTTCAAAACCTGGCCCTAAGTGACTTGCCCAGGGTCACACTGGAAGTCTGTGGCAGAACTGGGAATTGAACCCAGAAAACCTGAGTCACAGTCCAGAGCTTTAACCACAAACTGATCTTCCTCCCTGAAATGAACTTTCAGATCATTGAACACATGCCTGGGTTTTGTTCTGAACCTTTAGCATCTTTACTAAGTCAGCACATGACCACAAAAGTCCAACAGTCTAGATAATTCTCACCAAATGATAGGTCAATATGAACCTGATAGTCAGCATGGGCTTGCTCAAAAATGGGAGTCAATGGGAGTCTTTCCATCAGTAAGGATGGGCTTTGGACCGAGCCCTAAATGACCTGACAAAACAGCATCGCCCTTCAAGCTATTCATCCCTGTTGCATTCAAAGTTGCAAATAAGCCGTTTAGAATACATATTTCATTCAACAAAAACAACCCTTCTCCCACAGGACAAGTTATAATTAACTGGGAGAATTTTAGAGACGTTGGGACATTCAATAAGCATCGAATGTTGGGATGCTGAGTCAAACCTAATATCAATTTATCTAGAAATCTAGGCTGGAGATTTCACAAGAAGAGTCTCTTGTGAGATTCCCAGACTTCACCTGACTCAGAGGCAGCATGAGAACAGCCTCTCACAGAATTTAGGTACTTTCCACTTCTGGCCCAAATAAGGAAGTACACGAAGCTCACGCCAACTAAAGGAAAATGAACTAACTGAACTTTTTCAAACCCTAAAAAATAATAATAATAATAATAATAATAATAATCAGGTTCAGTTTCAAGGTTGGATTGGTTCTTATTTTATTCAAACTGATTCAACCAGTCTCCCTGGTTATAACAGTAATGACCTCGGGCCCCATCGTTTCCTGGAAAATAAATTATGGGAGGGGGTTAGAGACTTAAGTTTACCCTGGGTCATCAGATCTCCTGGCTAGTCACTAATACTCAGGAAATACCCCCCCAGCTTTGATCATTATTGCTTAATAATACCATATTCCAGTATTTTCTAGGATCTGTTTTTCTTTGCATTTGGGAGGATTCCAGCAAGAGACTTGAATTATAATGCAGGCAGCCTCTATGATCAAGTTCAGTTAAATGAAGAAAGCAATGGTTTGCTAGTGTTCTCAGGATGCCCTCCAAGCAATTGCTAAGAGGTAGCTATTTATAGATGGTTTACCCTATGCCTCTGAATGAACCGAATAAAAGAGGATGCTCTTTTATTATGCGTTTATTAAATGGCTCACACATCCACATGTACATTGTTGAGTGTATCTGTGTAACTTTCCAATATGCAGCAGCCTTCTAGAGCCAGGTAGAGTGCAGCATTTACTGTACATCTCCCTCCAGCCAGCCAGCTCTGCTAATACACCTCACTCCAAAACGGCAATCCTCTAGCATTGGGCCTCCACACAGCTCTTCATGCCAATGCACCTCAGTCCTGATAGGCTGGTTGTATTTTGATTCTGAGGCCTGGTCTACACTGGAGGGGGGCGGGGGCGGTGTTTGCCCTGGCAGAGTACCAGAATCGACAGGAGAGCGTTCACCGGTCGATTTATTGCGTCTAGTCTATACGCGATAAAATCGATACCTGCTGGATCGATCGCTGCCTGTCAATCTAGCAGGTAATGTAGACAAGTCCTATGTCTTCCCTGATCAGGGGCTGCTAGTTGGGATGAACTGAATCAAAGTACCAATGTGCTCAAGTCCCATGTCCAAGTTACTGATTTCAATAGGCCAGGATCTAGAGGGATTTTCCACATTGCACACACTCTCCTACCCTTTAAGGTTTTACTTTCCAAGAGTACTTATTCTGCTGGTATAACATGACTGACACTCAACAAGGGCGAGAAGAAACAGCATCACTGTCCAGTGCTTTCACCTGATGCTGGTGAAAAGGGCATTTCCCCACAAGCAAACTCATTTTTGCCTTAATCTGTACAATCACCTAAACCTGCCCCACAGATTTTGCTACACAAAACAGCAATTGGGCAATTTCAGATGTCAAATGAAGAGCCTGATCCCACAACTCTCAAATTGATGGGGTTACCTGCATGAATACACACTGTCCACAAGGATGCAAGCTAGGTGGCTGAAAAACTCCCACTCCACACTGGTCGCCACGCTCGGTCGGCTGTCTCCTTCTTGCTCCGCCACAGGCTCCCACTGACCTTCCTGCGCAGCGCCGCTTGCTGCGGGGGCGAGTTTGTTATGGAGGCCTCACTCCCTGCCCTGCCCCGCCCAGCTGACTCCCATGACGCCGGACACCGCTTTTTGGCACCCCCAAATCTTGGCACCCTAGGCAGCCACCTTGTTCGCCTAGTGGTTACACCAGCCCCGCATACATGGAGGAAAGACCCAAATAACGTAACAAGACAGACATTGGACTGGAATCCGCAGGGTAAAAGGTGATGTGTTAGGCTATAGATAACACGGAAACACACAACAGAAGCATAATAGAAAGCTATCAAAATGACACCGGAAGAAGCTAAGACTTCAGCAGGAGACAGGCAAAGGGGGAAGGCTGTGGTGAAGGCCCTATATTCTGCAAGGAATAAACAGACGTGAGAGAGAGAGAGATCGAGTATCCACCTGAGCTAGTTCCTCTGGTCCTAATGCATAGCACATGCTTTCCTTTAGCAAGGAAAAGTTGGTTTTAAAAATTTGTATATAATTGGGGGTGGGGCGGGGGGAGAGAAAAGTTTAAAATTATAGGAAAAAATGGTTAATGAACTCAAGCTAGTTTTCCAAACAAAAAACACCTTGGGAGTTTATTTCACAAAGCCTGAAACTCTATTAACCAAAACTTTCAAATGGGTCCTAAAAATTACATCTGCAGATTTTATGCACATGCCCAGTTGCACATGCAAAACAAGAAAAGAACAGAAAGAGCCAATCAAGCCTTTACCCATAACAATTATTGTTCATTTTTGGTAGTACCAATAATATGTTAAGCACTTTTCAGACAGATAAGACCTACAAACTCACAATCTAATAATGGACAGACAAATAAATGGAGGTTATGGGGGTGTGGGGGGGTGTAGAATATTAGATGGGATTTTCAAAACCATTAAAGTCACTTAGGAGCACAAGTCCCACTGAAAGTCAGTGGAACTTCTGTTCCCAAGTAACTTAAGGTGGTGTTTTGATAAAGCCTGTAAGTGACGTAGGAGCAGCAGTTCCATAGACTTTCAATGGGACTTGTGCTTCTGAGTGACTTAGGTGGAATTTTCAAAAACACCTATTTATATATAGAGTGGCCAAGGAGGTACTTGAGAAGTTGGGGAACTATGCACATAACTGCCTGGTTTACATGCACAAATACCTATCTGTATGTGCAAATGCAGATTATGATCATGCAAAAATAGTTACGCTCAAAAAAATTGCAGGGCTAAATCTTAGACTGAGGCTACACAGTTTCTGTGTTTGTTTCTTAATAGCTAAAGCTTTTTCAGTTAGGATATGATTTTTTTAACTGATGTATTTATACTGGTACAAATTCTAGTCTGGACACAGTGATACTGGTGCCTTATACCAGTATAGCTTATTCCCCTTCCCATATGGGGATGATACACCAGTACAAGCATCTTTGTATCATAACTGCATCCCCATTAGAGGGGTTGTGGCATTTTAATTAGATCAGGATAATTAAAGTGATACAATTTTTGTGCATAGACAAGGCCTATTTGAAAATGTGCTCAATATTTAAAACAATCAGCAAACTAGTCCCGAAACCATGGTATTAGGAAGAGCTTAGTGTGACTTAATTACTAGCAAAAGTGTTTCACAAGCAGCCAGTTTGCATATAGCATGAACATGATGTGAGCAACTTACTCTTCTATGGAAGGGCTCAGAGGAAGTCGATATCACTTCGGTATGAAAAATGGAGACATTATGCGTTGTTGACACAGAATTCCATACTGATTCTAAGAGATTCTCTCTCAAAAAGAGAGTGATTCCAACCTGATTTTAACAGATGGATGATGGCAAAATAAGCCATGCTGCTAATAAAAGGGGATTTATGGTCCTGGAGTTATTTAAAAACAAAAAGAAGGACAGGAAGAAAGATCACATTGTAAAAGGAAAGCTTAGTGAATAGAGAGGAGACATTTTGGCCACCTCCTAGGGAGTTCTGATCATGACCACTCAGCAACCTCCCTAGGTGGTGGTTAAAACGTCTTGTTTCTATTTACTAGCTCAGGAGTGCTTTCCTTCCATAATAGCTGAGCTTATGAATCCCTCTCCTCCTGCCCCCGGTCACATGCCTGCTTTTCAGATATATTATCTACAAGCAAAAATTCTGGAATCACAGATCAACCAGAAGGAAAATTCCCTAGTTACGTTTTTTCCTCCTTAGCAAAGCTACTATTGGGGAAATGCAACTGAACTCTTCAGAAGCCAGGAGAACTGATACCGAATTTGGAGGAGGGAAAGGAAAGGTTTACAGGCTGTCTCTCTGGTTTCAGGAGTGTGCATGTTCAAAATGCCTGGGCTTTTCCTGGTAAGAGCTGTAATTCAGGGATAGGACAATACAGCTTATTTGTAACTGCCAGCTTTTCCAACACTGAAAATACTCATCTTATAATGATTGTGTGTACTGTCTAGACTTGATTCAGGAAAGCACTGAAAGTTAAAAGTGCTTATGTATTATACTGAGCAGGAATGCTTTCCAGAATTGGGAGCTACATTTATATCACCACAACACACAAATCTATATTATACATGTTTTAGTTTTATTATTTTATAAAAGTGTGAACTGATACAGTATTTTCTAATGGTTCTCAAAATGCTTTACAATGGTTGATATTTTTATTCTTATTCTATTGACATGGAAACAGGCACAGGGTCTAAGGGCCAAATTTCCAAAGGTGTTTGCGTGCCTAAAGATGCAGCTAGGCACCTAGTGGGAATGCCCCTGTGCTTATCTGCCATTGATTTCATGGGAGTTGCACACACAGGCACTTGTAAATATCCCACTAGTCACCTAGACACTGCTTTAGGTGCCTTCATACCTTTTGCAAATATGGCCTTAAGGGACTTACCTTAAGTCTCTCAGTGGGCCAGTGGCAAAACCAGAAACAATCTAAAGCTTCTTCATTGCCAATCCTATTGTGGCCTTCCTATACACTCACATGCACATTATCTATTTAAACAGGTGTGGATAAACTACAGCCTGCAGGCTGGAAGTCGCAGCATGGCCCCACTCTGGCTCCTATGCACTCCAATGGCCCCCTCCGGTGCTCCAATGGGAGCTGCAGGGGCGGTGCCTGTGGACGGGGCAGCGTGCAGACCCGCCTAGCTGCACCTTCACGTAGGAGCTGGAGAAGGGACATGCCACTGCTTCCGGGAGCCGCTTGAGGTAAGCGCCACTGGGAGCCTGCACCCCATAGTCTCTCCCCACACCCCAACTCCCTGCCCCATCCCTGATCCCCCTCCTTCCCTCCAAACCCCTTGATCCCAGCCTGGAGCACCCTCCTGCACCCTAAACCTCTCATCTCCAGCCCCACCCCAGAGCCTGCACCCCCCTTGCCGGAGCCCTCCCAGCCCCCACACCAGAGCCCCCTGCCACACCCTGAACTCCTCATTTCTGGCCCCATCCTGGAGCCCGCACCCCCAACCAGAGGTCTCATCCCCTCCCGCACCCCAATGCCAATTTTGTGAGCATTCATGGCTCGCCATACAATTTATATTCCCAGGTGTGGCCCTCGGGCCAAAAAGTTTGCCCACCCCTGTATTTAAGCGTTAAAATACACATGTGCTTCAAACATGCTGTATAAATTATGCAATCATGCTGTCAGTGCTCTAAACTGCATCCAGTGGGTGCATTTAAAAATGTCTACTGGTTAGACAGGTATTACCAGTTCTAGCATTACTTCCCCTCCCCTTCCCCACACACTTCAAATGCAAATCTCTCTCAAATGAGGAGGAGAAGAAAACAGTCAGTTTAAGTTTGACCACTGAAATTGTATTTCAACAGGGTTATAAGCTATGTCTGCTTGTGGTACCATAAACCATTCCCTCGGTGCCATGGAAAAGGAATGTTTATGTTGCTTTGTGATGTTTGCTCTTGTAGGAACGAGCCCATTGGCGGGAATTTTCGGACATGTATACAAGATCTGCAATATGCCATATGATTTGTAATAAATGAGAGGAAAGTCCTGACATTTACATATTTGTACTCATTAGTCTGCTCTTTAGTATAGATGTCAGATTTTCTAGAGCAAGGTTACTAGTAATGCTGTCATCGGCCTAGCACACTCCTTACATAAAGACAAGGCACTAAAGCACATGTACATATGCCTACGACATCACTGTTGAGCAAAAAAGACTTTGCACTTGTCTTTCAGAAAAATACAATGATCAGACAAAATGCTATTGCTTTTAAAGCTGTCATTCCTGTTAGTGTTCCACTGTAAAAATCACTGTCAGTCAGATCCCTTCATATCAACATTGTTTTCATTAATAGACTACTGAAAACATAGTAGAAAATTTCAATTAAAAATATATCTGGGTGTATAAAAATGCTTGGGTCATTGTGCAAGCAGAAGGAGCAGCCATATATGCAAATATTTCACCACATATACAATACAGATCCAACAGAGGGCACCAGTGCATATACATGAACTAGTCCATGACAATACACACACACAGAGCATGGGAGTTTGAAAAGCACCCAGCACTAGGCTTCCACTGAATTCAGAGAGTGGTAAAAAATGCCCAGTGGGAGCAGAGTTAGGCCAATGCTGACTCTTGTGAAAATGTCACCCTTAAAGATATATGCATATGAAATGAAAAAAAAAAAGTAGCACTCATGTAGCACAGTTGAAAAAATAAAGTCACAAAAGATCAGGAAATGCAATAATTCAGATTGCAACAGCACCGCTATCTCAGTCACTCGGCACCACGTTTGCTTTGTGAAATACATGTTAGGACATAAACTTACATAATCAACAAGAGAAAGAAAATGTTACACGTGCACAAGGTTAATTCTACAGCACTGCTCTCAGAAACTCAAATTTCACATCCATGACCTTAGCTCTGGTGTCAGAGCAGAGCCCCACTCAAGCCCACAGGGGCCCTGAGTGGATGTAGAGATCCATCAGTACACATCTCATTGCAGGATCAGAGCTTTTGCTAGTGTTACTGAGCAGCCAGCCTGGATCAGAACCAGAAAATGCACCAAGAGAAAGCAGCATTGACATTTTCCTGACATCCAGCTAGTGAAAGGAAGAAGCAACACCAGAAATCACAGGAGAATTTCCAGCCCAGCTTTGCTGATATGAGGTTCTGAAATATTGGAAAAGCTCCAGAGAAGGATGTCAGCATTTGGGTGCTGTATTCGAATTGAACCCAAACGCAAACATTTCCAGCTTTCTCTAGAAATCAGCAAAGAGAAGCTATTTCTGGAGTTACAGATGCTTCTGGTTGTAAAGATGATCTGATAAGTAAGATTTGGAGAACTCAACCAGCAGTTATTCCTATGGCTATGCCCTGCTCTGTAACTTGACCATCTTCCCCTATGCAAATCCTTTCTTATCAAGAGCTTTGCTGTTTTTCAAGTTTTTCTGCTGCTTAGTTAGGGCCCAAGATAGACACCACCTGCATATGGGCTCAGCTGCTATGTGAAAGCTATGGAAGGTCATGGATCTGTATTCCACACCCTTCTCAGCTATTCAGCAGTAAACTCAGACAGGCAAAGGAATCATTTTGCCCTGGGCCACCAGAAATACAGAAACCTCTGGTCCAGCGTATCATTCTCTAGTCCCACAACTTGCCATAAATTGCACTGTCTGCTAGACAGTGCTGCTGAACCCCACTCACTGATGCTCAGAGTCTCTCCTCCCACAAGCAACTCTTCCTGGGGAGTTTGGTGGGTTCTGGGTTTGCCCTAGGTGAGCAATGATCCTGCTAAGCCATAGGTCTAAGGCAGATGTTACTTACCCTATCCCACAGGGACAGGACCTAGCACTAGTCCCAGGATACTTACCTCATCTGTTCCCCCTCCCCCAAATCACATCCTTAGTTCTAGAGTCTTAGGTCCTGATTTTATAAACATTTAGCTCCATAAGTGGTCTTTACTCGTGTAAGCAGGCCTACTGCACGATGTAATCAAATGGACTGCATGCATGAAAAAGGGTTTGCAGGATCAAGCATTTGTTGAGCACACAAATACATAGACTCAATGCACACAATGGTTTTATGGAATTTTTGCACTCATGCCCATCAAATAGGGTGGTATGGAGCCACTCAAAACTGATTTGCCAGTTTCAAGATGGCATTATGCAAAGACAAAGCATGGTTAAAAAAGCAATGTCAAATCCGGATCACGCCTCTTGATGTTTGTAGGTATTATACCATCAACAAACGTTCAATATTTCTTGTATCTCTTCTTCCTGTTTGAAAGGGGGAATTGGATTTGTCCAAGACTCCAAGGAAACAGGTAAAAGGTGTTCCTGGAAACATTTACAGCATCACCTATAGGCCTGATGAATGCAGAATTAGTAAACGGAGAAAAGGATCAATCCTCTTAGCCACATATTAGCTCTGATTAATATCAGTTTTAACATGTGACTGCAATTCACTAGTATTAAGCTTTGTGGACAGCCCCTGGATATTAAATTTCATATAGGCATGTCTTCTCTGAGGTCCTTTCCACATCAATAACAGATTATCCCATCTAACATAACAGTCCTTGTGTAGGGCATGAAATAAACCAGAATGCACCACTAAAAAATAGTTGCTTTCTCATCCTCCATTCGCCTCCCCTCCCCACTGATGCTTTCTTTGGCATGACCAGTGGATATATCCAATTCTTTAATTGAAAGAAATACAGCTGAACTTTCTTCTGCTGGAAATGTACCAGAGGCTACATCATATGCAACGTCAAAGAATATTGGAAATAATATAGACCTCTGACATTTGTGTTTAATGACTTTGTGCGCCCAAAGGGGGGCTGTTTGGAATCGGAATTTGTCACTGCTGTGAGGAGATAGTCTTCAGTGGCTGGGGCCTTAAGGGTTACTGCAAAGAGATATTAATAAAGCTATGTTTAAACATGTCACTGGAATGTTTTGTTTTAATCACCTCTAATTCTTTGCACAACCATGTCCAGAAGGATTCAGTAAGAGATTTCTCAAATTGAGAAATAGCAGAGTGAGTAAAAAGCAATACTCCTGAGGTAGCAACAGGACCCTTGCTCAAAACATCTTGCAAGCGAGCCGAGAAGAGCTAAAATGTAACACCATCGTTTATTAAACACAGTTTAGGTTCAACTCTCCCAGCCACCACCCAGACACACAGGATGACTATTAGCTCCTGCCAAGGAAATTAAAATAAATAAGTTTTTAGTTATATAAATAAGAAGAGAATAAGGAAGTTGTGGATGGAAAGGAGATTAAAGATGATCTAGGTATGGCCCAAAAATGAAATGAATCCTGTGCCTTGGTTTTCAATAAGAACAGCAATATGGAACATGGGCAGCATGGCTGATAGAAATGAGTGTATAGAAATGGAAATTACCACATCTGAGGGGGGAGAAAAAACTTGAAGAGTTTAATGTGCTCAAACTGGGGGAACTTGGATAATTTACATCCCCGAATACAGAAGGAACTGGCATATGAGTTTGCTAGTCCACTAGCAAGGATTTTTAATAAAATTTATCTATCTAGTCAGAGCTAGACTGAATACGACTGGAGAATAGTTAATGTGCCTATATTTAAGAGAGGAGAAAAAATGTGATACTGGCAATTACAAATCAATTAGACTGACCTCAGTAGTATACAAGGCTTTAGAACAAATTGTGAAGGAAAGAAGAATTAAATTCATGGAGGTGAACAGTAAAGGGGATATAATGCAACATGGGTTTGCCAAAGGTAGATCGTGACAGACTTACCTGATTTCCTTCTTTGACAAAATAACTGCTTTTTTTTTTTTAAGATAAGGAATGCAATATATCTAATACACTGGGACTTGAGTAAAACTTTTAACATGGTACCCCATGCAAAATTGTTAAATTAGAGAAAATGGGGATTAGCACAATAATTGCATAGTGTATAAGGCAATGTGTTGTGCTGAAAAGTGAACTATCAGACTGGATGGAAGTTGCGAGTAGAGTTCTCCAGGATCGGTCTTGGGACCAATATTACTCAATAGTTTTATTAATGACCTTGACATAAAAAGTAGCTGTGCGCTAATGAAATTTGCTGATGATACAAAGTTGGGAGGTATCATCAATATATAAGGGGATCGGAATATTATACTGGAAGATTTGAATGACCTTGAAGACTGGAATAACAGAAGTGGGATGAAACTCCATTAGCACAAACTGCAAGATCATGCACTTAGTATCTACTTAGAATTTCTGCTACTAGCTGGGGGCTCATCAGTTGGAAGTGACAGAGGGAGAGAGAGACCTGGTTGTGTAAGTTGATCACATGATGACTATGAGCCTCCCATGTGATGCTAAGATGCACCAGCAAGGCATTTCTAGGAGAAACACAGAAGTAATAATGCCACTGTACAAGGCAATGGTAAAACTTCATTAGGAATACTGTGTACAGTTCTGGTCACCCATGTGTTCAAAAGAAATTAATTCAAACCAGAACAGATGCAGAGAAGAGTTACTAGGATGATCGGGGGAAAGGAGGACCCACCTTACAGGAAGAGACTGGAGGAGTTTAGCTTAGCAAAAAGAAAGTTGAGGGGATGTGATTGGTCTCTGTAAATACATTTAGGGGGAAAACACCAGGGAGAGTGAAGAGCTATTTAAGCATAAGGACCATGTTGGCACAAGAACAAATAGATATAAACTGTTGGGGTTGCTTGTGAAGAGAGAGGGTAGGGCTCAACAAAACTGAGGCTCACATACAGTTTGCATTCTATTTTCCTAAAAGCTCATGCTTCCAGGTTTCAGCTGGCCACCTCTAATGGTCAGGAAGGGATTCCCCTCACCCACAATGTATTCTGGGAGGGAGGTTGGTCTCTTTCCTCTGAAGCATCAGATATAGCCACAGCTGGAGATGGGACACTGGACAGGGTGGTCCAGTGCTCTGAGATGGTATTAAGCAATCTCACAAGTGCTTAGCTGGCTAGTTCTTATTCACATGCTCAGGGTCCAACTGATCTCCATATGTGGGTTGGGAAGGAATTTCTCCCCAGGCCAGATTGGCAGTGAGCTTGGAGTCCACCCCGCCATCTTCCTCTGCAGCAAGTGGTCTTTGCTATTATAGGAGCCTCAAGCATTCGTGGGCCTTGGTCCCGCCTATTTTCTCCCAGTGGCACATCATAGTCTAGTTTCCTGCAGGCATGGGCGGCGGGTAGAATAGGCCAGGGCGGCCCCATGTAAAGCGTTTTCAATGTGATTTGATTCTTGTAGCACATTTCTGTTCTCATTGTCATTGATTTTAATGTCAGTATTTACGTAGGGATGGTTTTCAAGCTCTCTGGTCCTTACTTGCTCAAGGAGGAAGTGGAGACTTTTTTTAAAGAAATGATTGAAAAATTTAAAAAAAAAACCCTTAGGTTTATGCAATTCTGAAATTTTTCAAAACATCTTTCACTTTTTCAAAAAGTTAGCCATTTTAAAATTTTAATTAAAAATATTGAAAAAGATTATCTAAACCTTTCATTTGCCAAAAAACTGGGTCTTAGGTCAATGTAAAATGGTGATAACCAGTTTGACATTTTCCACTTTTTTTTTAAAGTGGAAAAATTGACAGTATTGATGATTTTCCCAGAAAATTGTGTTTTTTTAAAAAAGCATTTGATTAAATCTTTTGAAAAAATTAAAACACTTCTAATTGCCTGAAGTGTTTTTGCTGCACACTTTTCAAAAGTAAACAAAGGGGGAACTGACCAGACACTAAACACTGACATCATCACAGATGGTCCAGTTTGTCCCTGCGACCTGCACTGACATTTCCCAAAGATGCATTCCGAAGCTACAACAATTATCCTTAAAATGAAGAAATGTGGCAGCAGATAAGGCTTCATCCACGCACAAAAGTTGTACCATTTTAATTATACTGCTATAGTTAATGCAGCACAACTCCTCTAGCATGGCTGGAGTTACAGCAGCATAACGTGCTTATATCAATATACCTTATTCCTTTGGGTAATAAGGTGTACGGCACCTTTACACCAGTATAACCACATCCACACTAGGAGATGTTTGGATATAATAAAATCAGTAAAGGAAAGAAAAATCACCCGACTAACCTAGTTATACCAGTATAAAAACCTGTGTGTGGATGCAGGTATGTCCACAGAAGAATTCTTCCATCAGCCTAGCTACAACCTGTCAGGGGGAGGATTAATACAGCAATGATAAAAACCCTTCCATCGCTGTAGGAAGTAGTATAACTGCAGCTGTGTTGCTGTAGCACTTGTAACGTAGACATACCTGCATCTACAGTGAGGACTAAGTCAACCTAACTACCGTAACCTCACGCAGGGCATGAATTTTGTGAGAGATGTGGCTAGGTCAACCTACGTTTTAGGTGTAGACAAGGCCTCAGAAAACCATTTGGGATGACTTTCACCCTGGAGACGATGACCTAAAAAGGCCCTTTATATTACACTTAAGCCACCTGTGAGGACTATTGAGCTTGGTGTGCGCAGATGCAGTGGTTGGGAACCCTGTGTGAAGGAGGACTGTGGAGGAGCAGTACCCCATATATTCCATCTTACATGCAGGAAAGGCGCAGCACTACAGCCCTGTAGCCTACAGGTAGGTTTTGAGGTTGAAGTCCATTCCCCAGACTACAGTCCACTCCCCACTCAATACCTGCTTCCTTGGGCTTTGTACAGAGAGTGGTAAATTGCACCCTTGATCAATAAGGAGACTTCACATTTTGTTCACAGGAGGTTGGAACTTCAGCTCTGCAGAGGCACATATATGGCCATAGCTAAGTTACCCTTCATCCTTAATCAAGTTTGAAATGTGGGTTTAACGGAGATGTGCCTGAGAATGACATCTGAAGGGAAATGTGCCACTGATGCTCTCACATGTACATTTACGAGGACAGAAATCCATTTGTCTGAAAACTACAAAAAGTTTGCTGAAAATCTGTGCCTTGCTGTAGCAGCATTTATAGCTCAGGAATGAAGGACCGCACGCACACGGACACACACACTTTCTTTCAGTGTCTGCTTTTTTGTCTGCTGCTAATACCAGTTGGGTGTGGCAAGGAAGAGACCTGTCTGAGATAGGGATAGGATTACAAGAGAGTCAGACAACACAACACTATTAACTCTTTAGTGTCTGAACACACTAAAATAAAAACTGTGATATTTGTTTCACTCCAGACAACATATTTTAAAAAACAAACAGAAATCGGGGGTTGGGATGACCATTTTTTAGCTTTCAAAAATGAGAGCAATGCATTCTGTTGCTGAAGGGGGAACACTCAAGAATCTATGGTCACAAGATCAATAAAGGAGCCACGGTTTTCTATTCTTAATCTTTTTTCCAGGCTCTTAAGGGCATCTTTAAAAGAGTCACTAACAAACATGTTAACTGATGTATAAGTTGATCTGATTTATTTTTGTACATTTAATTGATGTATTGAGTTACCGCTCTTCTTTTGCATTTCAAGTGCCTCTTACATGCAATATATTGTGGTAGCTTTGCACCTACTTCTCCCCTTGATAGATGGAGGTACTTCACTTGATACCAAGGGGCATTTTGCAATATGAACTGACAGCAGCGCATGGCCAGGTAATAGAAACCCTTGCTGACTTGCCCTTCCCACCCCAAGCAGGTTAAGCATCCGTGACAAATCCATCTTTTCCAATGAACATTTGAAATGGAATTCTGCGGAGGAGGGGGATGATGTTACGGGAAATATGGACTCGCGATTTCCTCTCTAGTCCCTTCAAAATTTCATTACTAACCTCAGTATCTGCATATTGATTTGAAAGGGTTAAATATCAACAGCAAATGAGCAGGTGAAATCATGAGATTTCACCAACATTGATTCAGAGTCTAAACCTTATCCCTGATTCAACCTCAAAGCAAAACCTTCCCTTAAACCTAATCCAGATCCTGATCTGAGCACCTGCTAGATTCATCACTGCTCTAACAAAGGCTACATCTTCACTGCCAAAAAGAGTGTTCTTACAGAGAGAGCTCATTTGAGTTAGATCTCTCGCTGTAAAATCCTAACAGAGACAGGTAGTTTTTTTACCTTCATGTAGCTAGTCCAGGTCAACAATATGGGCTTACCTCGACTAGCTACATTGAGCTAGAAATTACAGTGCCTTATAGCCACGAGGAATTTACAGCAAGGTGGCTAACTCAAGTCTATTGGCTTCAGTGGAGTTACCCAACTTCAGAGGAGTTACACTAGAGATAAACTTGGCTCAAGGTCTGCCAGTCGGCTAGGGCAAGTCCATAAAGGGTTTAAAAACCTGCATAGGACCATTTTCAACTGGATCCTGATATGACTGGGAACGTGTAATAGTGTCACAGGATACTGCAGCACCTTAAAATTAGAGAGACGAATTTGAGGGTGGGGGTGATGTGCTCCAACTTGCTTGAACATGTAGGAAGCCTAGCCGCTACATTCTGCGCAAGCTGAAGCCCCTGGGAGCTGGAACCTGGGGAAGCCAGAGAAAAGGACGGTAGAGGAGTCAGGGAAAGAATTCTAAAATCATTCTTATTGTGCAGTGCATCTTCACTTCTCCCTGATGCTGGAAATAACTGAAGGTGAATATACTTAATCCTATGGAACAAACACACACACACACACACGACTGTTCTGAGCCCCAGCTTATTCCAGTTCTGGTCTCTTGCCCTTCCCAAGTACAGTCCCAGTCCCATTACCTTTAAACCAAGATATCCCCAGGACCCCAAATCTTGATCTCTGGCCTTGTCCACTGTAATACTCCTCATGCAGCAAACACAGCCTTATGGTTCAAGCCTTGCGGCAGGGCAGCACCAAGTGTGGAGGACAGCTTGGTGACAAGGATAGCAGTGGACAGGGACAGCGGCTGTGCCCAAGGGACAGCTCAATTTAAAAGATAAAAATCTACAGCTTATGCTTGAGATCACTGCAGCGGCATCCGGCAGCATGAAGAGCCACGTTGTTGCTTTTCCTATACATAGTTTAGGCAACTGATTAACAAGCGTGGCTAGAACATAAATATCCAGGTTGGGAATGTTGTAAGTGATGGGTGAGCCACTTCACAAAATAAAAGCCAGTCTCACTCTTGACCCAAAATTCTGATTCTACCCCCACCACACACACACACACACACACACACAGCAACTCCTGAATCCCACACAATCCCAGATCCAAGTACTCCCAAGCTTTGGGGAAGTTGCAATCCAAACACTGAGATAGAGATCTGAGCTACAATCATTTTTAAATTGCAAATATATCCTGGGACTGGAAGCAAACCCCCCCCCCCCCCCGCAATGAAAGTTGTTGCCAGGGAACCACTTAGCTGACCTGAAGCAGGTGTGAGAAATCTCACCACACAACCTGCTTTTACAAGACTGGGAGGCCAGTTTTGCAGGTCTTAATAGTTTGGACAAGGAGCCAAACTTCTGGGGGCCCAGCCAAACTCCAAAGCTTTACAGTATCTCCCACCACTAATCAGGACCATTCTACTGCTTCAATACAGAACCCATGGGAGAAATTTGGGAAAGTTACAATTGTGTTTTAGTGCGGTCGGAGGAATTTCATGGGGAACATTCGCTATTATTCACTTCAACCCAATACAAAAAGTGGAGCCCCACAAGCACAGTGGGCTGAAGTCACTAAGAAGAATTCTAGAGCAGCAAATGGATCTCTCTCTCTTTCCCCTACATTGGCTGCTAAGTTGGCCTTAGAAATCCAGCTAGTTCAGGAGAAGAGGCCAAAAGAGCAGCTCTTCGTTACACAAGCTCAAGTTAGGAAAAAAAAATCTCAGCACTAGAACAGCCATATAATGGCATAATCACAAATACCACAACCCGGACTCTGCATGAACACAACACATTTAAAGTAGAAGTGGCAAAGTGCTTTACAAACTTAGGCTATGTTTACACTTGAAGCTAGGGATGGGATTCCCAGCTCGCACAGACCTACTCACACTAGCTCTCACTGAAATACCGCATAGTGTAGCCACGGTAGCTCGCGCAGTGGTGCTGGCCAGTCGCCCTGACTACGGACCCAGAGCGTCCAGGCAGGTTTGTACATGGCAGCTAACCTGCGCTGCTGCCCATACTACTGCAGCGACACCACTATTCTTGGTGCTCATCGAGAACTAGTGTGACTAGACTATGCAAGCTGGGAATCACACCTCTAGCTCCAATGGTAGACATAGCTATAAAGAGTAACCCCCTTTATACGGATGTGTGAATTGAGACACAGGGTGGCTAATCAGCTCGTCCAAGGTTACATAGCAAGTCAGCAACAGAATCAGAAATCAGTCCCTGGTTTCCGTACTCTGAATAGCTTGCTTTAACCACTAGAATGATTTGCTCCCCTTGGAAGTTACCTTTCAAATGGGCTCATTCATATCTAGGTATTGTAAGTGTTGTGTCTTTTGCTCTTTACACAACAAAATCAAGGTGGAGAAAACCCTATGCACACAATTAGGTCTCAAATAACGGTGTTTAGTACATATACACAAATATACAAGGCCCAGCTCTGGTGCTCTGGCTGGCTGGTTTCCGGCAGCTTCTAAAACACAGAACGTGGTGAGCACCACTAGATGGCTCAAACAATTTAAATGGATACTACCCAGTTCCTACACGGTTCATTAAGTCTGTTCACCTACCTGCTAGCCCTGCCTCCCCTAACAGAAATCCAGAGCAATAATACAGTAAATGTTTCTTTGCTCTTTTTCCCCTTGTGTTAACTTTAGTTCTTCAAAACCAATTTTTGGAAAGAAACGGGGCTAAAATTTTCATTTGTTTCGAAGTGCCCTTCTGTGGGTACCCAGCTAGCCATGCCAATCCATGATGCGTGCACTGAGGGCTGTGCTTCCGCATGCCTAGATGCGCATGAGTAACTTACACCCAGACAAGGAAGACAGAGCTGGTCAGGGAAAAAAATATTGTGCAAAGTAATTCAAAAAAAAATTGAACTAGCTCTACAGTGGGTCAAAAAACAAGAGAAATTTCAACATTTTTCAAATTTGATTAAAAAATTTCAAACGCGTTTACTGAAGCAGGTTGCAACTCAACCAGGTATGCTCAATAGATGCATGCATGTTGCAAAAGTTGGATTCAAGTGTCTAACTTCTGTTACTGAGAATAACATTGCAGATATATTTATACACATGCATCCACCCTAACCACACTATGGCAGGTTTATTTTAAAGTAGGGTGTTTCTTTTGTATTTATTTATTAATTAAACCACTTGTTTTTTTTAATAGAAGCTACTATAGGGGAATGTAAGACTAGCAGGATGCTAGAGACTAATAGAATTTCATGGTGTTCAGAACCTGGAAGGCTCAGGCCACGTACACCTAATTGTTAAAACCTATTAATGTGAGAGATGCAAGCAGGATCTGGCCTGTAACTGGTAAATACCATTTTATAGTTGAAGTGCACGGATAATCATAGAAGTGTAGGGCTAGAAGGGACCCCAAGAAGTCATCAAGTATGCTGAAGCAGGACCAAGTAAACCTAGACCATTCCTGACAGCAGATGTTTGTCCAACCAGTGCTTTAAAAACCTCCAATGATGAGGATTCCCCACTCCTCACCTCCTGGAAGCCTATAATGAAACCTTTACAATTGTCCCACCACAGCAACATAGGAAAGATAAGCATTTTAAATGAGAGAATGTTTATATTAGAACAGTGGTCACACCAATATCAGTAAAAAGAACAGGAGTACTTGTGGCATCTTAGGCCTGGTCTACACTGGGGGAGGGGTCGAACTAAGGTACGCAAGTTCAGCTACGCGAATAGCGTAGCTGAACTCGAACTACCTTAGTTCGAACTACTCACCCGTCCAGACGCCGCGGGATCGAAGTCCGCGGCTCCCCCGTCGACTCCGCCACCGCCGTTCGCGGTGGTGGAGTTCCGGAGTCGACGGGAGCGTGTTCGGAGTTCGATATATCGCGTCTAGATGTGACACAATATCTCGAACTCCAAGAAGTCGAACGCTACCCGCCGACCCGGGCGGGTAGTATAGACGTAGCCTTAGAGACTCAAATTTATTTGAGCATAAGCTTTCATGGGCTACAGCCCACTTCTTCAGTGGAAGTTATGAACAAAAAGTTAAAGATTCATTTACATGACTCTAAATAAATGTCTAAGAGATACACCTACCATGTCTTCATATCTGCCGTGTGAGCTACAGTTTCTGTTTGTATTAAGGTTTCATTTAGTTCTCAAATCATCAGTTATACAGAATTGCTACTGTCTTCTATCTGAATAGGAAGCAATAGCTGGATCTGCAAAGAATTTCTTAAATCACTCTGCTCTCAAGTGGTAGGGAGGAAAGCCAACTTAAAGATGTGGCTGCACATCAGGGACTTGTTTTCTAAAATCAGCATAAATAAGTCTATTAAGGGACTAATCCCACTGAAGTTAATGGGACTACCCACGTGAGTAAAGGATTAAACAGTAAATTTTGGCCCTCTGGTGGTAACTTTTCAGAAAGTGGCATGGTGCTGTTCTCATTGCTGTTTGAAGCTCTTGTAGTTTGGGGGAGGAGGGGGGTAGGGTAGAAGATTTTTCTCTTGCTTGCAAAGCAATAAATGAAAGTTCCCCTGAAGTGCCTTCTGCCAAACCATTCCGTGCTTCCCACCCACGAATGTTGCAGATGAGTTTCAGCAGCTCTGAGCTCCATCTCCAGCAGTTGAGGACCTCTCTCAGTTTTATGCAGAATGAGAGCCATAAATCAGTTTAAACCCGAAGCAATCTCAGTGTTTCCTATGGGCCTAGTATCCATATAGATAATACATGGATATTTATTTCATTATACTCCTGAGGCTTAATCATGCAAGGTGTTGAGCACCCTCAACTCTCATTAAAGTCAGTTGAATTTGAGGATGCTCAGTCCCTCAAGAGAGAATGTAAGTACCTTGCAGGATTGGGCCCTATCTTTGAAATCAGATAAGGAAATAGTACAGCAACATATTTTAATCCTGCCCTGAAGAGTTTTACTGAACCCCCTCCGCACCCTGACCCCTTAAAATGCATCTCAACATATTGGTGATTTTCCCAGGTCTTGTTTTAATTATCTAAGTCAAGCTGAAAAGTTTTTGGAATTCCTTTTTGTGGAACACTCTGTACTTGGGGGGGGCCTCAACTGGATATCATGAGTTATGCAACCAAGAGCTAAAGTTATTGTTTTCAGAGCAAAATTGCATGAATCTCATTAAACACATAGTTGATCAGGATGTCTCTAAAACACCATTTGGATCCAACCCTATTATCCTAGGAAGGACCGCTTGCCCTCATTTCTGACTGAGTCTTAAGCCAAACTATTGTTTAGGATTTAATTAGTTTCATATTGGGTTGTAGCGTGTTGAAACTGACATCCTCCTTAAGACACATTTACATGTTTGGGTATTTTTTTAAACCGGAAGAGGGCAGCAATTTTCCTAACAAGAACAAAAACACAGAACATTGGTTGAACAGGTTTGACAAGATACAAACAATCCAAATGGCATGAGACTCACAGCAATGCAGTCTGGAAATGAGAGTCGGGAGGGAAGAAAAAGATTTCTCATTGGTTAACAGGCCATTCAAATGGCAGGTGTTTAAATACTTCAGGCTTTCTTGGCCAGTTGGCGGAAGAGAAGTTAAACATCTGTTATCAGTTTATATCTTTTATCAGGGGATCACAGTCCACATTATTAAGTGGATAGATAATTTAATAGGTTATTTCTCCCCCCTCCCTGTGATTTACAATCCCAAGTGAAACTGGTACTGGAGGTTCTCTCACTTTAGCAGACCAAATCAACCTTCACTCAAGATCAGACACGGAGGGTGTCATTTTTACCTCCTGTTGAGTGACCTGTTAGTGATTGTGTAATTCTCCCACACTGCCCTTGCTGCTCTTGTCCTCTGTTTACACCATTTTCACTAGTGTCTCCTCACAAACAAATAATCTATTGGCAAAAGAAGCTTGTTCACTAGCATTAGAGATCATGAGCGTAACCAAGGAAGAAAGAGCATGGCCACCTGAACTTTACATTTCCCTTGTAGCATCATTGCTTCCTGGTGAAAGGAAGAGGAAAGGTTCATTTCCCAATTGGCAGGCTGCGTTCATGGTCGCTGAGCTGCACAACTTTTAGTAGCAGGCCAAGACCCCCATCACCGCTAACCGCCCATTCACAGTAGACACTCCAGGATGAGGAGCTGAGATGATCTATAGCAAATCTCTTTAGTGATGGACCATCTTACTTTTTAACCTCTGGCTCCCTGCAGAACTGAAACCCATGAATTTGCAGGAAATGGCTGTGCACATCTGTCTTCATCTACTTGCCCCAATTACTAAGGGAGGCAGGTTCCCTTCTCACCATCCTACAGTCTCATCAGTTTGATACACCCAAATATAACAAAGTCACTATCAGGTGGCTGAAGATTATAATGTTGGTGAAAGTAGTTATGGGAATAAGGAAGCAGTACATTTGCTGCTTTTGGTATTCTCCTAAAGCATAATTACCCCCTGCATTATTCTGTTCTAGGGTACAACTGACACCATCTCTAAATTTGGTATTGCAAGTCATTATTTACCCACAGGAGAAAAGCAAGAATATTTGGAATGATGGACAAAAATTTGCAATGTGCCCGGTGGGCAGAAGCTCTGTCCTTTAAGCTTAGAAAAAGCTCTCTCATCTTTAAATGGAATTTGAGAGTCATTTCTGGATTCCAAACTGCTCTTATACTCACTATTTTCTCTCCTTGCCAGTCGGGGGGCAATCTGTCTGAGGCTCAATACTAATGTGACATACTCAGAAGGCCTCGGACTGATATAAAGCCTATTTGTTAGATGCCCCAGCCAGGGCCACCTGGATTCAACATGGTTATCTTAACAGGCGTTCGTTGCTTAGAGTGATCTAGAGAGGGTGAAAGATCTTTTGATTGACATTTGCTCTTTGATAGACTGTTTTGCTACTGCTGCTGAAAGATATGATGGGCTCGAAAAGATTTACTGCAGGGATGGCAGACTGAATTGGGCTGTAAGTTTTCCACATTTTACATGTGTTGAAGAAATCAGTAATAAAGGTGATAGTCCACGCGCTGAGATTTCTGACTCTCCGGTCTAACTATGCACACGCAAATATGATCTAATGAATGCTCACCTTAGTATCACAGATGATAAAATCAGGAGAAAGGAAGAAGGGGCTGACCCACTTGCTAAACATCTGCTACAATTCATTCAGCACAGCATAAAATTATTCACAGCTGTACGGGTACAACATTATTGTCCAGTCAAAACTATTTATTGCAAAGAAATTTCATTGCTTCTTATGCAGGTGGACTGCAAGCAGCTGCAGTTCTATATATGCAGATAGTGGCCTGTGCTCATAACACTGGTAATATAGTATAGGGCAGTTCCTCAGGTGGTGCAAACTGGTGCAGCTCCATTGATTTCAATAGAGGATTTGTCCCTGTAGCCTCCTCTTCTCACACTCAAACATCTGGACACTGATTTTTCTAATTACAGATGCATGGATCTCCTTCTTAGCCCCTAGAGCTCTTAATCCCATTTGGTTATTTGAATTTAACTTCCCATTTGGTCTCTGGATAGGACAAATTTCTTCTATGTGTTTGTTTTAGGGTGACCAGATAGCAAGTGTAAAATATCGAGACGGGGTTGAGGGTAATAGGTGCCTATATAAGAAGAAGCCCCCAAAATCAGGACTATCCCTATAAAAATCAGGATATCTGGTCACCCTAATTTGTTTTGAACAAGTAGTATTATGAATTTATCCTCTTCGTTAGTGATTAGTGAACAGTTTGTAAAATAATGCTGATTTCTGCAAATATCCTTATTTATATGTATTCAATATGGATATTAGTATTTATATGTATATTTGGTATTCATAATTTGTGTTCTGTGCTGGATCACCTAAATTAGGTAAGATAGTTGGTGCTTTTGGACTGGATGGCAAACTTTTTAAACAGGGGCCTAATGAATAATGAAATTTCAGAATAAAAATGTTGGATAAATAAATAAATTCTGAAATTTATGAAAATTTTGAGCCCTGTAAACATTTTCATGGATAGTTAGTATCCCCATACCTGCAGATTATGACGACTGATTCACATGTAACAGCAAACTGAACTCAAAAGCATTTTTATTCATAACAATATTAACCATTTTTTAAAAACTGTTCCACCAGATCTAATTGCCATTAAAAGAAACTTCACATCACCTCTCACATTTGTCCTTCTGAAAGATGCTAAAATATGAGGTAGAGGATCTCACTGGAAAACAAAATTTGGTCATTTTTTTAAAAATTATATTTAAGCACCATCATCATTTTTCCACCTCTGTTTGAAGTTGTGGGTGTGTTTGGCTTGTTTTCTATTCAATACTTGAATAGAATGGTTTGAAAAAAATGTTAACATTTGAAATTAGATGCACATTTTTTTTGAAAAACATTACAATTTTTAACCAGCTCTATTAAACACTTTTGCTTTAGGAGCCAGTTGCAATTTTTCAAAATTTTGAAATAAAGAAGGTTGACAAAGCCTTCATAAGATTTTTCCCCATTGTTCAATCAACCATAGAGCTGGGTGAAAATGTTTCACTTTTTGACATTTTAAAATTCTGAATTTTTAAAGTAAAATGAAAATGTGAACACTCGTGAACAGAAGGTGAGTTTTAAAAATATTGGAATATAGCATTTATCTTGATCAGATCACTGTAGTAAGATGCTTTATGATACATTTGTTAACAGAATAAACAAATTACAAAGAAATAAGCATTTTACATTAGAAGTGGTAGTGCAACATTCATCCCAACGTGAAACCCTAGTGGTCGAGTTAAGATTGTTCTGATACAGATGGATTACTTGGAGAATAAAGAGAGAGCATATAAAAACAGGTTACTAGAACCATGACTTTGGCAGCACGCAAAAACCATTTACAGTGCCATCAGAAAAAACAGAGAAAAGAAAAATACAAGGTTGGTCTGGGTCAAAGAACTATGTAATAGGACTCTGAGTGGTGGAATTCACTGCTGAGTTTAAATACACCAGGGTACCTAAGCATATGGGTAAGAAAATTAGATTTTTTCTTAGTCTATTTAAGTCTATTGCCAGCATTTTACATAACAAGACAATGGATCTGGGAACGATCTCCCTCATTGGTTTTTGTTGTGAGGGATGGGCAAATTAGTTGTTACAGCAAGAAGCCATCCACAATTTTTCTTCTAACTGGAAGTGAACCCAAGAGGTTTTGAGATCTGAAAAATTTTGGTTAGATTTAATTAAAACACAACCACCCACGCTCAGATGACTTTACCGGTTTCCTCCAGGTCATTTCATTCTTCGTGCCACATTGTACCTGCAGGGTCGCCTGTGGCAACTCATATGAGCTGAGACTGCATCTTTGCTCTAAAACTCACAACCAGCAACCAGGCTGTCAGTCACATCCATTTTACCTGCCTCCGGCAAGAAAGCCAGGGGAGCGTTCTTTTGAAAACATCAGACAGTACCTTTTAATTAACTGCAGCAGTCACTTTTGGTTTTCTTAAACAAATTAGGTAGGGGAAGGATAGATGATACTGTATTGTTTTCCCTTCAGCGAAGGGAGGGTAACTAGCAAGCCTGCCAGGTAGAAAAGACTGGAGGGCCCTAGGTGAGCAGCTGAAATAGTCACACATTTGCTTTAGGATATAAATCAGCAGGGGGTTAAAAATCAGAAAAGCAAACTCTGAATAAGAATTTTTTGAAGTGTGGTACAGGCAGCAGTGACCTCACCAAGCAGTAGGTCACTGGCCACCAGCTAGGGCTCAATTTGGGGAAAGACATGGCCAGATTGTTTAGCTTGTGGAGTCTCAGCAACAAACAATTTGGAAGATCGCTCTGCCAGAATGTGAGAAGGTAGTTGAACACATCCAGCATCCTTCAGGAATACAACTGGCAGCAAAGGGTGCAGAGAGCGTTATATGACTTCAGTATCTGCTGGTTAACCAGAGAATGGTCCTTTTTTCCCCCCAAACATTTTTTCCCTGTTATCAGAGTACCTAGGCGCTCCAGTCATGGACCCCCTTGTGCTAGGCACTGTACAAACACAATAAAGTAGATGGAAAACTGCTAGGAAGGGACTTATGGCTGAGTTGCTTTGGGCTGTGCCTAACTACTGACTGCTACATAGTCTTTTCAGTTTCAAAATTGTAGGGAAAGCAGCCAGAAACTGACTTGCTTTCTGTTCAATACTTGCTTAGATACCACAGTGATAGGTGCCTTTAAACAGCTAAAATAGAGTTTACATAGTTCAGAAGGAAAATGCATAGTCTGGGCCCCAGTTCTCTGCCGCTGTCATCTGGAAATCTCCCCCCTGGGATTATTTTCCTGAAAATACAGAAAAAGTGTATAAACTGGTGACATGAAACACTTCAAAGTAAAGCAAACAAATATGGGACTCATTGGGGAATTAGAAACATCATGATACTATAATACTAGCAGTTAATTTTTCAGTGCCTCAGGCTTCTTGGCAGAGCGTCACAGTAAAATCGTCTAGGCATGCAAGATCAACTCATATCTGTTTTCTTATAAAGTCCCATCCTCTCAGAGTGGAGCCCTTTTACACCTTCATGGGAATGCTGTTCCCCAGTCAATGCTGAATGGGGGAGTTGGAAGGGAACCCTACGAACCTCCCCACCCTTTCATCCAGTGTGGATTACCAGAAGCATCCTAACCGCGCTGTGCAAACTGTGAATGTGCCAAAGAACAAAAGTCCCTAAAACAAAATCTTGCAGTCTAAATGCTCAAGTCAGTATAATACCAAACAATATATGACAGAACAAGGACAGAATGGGCTCATCTAAATAAAAACGTATGTATTAGAGTGAAATTTACCCCTGTGTGCAGAGGGCTAGAACAAGGCCCATGAACTTAAATCCCACTCTAGGGCTCTGTGTAGGGGCTCGTTTCACCCTTATATTTTATAGGGTCAATTTTGTACTCTGGGGGAAATCCTGGCCCCATTGAAGTCAATGGGAAACTGATTTCCCTTACTGGGCCAGGATTGCACCTTATATGCTTCACAGTAATGAAATTGACAGTAGCTTGAATGCTTCTTGGAACAGGTGAGTCTTGCTGTCAGAATTGTTTCAGATGTTTACTTACATTTAACTATGGTGCCTGCTTCCTGAATATAAACAGCAAGCAACATTATCCTATCAATTAGCTTTTGTTTCCAATTGGTTTCCCAACCAGGAAAACAAGTGTGACTTCAGTCTTTGTGGAAACCATTAATATAGGGAAGAGTATGGGAGACAAATTGTATCAGTGGAGGTGTCAGTCAGTGGAGAAAAGTAAAACCTTTTGAGGGAAAATTGCTCTAAGTTTAAACACAATAATAAAGGCTACAGTTGAAGCTCACTCTGCTCTGATTTCATGGCCAGCCATCGGACATTTATTGACTATACCAAGAACTATTTTTTTTATACAAACTTTCCTCCAAAAGGCTATTGAAACCATTTGTATGACTTTAGTCAGCTGGCGGAAAAGCAGTTTTTGAACAGCTATTTAAAACAAACAAAAACAAACAAACAAAGATTGGCTCATTGGAAGGGGTTTGCATTCCCTGAGGAAAAACAAGTCTTGCATCCATTTCAGTGACAGCAATTTTTCTGTAGGATCCCAAGATTATCAGCTTTTGTGATCACACAAGGCCCATCGCATCTTTGCGCGAAACCCATAGCTCGCAAAGCTACATATTTCAAACGCTTAGATGGAACTTGGGAATAAAACTTGGCCCATTCAGATAGAACAAATACAGCGACTGTTGCAGTGCCTGTGTTGTTAAATAAAGTGTTTGCAAGGGTATGATCTTAAGAAACCCTGAGACCTGTCACCTCCCATTAACTTCAGGGAGAGTTGAGGGCACTTATCATATTGCAGGCAGTGCTCAGCACCTGACAGGATTAGACCCTAAACCCTAGTAAAATATTAAAACTGAACAATTCTTGAACCCGATTTCCAAAAGGGCTCAGCACCCACAAATGGCTCCAGGTTTTCTAAATTGTTCAGCGTTGTTCTCAATGGGAACTGTCGGGTGCTTTGAAAAATCTGGCCCTAAATTACCCCTTGCACCATTTAAACCCCTGGGATTTGTTTGGGGGTGTTTGCTCTTGTGAACAAGGTTGGCATCCCAAAATCCAAGCTATTTCCTCACCTGAGCTGTATTCCAAAAAATCAAATCAAAATTTAAAATGTGAATTGTACTCATAGTTAGACCACATAACCACGTCCTCATCAATGTTACCTTTATGCTCTTTCCCCAAGTCCCTCTAACATTTGTTACATCCACTTATTATCTCTTGTCTTTATTTAGATTGCAAACACCTTTGGTGCAAGAACTGTCTCTTAGTATCTGTTTATACAGCATCTAGCACAACAGGCTAGAATCTGATCAAGGCTTTTGGGCATCATAGTGTAATAGAAACAAACAATAGGATATGGATTTATTTCATAGCTATTGCCACAAGCAGTCATTGTCTAGGTATTATCTTTTATTAAGCCAACTTCTGCTGGTGAGAGAGACAAGCCAACAGAAGCTGGTCCAATAAAAGATACTACCTCACCTACCTTGACTCTCTAATACCTGGGACCGACACAGCTACACTACACACATGTAATTACATGTCATCATTTCGGACATAGACACACAGCTATTTATAGACCTTGCTACAAAGGGGCCCAGTGCTGTGGAACAATGAGCATCTTTATCTCCCATTTATTTCAGGGCCATGTGCAGTCAGCATCTCTAAAGAACCAGAGGAGGTACATTTAAAAATGCATAAGAAGGAGTTGCATGCCCAGCTCCCACAGACTTTCAGTGGGAATCAGGTGCCTAGCTGCCCTTTGTGCCTTTGAAGATCTCCTCCAGACCACCTAGTTTCAGGTTGGTTTCAAAGTATTGTTTGGGTGTGAGTGCATGTGTACACACACACACACACACTCCTGATGCTACTGTAATTTCCTAAAGGTTACAGACACTGACCTAGTTGCTCTGCATTACATAGTGTACATTAAATATCTACCTACATAGCAAATATTTATAGCCACTTTTTATTTTACCCTGACTACAGACAAACCTCTTCATCTCAAGACTGTTTGTTGTTTTAAACTAGAAAAGATTCTAACTGGTTTGATTTTTCTTTAGAGACAGCTGGGCCAGATCCTGTGGAAGCCGATATCTCAGCTATTCAAGTCAATGGATCTATGCCAATTGACCCCAGCTGAGGATCTGGCCCACTAATACTTTATTTCTACCATGAACATAGAGCGCCAGAGAAGCATTTTAACACAGGTTGTCCTGGGTGCTTAAGAACATTTCAAATCTATGCAACACACCCTAGACAGAGAACGGAGCTCAACAACAAGCTTATTTTCCTTTCTCCAAAACGTACAGAATCCTTAAGCTACACAGCTTGTAAAAAGCTGTTTGTTTTGTACTGACCTTCTCCTTTTATGTAATGTGATAGGCATGCTTCAGTGAATACTGAATGCAGCTAAACATATGTCGTCAGCTTGTGCCTTGCTGACCCTTCTATTAAAATGGATTTTGGTAGCATATGTGGAATAGGCTTGCCACAGATACTCAAGGGAAATGAAGGAATACAAGGTAATTAGCAGAGCAATCCCCAGACCTCTCTGCTAAGCCGCAGTGGGAAGTACAAAGACTTATCTCATGGGCATGGAAACAATTAAGGTCAACAAGTAATCGTGGAAAAGGAAACTTTAAAAAAGAACATAATAAATGACCTAGTAAACACCCCTTACCACCCCCTCCTGACATAGTAGGCATTTCATCTGGGGTTCACTTGTACAATCTAGCTGGGTTTCCCCCGCTCAGATAATGACTTCCCTTTGCAATTTCCTGGAGGAAGTTGTAGAAGTGATCTTTTAGTGATAAAATAAGCCATAGTGATTCTTAATTTTCAAGCCAAGGAATTCTCCTGATCTCCTAATTAAGGAACGAACAACAGCAGCGTTCGTTAGAAAGCATCAACCAACAAGTGGCTTTGCAGAAGAATGAAGTTAGTTTGGGAGAAGGAAGCATCTTGGGAGAAGGAAGGATCATTTGGCCAGATTTCTCATATATTATAGACTGAGTCATTCCTAAAAGGTAAGCATACTAAGGCACATTTTATTTTGGAAAAAAAAAAAAAGCTTTTTACAGAAGTTTTTTTTATTTTAAATGTTTATAGGTAATTAGAATCAGAGAGAGGAGAAATTGGAACATAATGCTTTTAAAACTCTGAGGCAGTAACTAAAGAACAGAATATTAGCAGTTATTAGTCTATGCTGCTGTTCCACTTTCTCACTACCATTCTTTTTTCCGGTAGGCCAGGAAAGTAAGAGTTTTGATGATGCCATTTAATAGTAAACTCTAGGGGTTTTTTGTGCTTTTTTTGCATTTTACTCATACATCATATACGGTATTTAATATCCTCTCCACGAGCACTTGATAGAAGGTGGACCAAGAACAGAAAGGCAGAGTGACTGCTGCTAATTTTCAATTCCAGACCTGTACCTATAACAGAACAGACATATGCAGCATCACATCCACCTAAAGATCTGGTCCACCAGCAAATCAGTAAAACTACTGCTGGAGTCGGAAGCATTTTACCCCTCATGCAAACACACTGGCAAATGTAGAACACAGGTGCATGTGAGTTGCAATGGCAGCCTTTGACCCATTCATATTGTAGATTGCCACATATACCAGAGATTTGGGTGGGGTGTATTCAAATTCATGTATGAACATCACACTGGATCCTATGGCTATAACTGGATGAACAAAACCTTTGCATCTTCTCCCCATGTTTACAAGCTGGTCCTGCCAAACCCTCAGTTTGGAAAAGCCCAGAATTTCAGCATGGTTTGAATCCAGATCCACATTTTGCAGCTAGGGAACCGCCTCTAATAAGACTCTCTGAGGTTGCCCCTATGTGGCTTCAGGTCACCTTGATCTTTCCATGCTTCCTTCTCTCCTTCCATCCTTTTTATAACTAATAGAAACTCTTATGGCAACAGTTCAATCTGTAGGCCACCTTAAGTGAGGCTTGCAGTTTTGCTACACTAGGCGAAATTGACCTTGCACTGCAGAACAATCAAACTCACTTTACTAACAATCCCCACCTCATCTGAAACCAAAGGCCGCATTGAAGAAAAAGGTAGGAAACGGTCTTTGTTCAAGGTATCTTGTGCTTCTTTGTTTCACTCTGCTTACCCCATCATAATCGCCATCCTAAAAACTTGTCCATGCAATGTCACAAATATAGCTGAAGTCCTTGTCACTTGTTTCTACTGCAGGGTACTCGCAAGATGCTTTTAGAGACAGTACTGAAGCAGTACATAACTGGAGGCTAAATGTAGCATACAGTGAATGTAACACACTGTGACATCTGTCACAGCTCTTCTTGGATAAACCTATAATGATTGCTCTGACCAGAGAAGAAGACATCTGAAGTTAGCAACTGAATAATGCTAATGATACTTCATATACAGCGGAGTTCAAAAATAATGATGCATTTCTCCTGAGAATGATGTTGGAGAGATGAGGGGGGGTCAGGCTGGGAGAAATTTACTTCCATAATTTTTTCTAACTATAAACATCTTTAAGTGCTGCAGGGGTGCTTTCTTTTGATGTATCCCAAACTGCATAACGTACCATAATATCCTGCAGAGAGAGATGTCACTATAGATTGTATGTTTGCATCTATATATTTTTGGCATCGGTCTGTATACAGTATTGACCAAGGGGACCAATACATCTTGAGCCCATTATTTCCTTCCTGCTTGCTTTTTCTTTACAGCTTCCTATAAAACTAAACTAATAAATTCATACAGAAAACGTCCCAGTAACCCCAAATCAACATGCAGTATTTATTAATTACAGAGCAGTTCCATGTCCATAATGATACATGGGTATCATCTGGTAGCAGCCGATTAATCTAGCCATTACTAATAGTAATAACTATTGTTGACTGTCTTCTGTAAGCTCTTTGGAGCAAGGAACATTTCTCAGCTGGGATCTCTGGATGCTATCATAATTCAAGTAACAACAGAGTAAGAAAACAAACAAACAAACAAACAAACAAACAATCTCATTGTGCTAGGTGTGTACAGATACAAAGAAAGAAACAGCTCCTGCCCTGAAACACTCATAATTAGCGCTAGGAAAAGATTTTTGACCAAAACTTCTCCCCAAAAATGCAGATTTGCATCAACTAAAACATTTCATAAGTTCCTGTAGGATTTGCCAACTTGTTTCAGTTGAAAACAATTTTTAAAAATTCCAGAAAATTTTACATCTGACATTTTCATACCAAAATGTTTTTGATTCAAAACAATGTTTCATTTAGAATTTTACTTCAATTTTATTAAACAAGAAACCTCAAAAACCAAACAAAAACACATTCCATTTTGGTCCAACAAAATGTTTCATTTGACCCAAAGCTAATTCTCACCCTCTTCCCCCGCATTTTACACTTCTGCCAGTGAATCGAAAAAAATCAGTATTTGCTCAGCTCTACTGAAAATCTAAAGAGGGGAGACAAAGGAAATATTATCTCTGTTTTACAGAACTGAGGCACCAGAGGATTACGTAGCTTGTGCAGGGTCACACAAAAAGTCTCAGTCCAGTCTTAACACAAGCCCGTCCTTACAAGGCACTGCACATGCTTACAGCAATATTACTAAAAATCACATCTAATAGATCATACATGTGTCTCTGTATCTGTTGAGAGAGCAAATATTTGTGCCATAAATTAATATTTAAAATAGGATGTAGATAAGAGGGCTTTTTGGATTTCGAGTAACTATTCCCCATTAGCTATACAAGAACCTCAAAACCGGCCGATGACTGACAATTGTTATACAGGGCAGTGGCCCCTGCGTCAACTTATTCACAACACCTGTCATCACTTCTTGTCAGCAATCTTGCTCTAGTTATGATTTAATTTATGCCTTGTGTGTCATAAGCCAGCACTTAGTTTTTTTTGCAAAGCACTCAAATGAACTCTTTTGTTGATCAGCCTCATTTCTTTGACAGATGCTGAAATAAGACAATGTAGTGAGCAGCTCTTACCATTGTGACTGTTCCTGGCAAATAAGTACCGTACCAGAGCTACTGCTGGCAGCTTTTGAGTCCAAGACTCCATATAGAATGGAAAAAAAAATACAAATTCCCTCCAGTAACTAAGGGAAAATCCAACAGCACACATAGTCCAAGCTAACGTTAAGCTAGTGACAAAGAATTTGTGACTGTATTAGATATTTTGAACGGTTGTTGGGTGTTCCCGGGATTACTTTAATTTAGCTGTATTATGAACGTGAGCTTTACTACCATGCTTTGGGCAAGATTCTTGTAGCAAATCAGCTTCCTGTGGTGACAAGCACTCACTAATCCACACTCAGTCCACACTCTGAAATGTAGGTACATAACTCATCTCTGATCATCATCAGCAAGACAAAAAATTTACAGCTACAATAAGAAAAGGGCATTTAAAAATTAAAACAGGGCTTAATAGTAAAAAGTTGTTTAGATGGAAATAATTAATAGCAAAGTCTAGCTGAGCACAACTTTACATCTTCCACTCACAGTGTATTTTTCAGATAATTGCACAGAGGCTGAGAAGAGATCAAACTTTTCTAGAGCTGGTCCAAATTTTAAGATTTCAATGGGAAAAAAAATAAAATAAAAAAGGACTTCTCCCTCCCCCGCAAGAAAACTTCTCTTTAAGAAGACATCCCAACTTGTCTCCTTAAACAAATGGCCATACATAAGGGCCATGGATTTAAAAGGTGCTTCATAATTATTACAGTATTGCCTAGAGACCCCAATGAAGAGTGGGGTTCCATAGTCCTAGGGGTTCTACATATACACAGTAGAAGATGGTCGTGACCCCAAAGAACTGAAGAACTAAACAAACAAGAATGACAAAAAGTTTTACAGATGGGAAACTGAAGCACAGAGATTACGGCCCTGACTCAGCAGGGTCCCCCTTGCAGGGTCTTAGAGCCCCAACATCTACACTGCAGTTTTATAGCCCCACAGTCTGAGCCCCAGTCAGCTGATACAAGCCAGGCGAGGATGTTTTGTTGCAGTCGTAGACAAACTGAGGGTACAGCACAATTCCCTACTGTACTTCCAAATGGTATGTACGGAGGGGTATTGGTACACCAGTGTCAGGAATGTACATGTAATGTCTGTTTGGGAGGCTCAAGGGGTGAAAACAGGCATCCTTCAATTAGTCGACCAAGCCTTTAAAACCAAGTGATTCAGAAGACTGTATGCTCTTTGGGGCAAGGATCTCCTCTTGGTTCTGTGTTTCATCACATAAAACAATGGGGTCCTGGGCCATAACTGGGACTTTTAAGCACAAACACAATGAAAAATAAATAATAAAGACAGACCTGGATGTGAAGAAGGAGAAAGACGTAACAAATACTGTTACATCTTAGCATTTTCAGATTCACTCTCCGATTGATTTATTTCGGTTTTTAACTTTGGTCTCAGTCTTAGAATAATCATCATTTGGCAAAAAACCTTATGTCTAGTTTTTGGCAGCCACTCAAGATACCCCAGTCATAGCTGTATAGGTGTCATGGAATGCTCTCTGAATAATGCCCGTGCCACGGATATCATCATCAGAAGCCAACAAATCTCTGCATAAAACAGACCCTTTAAAAAAATTTTATCTTTGTCTCAGCGTGACATTTCCACAATCCATAAATAAATATAGTATCAAGACCTGCCATTGCTATTACAGACACTACTGATCCCTCAACACAAGTAAGGGACAAAAATGTTTGCAGGTTTGGGTCCTGTGGCAACGTTTATTTCCTGAACATTTTATAACTTGACATATTAATTAAAAGGTATTTAGAGAACGCGGCTCTAAATTTTAAATAGCAGCATTTGTATTATTTGTCTCAGAGTAACACATTATTGCCTTTATGCTTATATATGTGTTTCCTGCATGGTACATAATATTTCAGATGGCTTCATTCCGAAAATATATAGTGGCTAAATGTGTACATTTTCAAAAGTTCATAAGAACATAGTTCATTTCATTTTATGCGGGTCATTTAGTGGAGCTTGTATAATGGCCTCCCTCTTGGGCCATCAGGTGCTAAAAACAAAAGCTGCTTCTGCTTGAGCTAAACATGTGAATTCTGCAGCTGTTGTAGACAACTTCTTCTGTGGACCAGCCGTTAGAGAGGGACAAGATCTGTACTTTTAGCACGGATGACACATGCAATAAAGTCAGTGTAAACAAGTTATGCCAGGTTTTGCTGGGAGAATTTAACTGTTATAGATAGCACTTTCAACACAGCTCATATATTTTACTCAAACTACAGTGATGAGAGCCATCAAAGTACCTAGTTAGACAAATATATGTAAAGGAAAACGGACACAAAAATTATATAATTTTGTATTAAAAATACCCACTTTAGTAAACCATGTGTTCTAATAAAAAAATATCACTTACTGATCTCCAAGGGTCAAATTCAGAGGAGCTAAAATGAAGAGAAAACACATGCAATTCACACATACATTGTAGCACTTTATGTATAACAACGTATTAAACCTCATCAGCACTCCAGATGGGCAGACATCATCATCACCAATCCAGGGATGGGAAAGCTGAGGTGCACAGAATTAAGTGACTTATCCAAGGCTTCATAAGTCAGTATCAAAGCCATAAAACAGGAGTTCCTGGTTCTTCGCCTCATGGCTGAACAATACACCATGTTGCCTTTCCACTACTTATGCATCCCTTGAAATCACTTAGGAGCCTAAGTCTGATTTCAAAAGTGTCTACATGATTTAGCAGCACAAGATCAATGGGACTTGCATTCCTAAATCACTTGGGTACTTCTGAAATCCCCACCTGTATCTTTATATCTGTTTAGCACCATGCTCATTAATGGCACGATAAGCCTAATGCAACACCCACTGAATTTAGCAGAATAGCTGACTTATAGCTGCCAAAATGTTAAACCAATAGAAGCTGCTGTGATGTATAGACAGCACCATACCCATATGTAAGGTGCCACAAGGATATTGCAGCAACTAGCAATCACGATTCCCTGATTCTGTGATATTATTTGGGGAAGTATCATTTTTAGACAAGATCTGTTCAAGACTGGCACCATCCAAGAAGGCAGCACCCACCAGTCTGAAGGTAAATTGGGCAGGTACGTACAGACATAATCCCTCAGTCACCCTCTGATCCAGGGTTTTGGAGCGGAGCCGGAGCGCGGAGCAGCAGCTTTTTGCCTGGAGCTAGAGCAGAGCCGGAACACAGCTCCAAAGCCCTGCTCTGGTCTCCATACATTGGAATTGCTTATTGATACCCGCAGTAGAAATGAGCCCAGATCTCACCACTGGTTCTAAATCTCCTTTAATTTAGTAGTTTGGTCCCCTCTCGATTTCAATGTACCACGGCCTCCAAAGCCCCAATCCTTCAAACACTTATGCACATGCTTAACTTTAAGGATATCAACAGATCCATAAAATCAATGGGATCGCTCAGGACCTAAATGTTAAGCACTCACATAAGTGCTGGCAAGATCAGGACCCAAGACAGAACAAATGATGATTTCGTAATATTTTAACAGTAGCAAGAGGTAATGATACAACAGTAAGAATTAATCTACATCATACAAAATACGTGTCGAGAAGAGGTACTGCTCCAACTGTCGTAAGGCAGGCAAAACGCCCATCAGCCAAGAAACGCTCAAGAACTGAAGGATCAGCCCCATTACTGGGATGATGCATCTTCTGTATATATGTAAAGCCATTTTGTTCATGTCCGTTAATATTTTCCCATGGACGTTAGCATTAAACCCCTTCCAGCATTTCCACACATAAGGTCTGTGTTTTATTTAGGAATGATTCTTTATAAAACTTGCCTCAGTTTTATAAACACAAGCAAAGGCTTAGATTTCTGTAACAACTAGTGATTAAATAAGATGCCTTTAAAATCTGGGCATGTCTTCAAAAGGAGAGACAAACAACACTGTTGTGTGTTTTTATTCTACCCCCCTTCCCCCAAATTGCTCTATTTATGTTATTCGTTTCAGTGAGCCAGTTGGGAAAAAGCAAAGTGGGAACTACTAGCAAGTCTGGGATCATCAAAATCTTATGCAAGGAGTAAATTAGATGTCACTTCTAAAATGCACCATAAACATTAACAAAAATAAAAATATACATAAATACATGCAATTGGAATCACTATTTGCAGAACATAAACAATAATAAAAACTATATATACAGTGACCACATTTATCCCTTTTCCTGAACTACTTCCTTGTAGGGGGAAAGGTCAGACTAATCAGACAAATTAACTACAGCTGTCGAACTCTTTAAAAACTCTTTAAAAAGAAAATGCTTAAAATAATTGCACTGCTTTTTCTAAACTGCATTACTGCCATAGTTTCCCTAAGGGGAACTATCAGCATGCACATGAATGCAGCAGAGCAAAAATCAATCAATGAGAAAGCATTCACTAAATTAATCCAAATGCACACAGATTTTTATGTATGTGTCTGCATGAGTACAGTATACTTGTGACTACTGATTTTGGCCAGTAAATAATCATTTGTAGGTGAGCCATTTCCTCCTTTCTTCAAGTTGCAATAAAAGCAAGAAGCTGCTTTCTTGTGTGCAAATAAATCAGAGTTTCTAAGCAAAAAATCCATTTCCATCACCATCCACTCGGACAACAAAATTGTGATGGTTTCATTTTACCACACTGAATGGCAATGCAAGTTTTTGCCTGTTTGGAAATGTAAGATTGAAGCAGCTTATTGGTTTAATTTGAGCAAGCAGATGCTGCCAACAACTTTTGCTGTCAAGCCAAAAATAATTTATTTTACACATTTATTAAGTCATCTAGTTAATTACAATCACTTTGTAAATACTGTGATGGAATGAAGACACCATTAGGACACTGCTGATACAAGACACAATAGACCAAATCTTCAACTGGTGTAACTCAGCGTAGCTCCATTGACATCTGGGCAGCTTTGTTGGTCTGCATCAGTTGAGGAACTGGCCCATCTGCAATCCAGTGCTATGGGATTTTATCAGAATGCCTCCAGTTGTTGTGGCAACATTTTAATTAAAACTACTACTAAGCTCTAATAGCATTGTTTTCATCTATAGCTCTCAACATGCCCTACAGACGGAGTCATACCAAAATCCTCATTTTACAAATGAGGAAACTGAGTCACAGCATGGCGAAAACATTATATCCCCCATTTCAAATGTCCACCAGGTATGTTTTCTCCAGCCTCAGAAGTGCCATCCTTTTTTCCAGATTGGTGTTGTCATTCAAAGTAGCTAAAACTGTGCTTGGTGATGTGTTTTCTGGCTAATTATTTTTGAGAGAAAGGGGAACTAAATCACCGGGAATTGAAGTATGTTCATTATCTGAACATAAGCGTAAAACCAGAGGCTTCACAGTCTGCCAACATTTATTACACTTGTGTAACCTCCCGCTAGCTTTTCATCTTAAAAATACCATAAAATTTAGAATGTGGTTAAGCTTCTCTTATTGACCATTATTTTTAAAATAAAAGCAACCAAGATATGGAACTTTGAGACACATCCTGATTTTATCAAGTAAATAAAATATTTCTAACATGTCCTATAACCTCCTGTGGTCACATTAGCTTCAGTGAGATCAGAATCTGGTCCTTTTACATTCTAATAGTGGAGATATTTTGGGCCAAATTATGCTCTCAAATGCACTGATGCAAAGGAGGTTACTCCAGATTCTCAATGGGGCACAAACACTGGTGGAACAGGCTCTCAGTTTTCTGAAGCCTGGTATATACACATAAAGTTGTACTAGGTTAAGTAAAGGTATATTTTAAACAGATTTAGTTAAACCAGTGTAAGTTTATATGTAGATGCTCTTAAATTGATTTTAACCCAGTTTATATTGGTTTAGCTTGCATTGGTAAACAGATTCATCAGTTTAAAAGTGGTTATATTAGTGTAAGTGCATCCACAAAGGGGTTTCCACTGGTTTACTTTAAATTAAATTTTTAAGGAACGTAATTTAAACCAGATCCCCTGTGTGTAGGCAAGTCCTAAGACTTGTCAGATTTACTTAGGGTATTCTTTGTTTCTTTTTGTAACTTAACATTAAAATTTTAAAGTCAAATTCAATAAATACCAGGAAATAAACACAAAAATAACTAAAGCCAGGATATTCTGACTCAGAATGAAGATGAAAATTCTATCCTGTACCTGCCCTGGTCTCCAAAGTCCCTGTTCAGAGATGTCTGTAATATTCAGGCACAAGCGGAGTTTGTGTCTCAGGGGCATGGCTCCTGAATCATATGTTTAGATAGATGAGAAACTACAACTGAGGGCGGGGCTTGCCCTGCTTCTCTCAAGTGAAAAGTGTTTAATTGGTTAATCCAAGAGATGGTGCCACCTGGGATAAATTTTTTTACCTGCCAAGCATTAATTGCCTGTTTGTTAGCTGAAGCTTTTCACTTGTGAGAGTCACAAATTCCAGAGTGAAATATTATGGCTGACACTTGGCTGTTGAGGGGTTTGTCACTGATTTCAAAGGGAGCAGGATTCAATCTTGAGGCCTGGTTTACACAGTTTTTGTACCCCTATAACTATAGTTAGGGGCTTATTTTTTTAAAACTAAAACAGTTATTCCAGTACAACCCATCGTGCGGATGCAGTTATGCCATTGTAAAAGTGCCTTATACCAGTAAAGCATATACCTCTTCTCATTTGGGAATAGCTATACTGGTATAAGAACCTTTATATGGGTATAACTTTGTCCACGCTGAGGGGGTTGCACTGCTTTAATTATACTGGTCTAGGGACATAACTTTGGTGTGTAGATCAGCCCTAAAGCTTAATAAAGTCTAATTACATGCATAGGCCCCAATTCAGTAAAATGTTTCAACGAGTGCTTAACTTCAATCATCTGCTTAACTTTAAGGGTTAACAAACCACCTTCAGATCTGCCTGAGTCCCGTATCAACTGCTGCTCTCATAACCCTAACCCTTCCACTCTGAAGGCAAGAGGAGGCAGACTTTATTCCCAGTAAAGGAGCTTCACAGGGCAGTAACTAAGCACCATCCTGCTCAAGTAGGAAGTGGCAATGCATAGAGGAAGGAGTATAAAGGAGACCAGGCTGTTTTGTGAGTATTTGGGTTCAGAAGAAGGTTAGAGATACAAGATCAGGTTCAGTAAGTACTCCTATGCGTACAGGTTCAGATTCCAACGCCACTTAAAGTGTCTCTGTCAGTCTGAATAGGCAAAACTTACAGTCACTTATTGTACGTCTACACGGCAATACAATACCAGTAGCTGGCCCGTGTCAGCTGACTCAGGCTTGCAGTGGCTTGGGTTGTGGGACTACAAAGTTGCAGGGTAGGTATTCAGGCTCAGGGTGGGCCTGGGTTTTGGGAACCTTCCCCCTCGTGGGTACAGAGCCTGGACTCTGGCCTGGGCTCAAATGTCTACACTGCAATTTTATAGCCCTGCGAACCTGAGTCAGCTGACACGGGCTATTTGTGGGTAAATATTTTATTGAAGTGTAGACATACCCTTAACTTCCTATTATTTTTCATTTTAAATTTGTGGGGTTTTTTGCATGTAGGGAGACAGTTAGATGAATGATCTGTTGTTTACACCAATATTAGAATGCTGCCTATTGTAAACTGGAAATTAGGTTTGCAAAGACATTTCAACAAGTGGTAAAACTCCTGACAGCTAATTGGAAATTACATTTTCAGGATTCAGAGCTTCTTACATCATCATCATCAATGACCCCATTGTCCAAAATGCAATAAGGACATGGCTTGGAAAGAGACAATGATGACATTATTTTGCTTATTTTCTATTCCAAAACAGAAGAGTCATTTTAATAGTGATATTTTGGAGGGGAAATAATGAATGTATTCTTCTAATTATTCATAAGAGTGCACTGTTGGGAACATAGTGGTTTATTTTATTTTTTTTTAATTTCATGCACTTGAGTGATCGTACATGCAATTAGTAGTTTGCTTTCGGAAAACAAACCATGTCATACAAAACCTTTTTTTGTATTATGTGTTTTTGAGATGGGCCAAACCATTATACAACTGGTTGGGTATCTCAGAGATGAAGAGGACTCATCTACTTTTGAATTGAAGCTGTTTGGGCTACTCATCTGTTCCAGATCTAACCAAACGTCTCCTTCTGTCTTGTCTAGAAACAGACTTCCTTCAGATGGTCTCCCCAAGGTTTCCTGTCACGGCTACAGCCACTTTCTGATGAATAGAGCCAACATTGTCTCTGTGGCACTGGAGTGAAAACAACCCCATTGAAAGCTACTGAGAAACTTGACCAAAAAAAGCTTTGAAGAAGGTGTCGCCACCACCGGCTCCAGTCATCTGGTTCCTGTATACACAGGGGGTGCCTAAACAGAGAGGAAAAAATAAATAGCGGGAAAACATTTTAAAAAACAGAAAAAAAAACCCACTCTCTGCTCTTGGTGACCTAATTTGACTGCTCTGACTATGCACAGAACAAAGATCACTTTGGAGCAGCAACGACATCAAAGAGCCTGGATTATTTCTGTGCATCAGGCAGGGATTTAAAAAAAAAAATAATTGTGATGCATCATTATTTGGTGTTTACTGTAGTGAATTCACAAGAGGAGCATATTTTAACACAAAGAATATGGTTTAAAAAATACACATGCTCTCTCTTTGCTGTTGCTTAGTGTGTGTGTTTGTGTGGTTTTTTTATTGTATCATAAATTGTATCAACATCAAAGTCCCATCTTGAACAACAAGCATGAGATTTCCTAGCCTCTACTTGGGGACTATATCTTGCCCTTCTAGAGTGAAGGACTTCATGACATAATAGATCTCATCCATCTCTAGCTATAGTACTACCATCTTCTGGTTCTTTAGCCTGCCTCAGAGGCCCATGCTACCATTGTGTTCAAAAGAACATCTCTTGAAGAATTTTATGGCCCAGGCTTTGCCCTTCTGGACAAAACCAATATGTCGGGCTCTGAATGTGGCTGAGCCAGACTCCACAGAGCCAGTGGCTCTCCTGGTGTCCCATAAAAACCTCAAGTATTGACCAGGGGGTGGCTGATCCTGAGCCATTATTTCCTTCCTGCTTGCTATTTCCTTACAGCTTCCTATTAAGCTAAACAAATATATTCATACAGAAAACATCCCAGTAACCCCAAATCGCCATGCAGGATTCATCAGTTATTACAGAGCAGCTCCCCGCCCATCACAGTTCCACAGAGAGACCTGCACAGGTTTGGATTGCTACAAAATCTGAATAAGCATATT
The DNA here is from genome assembly GCF_016161935.1 of Mauremys reevesii. Lineage (NCBI taxonomy): Eukaryota > Metazoa > Chordata > Testudines > Geoemydidae > Mauremys > Mauremys reevesii. Next base: position 37,564,205 of record NC_052635.1, on the reverse strand, counting down.
ACAAAACTGATATTCCCATTACGGAGGGTTTCCAGAAAAGTGATTTAAAAGTCTGTGGTGATTGCACATGATCTGCAATCTCTTCCCAATTACCCTGGATCTCTCCTCAGAAACGTTTCTCAGAAAAAGCCATGACTGAATTTAGTAAGTGGAAAAGAAATGAGTGATAGAAGGGGGACTAATGCATGTATTTATTACTGGTGACACCACACAGTGGTCCCATGCTTGATTAAATTTTACCCACAGCACGTATCAGCCAAAATCCACTTTCTACCCACCTCCACACACAGTGTCAGACAACAGGAGGCACTAATTTAGAATCTGACACTACTGCTTGATGCATTGAACATAACATTCATTGTGATTAAATACAGCAGCTAAAAATAGCTGTGCACATGGACCAGCCTTTCATTGTGTTCATGAGATGAACCACAGTATTGAAAACATGACAAATAATAAGGCCTGCAAATACTTTTGTCAGCCCATTAAGGCCAGATGAACATTCACACAAATAAAGAAAGAAAGAAAGAAAACCACCATCAGGTCAAACAGGAGGTTCCATGTTTTAAATAACACAGAGGACCTGGAACTGCAAAACCATGACAACTTAGTACATAGCTTTATTGACCAGTACATTATCCATACAGCAGAGACGTCTTCACCTCCACTCTCTGGATTTTTGTGGGTCGTTTGGTGAAATGCGGGTAACACTAGCTACAGCCATGGTGGTCTGATGCATCATTACTGAACATTTGTCAAAGTGCCTTTTGAAGAGGGGAAAAGTGCTAGGTCTTATGGACTACTCTGATAAGAACAGGAAAACTTGAAATCAGCAATTGATAATCTCAGTAAGGAATCTATTGCATCTGAAACAACATCTCCTCTAGCAGCTAAATATTAACATTGCTGATGATATGTTCCATTTTCAGTTGCAAATGTTCTGTATCCTACAACCCTGGATGCCGCAAGGGACTGACTGACACCTCTTCCCACTCATTAGAGAGTTCTGGAAATGGAAGCCATTAGATATTAGAGACTGCTATTGGCTCTAGATAATTTACCGGGCTACAAGAGAGACCGGGGCCCAGATCCAAAACCTACTGAAGTCAATTGGATCTGGATTAGGTCTCAGGCAGCATTACGAGATCAGTGTGGCAAGTCCAGCAGTAAAAGGACATCTATTTCAGCATATTGTTTGGAAGATGTTAGTCAATTTGATGCCTTCACACAATGAATGAATATATAATTTTTCAACAAAACAAAAAGGGACTTATGACAAATATTTGATAGACTAATTCTTACGTCACTTACAGAACATGCTTCACCCTTTGACTTTTGGTGTAATTTAAATGAATGAGGGAGCCAGAAAATTCTCTTGATCAAATTACTTGAAATTATTATTCTATTATTAAAAGTCAGATTTTCACAATTTTCACAATTGCTGATATGCCATTACACATGTAAAGCTACATGCAATTTTGCATGCCTTATTTGTACACAAAATGATCACAACTGCCAATAGTCAGAGCAAGTGCACATGCAAACGGCACTTTCTAATTGCACTACTGTGACTCCGTGCTCAGCCACAGTATGTGCACATGCAAATTAGGCGTGCTAACTAACATACCTTTTTTACATGCTCTGGGCCTGAATCTTCAACCCAAAAGATTAAAGCACCTAATTCCCATTGATTTTTCTTCCCCCAAACCATAACAGTGAGAAATCAGAGAACAGATTCCAGGTCCACAGCATGCCACAATGTCTGATAATATTATTCACCACATCCATGATTTGCTATCATTCTGTAGTCAAACTGATTTCCTCAGCATGGGCCCAATTCTCCAGTGTCTCACTCCCGGTGTAGTTGTTCCCTCCTGAGCAAAGGCAGTGCAACTTGGAACTTCCAAAGCATGTCTTTTCTATCAAGCGGATATCTGACTACTAGGACTACATCGATAATTAAAATGCTACAGCTGCACCACTCAAGTGCTGCAATGTAGACACTTAGGCCTGGTCTACACTGGGGAGGAAGGGGGGGAATGGATTGATCTAAGTTACACAACTTCAGCTATGTGAATAACGTAGCTGAAGTCAACGTACTTAGATCTACTTAATGCGGTGTCTTCACAGTGGTAAGTCAACAGGTGATTCTCCCCTGTCGACTCCGCTTCCGCTTCTCACTCTGGTGGAGAACCGGAGTCGCTCAGCGGTCGATTTGAGGTGATAAATCGACCTCCACTGGATTGATCGCTGCCCGTTGATCCAGCGGGTAATGTAGACAAGCCCTTAGTACAGTGATGGGAGTTCTCCCATCGCTGTAGTAAATCCACCTCCACGAGAGGTGGTAGCAAGGTTGATGGAAGAATTCTTCCGTCAACCTAGCAACATCTACACAGGACTTACGTTGGCTTAGCTGCATAAATCAGGGGGTGTGAATTTCTCACACCTCTGAGCCACATAGCTGGGTCAATCTAATTTTGTAGTATACAGGAGCCCTAGGGATTGGCAGAGAACAGCAACACAGACCCCTGAATAGCCATCAGATGTTAATAATTTTCGACCATAGCCAGTCAAGGATAGTTCTGAACCGAGAGATGAAGAACTCAATGCCTTACGTAGAGCTGCTTGAATAATGTTTGACTAATTTTACCATTTGTTTTCAAATTTATTCAAATTCACACTTTGTTAGAACATTCAACCAGCTCCATATCATAGCTGATTGAACATCATCTGTCAAGTAAACTATTCAGAAAATAAATAATTAAATTAATATTAGTGTTATCTGATATTTAGTATTTTGTATTTGACCAGCTCTGATCCTACCAAGCCCCAGAGCCATTCTGGGCCCCCACCTGACGTGTAGATTACTATAAATGTATTTGAATTATGCTAGGCAATACCTAGATCCTACTTTGGGAACCACAAGGGTGCATCATTGTCTGCAACAGGTCTCCATGGGGGCAGGATTGGGGCTTAGGTACTGAAATGACATGCTGTGCATTTATTTTACAGTGTATTCGTTCTGAATAGGAATACCGTGTTATCTTTGCCTAGAAAATTAGTTCAAAATAAACACTGTAGGGCCTTGAAATCTTAAATACAGCAAGAACACAGTGGACAGCTTTGGTATAGGCAATATTCCTTTCCCCTATACTTGTAAAAGCCTGGCTAGTGAAATGCCTTAACGCTTCAGCCAAACTCACAGATCTAACTCGAGCATCTGTAAAGCTCTATAAATACAAACAACCATCCTGAATGAGATTAAACCAAGTTCAGTTGCTGATTTAGATTGTAAGCTCTTTGTGGCAGGGACTGTCTGCTACTCTGTGTCCTGCTTACTTAGTGTACCGAGGCTCCATTCTTGGCTGGCCCTTAGGCACTGTGATAGTAAACATGATCTGTAATGATGATGATGCTTTTGCTTTGCTCTGGGCATTACAGTCCATCACAAACTACCTGTAGAGCACTGACTTCTCTCCCTTCCAAAGGGGAAAGACAGCAACTGGTAACACATTCAGGGGAGTAAATGTATTTAAAAGTAGAGGGTTACAAAAGCAAATAAAACTGTTTTAACAATAACGAACATAATAATGTACTTTCTTTTCGTGTCAGTTTTGCTCTGTTAGTTACTTGATGATGTGATGCACTATAAATGGCTTTAAAGAACATTCCTTGTCAGTCACTGCTGCCCGGGGGGGGAAATGCTAGCTAGCTCAACCCTCAAAAGTAATTAAAGATAATCAACGAAAAATGCAAGGGGTCTGTTGCACTCCGCATTCCAAACTCCACCTTACAACAAGAACATAGCACAAAAATTATTATTTAAATTTAAACCTTTTCCATGGTGAATTGGGGGTGGGGGAGGAGGCACAAGCGAAAGGGGGTTGTTTGCAAGCTTAGCATTTCGAGAAGAAAGAAATGGATGAAAAAGCAACACCGAGATTCTAATATTGACTGAAAGAGGGAAAGAAAAAAAGTTCCTGCAACTCTGAATTCTTTCTTTTTTGCGTTTTTTTTGGTGATAGACTTCTTGCCGCAATATCTGCCTCCAAATTTATTAAAGTAAACCAGCTTCATCCCTTGAAGTCAGTAAAGTTATAGCAGAAATTAATTTGCCTCAGCGAATTTGCTAAGAACAAGTAACAGCACTACTAATAAAATAATAATGCTGATGTATTTATATGGGGCCATATTTTCAAAAGTACTCAGTACCCAATAGCTTTCACTGAAATCTCACTTATCATAAATAACAATGAGAGGTGATGGCTGATGAATAGTTTTGAAAATCTGGCTACTTCTTCAGGTGCCTAAGCAGGAGATGCCTGAGTAGTCTGGGAAATCTGGCCCATAGTATTTTTCATCTCTAAGACTCTTTACAGTTATTGGAGCCACTCCTGCTATCCTTGCCCAGGAAAACTCACTGGATTTTTCACCAGAGCAAGGACTATCTGATTAGGTGCATGAGATCTTTCTTCACCCCAAGTGCAATACACAAAAGGAAGAACAGCAATGTAAAAATATAGGGGCTGACTTTCAGAAGTGCCGATGTGATTTCCACCCTCTTGGCCAAAACTCCAGGGATTGAATTGGGGACTTCTGGAGCTGAAAGCATGCGATGCTACAGACAAGACTCTGTAGCTGAGGTCTGTAACAACATATCTCCTTTATGGATCAGCACACAGGGAAGGCCTGTAACACACACGTTCACCAGTGCTTTACACTGAGCAACCTCTGTTCCAGCTGAAGTGAATGGGAGCTATAGGTGCTCAGAAAAGACCTGATTGTGGGATGGCTTCCACTGAAGCAGAGGACAAAACTCCCATTGGTTCAATGGGGGCAGGCCAGGCCAGGCCAAAGGAGGACTAAATTGTTATGTGAAGTAGGAGTTAGAAACTTCGGCCTGATCCTGAGAGCTCTGAACTCACAATGACATCATGGTGATGATATCCAGATGCTCAACACCTCACAAGATCGGGCCCTTACAGTATAGAAAGCTCACCTCTGCCAAGCTCACTTGCATCTGTGGAATGTATTTAATAAACCAAGGAATTTAGAAGACAGGCAATGCCAATAAAAATCACAGTCACTGTATTTTAGCACCTTTACTAAAGTGCTATATAGACTTGGGCAAGTATTGCCAGTTTCACTAGCTTTTAGGGCTGTTTGCTACACATATTAAGCAGAAGCAAGGAAGAGAGCAAGTGGATAATAAGTAATTAAGAATATAATTAATTACACTACATACATGATTACAGGGGCAACAAAAAAACCTTTCAATTTTCAATATATTGGCCTAGTGTTTGTATGTGTTTGTTTCTGCCATACTCTGTTATTGAGCTCAACATAAAAATATTGCCATTTAAACAATGTTATTCATATCAGCAATTTTCTAAGTAACTTTTAAAAACACTGATGTATTATTTCACAATAATTTATATAAGTCCATGAATATGGGGTTCCAAAAGTATGTAAATAAGTGTTCAGAGTATTGCTTAAAGCTCTGATGCTGACCTAGATTTGATCTTTTCAGGTATCCATACGCTATCTCTTCTTTCAGAATAAAGAAACATAGCCTCGAGGAATGATTGTGTCCGCTTCACAAATGATGAGTGTGGATTCCACGTGACCACAAAAAACAAAATACTGTACAAGTCGTAATTAAAGTGACCGTATAAAATATCCCATGGATTCCATCTAATTTTGTGCAGACCACACAATTTAATCCTGGTCCCACTGAATTCACTGGGAGTTTTACAGTTGACTTCCATGCATCTAGGTTTTGGCACTCATTAACAATGCAGTGAACATATAAAACAAACATCATGAGCGTGTGTAGAGCGCACACAGGGAATGCTAGGGAAAAATCTACAAAACTTTTCTGGAGTGACTTAGTTCAGGAAGGATACTAAACCACTTGAAAAAGACAAACGTGAGTAAGATATTAAATTTAAATCATATGCTACAAAGAAAAAATAAGTGAAGATTTTTATAGAAGGCTGACTATTAATGTAGACATTTTTAGAAGAGCCACAAAAATTGATCGACATTACATATTAAGATATATATAATATTTGAATTATGATAATTTGGATTCACGTGGGATACATTTTTATTAAACAATATAAAAGTATTTTTAAGATATAATTTTCTGCATGTCATTTTTAATGAGAATATGTCCCAGAGACAAAGTCATATATTAATTTAACTCTCTGAGGAAAAAAAGGAGCATATCAGTAAACAATGCAACTATTTAAATTTAAACATTACATATAAATAAAGGGTAATTGGCCCGGATGTTATTATCTGAATGGGGATTGAGGGAATAACTAGATTTAGACATTCCAGTGTAATATACCATATATAAAGTTGTATGCATGCATTTTAATTCCAGATTTAAACCCAGATGGAAATTAAACTGAAAATGTGTAAATGCTTAAAATGGAAAGTGTCTTGGTTTCTTAAAAATGAAATATTTTGAATTTCAGCATCTTAATGGAAGCATAGTTTGAAGCACGGATGATGAAGTGCAGACCAATTAAATTGTTAGTACTTTAAAGTCTTAGCAAATAGATGTTACATCTGTCTAACTCTGTGTATGCATAGAAAGTGACTAAAGTCCTGCCAAATAGAGTGTGACCTTCAATCTGCCACTCTCATGGTGAAAGACAGGGAAGTAAATTACTTGGCCTTCTTATTCTATTCATGGTGAATACAAAATGGTCGGAGTTGACCTGCCGCCAGTCTTGCAGGCTCCGATTCTGAGTGGCACCCTACAGTTTACACAACCCAGGATGAATACAATGAAAGAGGGGCTCCATTCAGAGGGGCCTGCATGCAAAAGAGACGACCATTAGATCATAGTAATTATTCCATTTACATCACATAGTGACACAGTGGGACATGAAGGACTCATCAAACACTTCTCTTCACCCAGGCCCTGGCTGCTAATGAGGCACATTGGATTTCATTGTGCTTCCCATTTACTCATGTACTATGGCCTGCCTGCCAACAACAGCTCAGTACACCAGACAGGCTGTCCCTTTCAGAACCATTTATTCCTCTCTCAACCTTTGACCCCAAGGGTTATGACATCAGCAGCCCTGATTTGTGATCATTTTTATTGGCGGACATTCAACTCTTGTTTCCTGTGTTTAACTCTGCCTCCCTTTTTTTAGCTAAACTTATTGGTTCTAATAGGCATCTGCCAAAAGACTATAAAGTAAGCCAGAGCTTTCACAAAGAGGCTTCTGATCTTGCTATAAAAAGCCCCATAGCTACTATTTATGCCAATAATAACGAGTAATTCATTATCTAGGTGCACAAAATCTGTTCACCGCTAAAATGTTGAACAATTCAGAGCAGATGTCCAACAATTTTATGAGTTTTAATTAAAATGTTCTATTTATTTTCATTAATACACTTGGGGTTTTAAATATACAGAGATGTTACATGGATGCACAGTAGTATTTTGCAAATTATGCCTTCATAGAGGGGATTAAGAGAGGATGATTTGGGCTAATCAGATGCTGATTTGGAGCTAATTTTTTCCCAGTTAGGTGTTCATGCAAAACTGAAAAGGAATTAAAGTTGAGTTTTAAAAAGATGCTGCTTTCTTGAGTCACAACAGCAACATTTTAGGAGACAGTGAACTTAATGTACATTCTTCCTATTTGAAATAGAGAAAGGAAAATTGCATTTTGTAGCAAAGTCCTTTATTTCAAAGCTAGTGTTCCAAATGGAAATTAAATATCTTTAGAACAGGTTTTCAAAACACATGTTTTTCATAATGTCATTTGTTTAATCACTGTGATTTACCAGCACAAACAGAATTATATTTACAACTAAGCTTTTGGTAATCATACATTCAAAATAGTCATTTGCTAAGAGACTAAAGTTACAAAGTTACATAAGTAAAGAGTCACAAATTAGTTTTTGTTTGTTTGTTTTAAATATTTTTTAAAGGAAACCATTTAAATATTTAAGATGTTGATGTTGAATGTAACATGAAATATTGTAATCCATGCTCTCTCATCTGAGTAATAAGCTTTTGGCCTGAAGTTAAAAGTTAATTAATTTTAAAGGAGGATGGCTTTAGCTCAATTATAATCATAAGTGAATTACCAAAAAGAAAGATCATGTATAACAAATTTTAAACTGTTACAGTCACAGACAAGGATTGCAGGAAGCAGTTAAGTAATAGGAGAAGTTTTTTAATAACAAAAAGGACTTACTTTAACCAGCTATATGCTGATAATGTTTATATTAAGCTTTTCTTTTTTTGAGCTAATCTAAAAAACAATGGGCAAGATTCTGAGCTGTTGTAAACTGACATAACTCCAGTGAAATCTATGGAGCGACACTTACTTACCACAGCTGAGATTCTGGCCTAATTTATCTTTGTAGTCAAGTAAATTGTTTTACCTAGTACCTACTATTCTGTTTCATTTCTGCAACATTTCATAGTTCTAAGTCTATTTATACAACTTAGGCTATGACAAAAGCAGAGCTACCACAGTTTGATAATAATTTATACTCACATACACTCTAACTACTCATAGACATTAGGAACGAGGAAGACAATCTTCATTGTCTAATTGAGCATTTTCTAAACTGCAATAGTACACATACATTTCATAGAGTTTTGTACATGAATTAGGTAATTGCATGTGCATGTACAAATGACCAGATATGGGTAACTATACATATAATTACCTGATATATATATGCAATCACAGTAATTGCATGGTTTTTTAAAAAATATATTATTAATTAAAGAAAGCATTGGGCCAGAACCTCAGCCGGTGTAGCTCAGCACTATCTGAGGACCTAGCTTATGCTTCTGGTTTCTAGAATATGGGTACTTTAAAAATGACATAGATGAGGTAGATCAGGGGTCGGCAACCTTTCAGAAGTGCTGTGTCGAGTCTCATTTATTCACTCTAATTTAAGGTTTTGCGTGCCAGTAATACATTTTAATGTTTTCAGAAAGTCTCTTTCTATAAGTCTATAATATATAACTAAACTATTGTTGTATGTAAAGTAAATAAGGCTTTAAAAATGTTTAAGAAGCTTCATTTAAAATTAAATTAAAATGCAGAGCCCCACGGACTGGTTGCCAGGACCCAGGCAGTGTGAGTGCCACTGAAAATCAGCTCACGTGCCACCTTTGGCACCTGTGCCTAGGTTGCCTACCCCTGAGGTAGATGGAACAACCCTGCATTGGGAAGAAGATGGCCTTTCACTGTATAGCTTTGAGAGCTGTTCCTAGACGTGTTGGAAATTATATTGGAAATGATCAAGATCCCACCACATCCTTTAGGAAGTGACTCTACTTTAATACATCTTATCGTCAGGAAGATTTTCCAGATATTCAGCCTTCATTTCCCTTTTCTTATCCCTTGACTTTTATAACCAGATCCCTCTATGCCTCTTTCAATAATGCTTTCCTTTCTTTAGGGCAAAATTATGTCTTGTCATAGAAATGATGCCCAAACAGCCATACATTAGTGATACAAAAGCAATGACATTGTGAACTTTTATTCCCTCATCCTTATAGCAACATGGGAAAATCTATGTGTACATGTGTGAGAGCAACAGTTCTCAGCATTACCGCCTCCAGATAGTTGTGTACCTCAATACATAGACATGTACAGTATGATACAGCATTTGTCTTCCAGCACTTCAGAAATGGAATTAGAATAACAATAGAAATACTGTTGTGGAGTTCCATGGGGTGAAATCCTGACTCCTTAAAAGTAAATGGCAAAACTTCAACTGACATCAGTGGAGCCAAGATTTCACCAACAGTATCTCGGTGACTCGATTCAGATTTGCTTTACAAATAAAATGTTTTTCTCGCTCTGTATACTCACCCCAGCTTTGAAAGTCAGGCTGGGTTCTTTCCATCTCACACATCACCACCAGCAACAAGAGTTTTGCAGCCCAAACTGTGCTCTGAGTTACACATGAACAATCTTCACCATCCTATTGCACAATTATACACAACCCCATACACAACCCTTCAAATAATCCTGTTACACCAGTACAACTCTACTGAGAATAATGGGGGTGAACTGAGAGGATAGTAAAACCTGATGTTGGTGCAGAATCAGAAAAGTGTCAAGTTTGACTTTCAAATCCCTGGGTGAGATTGTGAAATGCTTGTTGTGAGAAAATTCCTTGGGTGAAAGCCTGGCTCGGCTGAAGTCAATGGCAAAACTGTCATCGATTTCCCCACTCCTATCTTTTTACTTGTAAATGGAGCAATCGTGGGCTGGAATAATTGAGACAACACATGGAACTACAGCTGGGTGGGAAACCACCTTCTGCATTCTACATCAGAATGAAGCCAAGATTGTACAAAAATTTAAATTAAAAAAAAATGGGGGAGGGAAGAGTACCTGCCCCCCACCCCAAGAGTGTCCAGAGGTTAGAGTATGCAGCGGGGATGTTGAAGGCCCAAGTTCAAGTCCCTGATAAGCCTAATTCACAGCTGGGATTTGAACCCGTGTTGCCCAAATCCCAGCGCTCTAGCCCCTAGTGTAGGGTGACCAGACACAGGGAGCAGGGATGGGAGGAGGCGGGGTGGGGGTGGGGGTGGGGGGTTTTGGGAAGGGATGGCGTGGGGGCAGGGTGAAGTAGAATGGAGTGGACTGGGGCCAGGTTGCTTGCTGCTGCCGGCGCCAGGCCCCTCACTAACTCTCCAGGCTGTCCTGGACCCTGCGTATCCCTGAAGCGCAGGGCCCCCACAAAGCATGGGGCAGTTGCCCGGGTCTGTCCTATGGACAGAACAGCTCTGCTTGCACCCATTCTGCACACCACCAAAAATTGTACAAACCTGGCGCCCATGTTCTCACTGTCCTCTCCCTGCTTTGTCCCTTCACCCCCGCCCCAGCCCCATTGCGCCTCCATATCCTCCCTGGCAGGCGTGTCCCATTTTGCGCGCTGTGCGGAGTTCCAGCCCCTGATCAGAGTGCTCAGCTTATCAACAGCCTGGCCGGCAGGCTCCTTCCTTCTCCCACGGCCTCTGCCTGGGCCACTGCCCCAGGAAAGCCCAAGATCCTCCAGCCCGGGGCGCTGGCTAGGAGGAGCCGAGCCCTGCACGTTCCAAAGCCCCACACAGCGCTGGCATGGGAAAGCCTCTCCGCCCCTCAGCTAAGCTCTGGAGTGGGAGGGGGGGGGGAGCGATTTCCATCCTGTTCCCACCCCAAACCTGCAGGCTCCACAGCAGCCCCCTGGGCAGGGACTTAGCACCTTCTTCATTCTCCCCTGTCCCTGGCCTCGGTCCTGCCCCCAAGAAGCGTGGGGCTGCTCCGTCCCTGAGTCACCTCTCTGGCAGGGTTCCATGAGCCCCTGCAGTCAGGTTCCCTGGGCCCTGGTGCACAAAGCATCCTTAGGGCTTAACTTCTTCCTGCCCGCACTATAGCCAGGGGACAGGAGGCAGCTGGGTTATGTCGGTAGCCAGCAGCAGCCTGGAGGTGTTAGCTGCCTTTTGACACTGTGCGGGCAGGAAGGAACATGCTGCTTCAAGCCATGGGAAGGATGGGGTGGGGGGATGAGCTCTGCAAAGACACAGGCCATGGCACACACCCCCACTCCCTGTGGCTGGAAGCAGCGCCGGTCCCTTCCCTCTTGCACTGTGCTGAAAGGCCACTCCAGACCACATTCTAGTGTGAACCCTGGCAGAAATCGGGGGAGGAGGATGTGACCCTGCATGCCCCGCAAGAGTTGCCTCAAGAAGACGTGGTGCTAGGTACCAGGAGAGGCGGATCCATCCTGGGGGCCCAGTCAGGCACAGAGGTCAGAGAGCTCTGGGCAGGGAGGGTCGGTCAGTCGGTCACACCTCCCTCCTCTCCCCCGGCCCCCCGGTGTGAGAGGTGTACGGGAATGTATGTGTGTCACCTCTCCCCATGTGAACCCTAAAGCCTTAAAGAGAAGAAGACAGTATGCAGTATTTCTTTTTAACAGGGATTCAGTCAACCTGATGTTAATTTGAATGTCTGTACTGCATAGTTCCAGTTGATTGCCATCGAACTTGCTTGAAAAGGAGTAATTTTACCAGGTGTCCCATATTCAGCATAGGGAAATATGGTGACCCTACACAAGTGTATTGGCTAGTCTCAGGTAGGGCTCACTCTCATTTCTATTCTAGCCCTAAGAAACCTTCCCAGTGAAAATGGTACCAAAACCGACCCATTTCTGCAAAACGTTTACATTTTGGCAAAACATTATTTTCCAACAAACAAAAGTTTTGTTGAAAAATTCCCAACCAGTTTGAGGTGGAAACCCACCATGCCATGTTTACAGAGTCAGTTTTCAGGATAGATCCACATTTTTAAAACTTGGCCTTATACAAAGCACATGGTTCCAATCTGAACACACATTTCGTGCAGCCATTCTAAGAGACATTAATGCTCATCTCCGTTTAGAGCACTGATGCTAAAGAAACTTTGGAAACTGAAAGCATGCAAGATTCAATTTATATAAAATGCATATAAAATCTCCAGGCTGCCTATACCTTTTAGGACAGCCCTTAGTAGTGTCAATAATTAGTCACAGAAAACCACAGAAGTTGGTCAGCCAACATACTGTACCATATTGTAGGGAGTTTGGAGGTTTAATATCTAAAAATGAAGGGTATTTTAAGCAAAGATTATGAATGACAGCTTTGCTTCCCTGAGCATTTTCCCTTGTATTAAAGAACAGGATTCATTTTGAAACACTGCGCAGATTTCCCTCAGCTGTTTTGTAATAGCCCTTTCCTTTTTAGAAGTGTTCAAATCATGATTGATAAACCGTCGTCGGGAACTACTTTGTGAAATACTGCAGTAGAATAATTAGGAAAAATATTAAGATCAATTCCAAGGGGAAACAATTCATTCAGAGAGGAAGGATGGTCTCGTGGTTCTGGCACAGGTCAAGGGACTTGGGTGCAATTCCTAGCTCTACCACAGACCTGGGGCAAGTCACTTTCTCTGTGCCTCAAATGCCTCATCTGTAAAATGGGGAGACTTATGCTGTGTTTCCCCAACTCTTTGGCTACCTCGTCTATTTATATTGTAAGTTCCCTCAGGCAGGTGCAGTCTCAATGTTTGTACAGCTTAGGTGGGGATTTCTCGCTCCTACTGTAATACAAACAACCGTTAATGCCTTGACCCTGAATGACTTGCAACATAGGGACACAAAAGAGTTGGGTAGAGCAAGGAAGTGCCAGGCAACCATCTAGGGTTACAAATGAGGCTAGTGCGAGGCATAGTCCTCTGCACAAGTAGCGCCCTCGCACACCTGATCGCTTACTCACAAAGCAGCCAGTAAATTGAAGGGTGAAGAGAACAAGTAGGAATCGGATGTGGGTGTGGGACCTAAGTTTATGCACTGCCTTTTTATGAGACATGACGCTATGTGCTATATTCTTGGAACTCATATGGTAGCCATGCAGCAGCTTTCTCATTCATGAAGGAATGAGATCCTCTGAACTCCCTATCCTGTTCTTTCCATTTTGCCTTATACACACACAATACTCCAGGCAAGAGCCAGCCTCAAGGCTTTGTAAGGGAAATAGTGGGGCAAATTTTGAAATGTAATGGCCTAAGTTGTGTCCACAAAATTGTGCATACAGATCTCATGTTTACATGAACAGGTGGGCCACTGGGCATACAATGAATGCTTGTGTGCACAGTTCACAGATGTCAGTGTGGAGCTCATATTGTTCCCTCTGGCCTCACAGAGATTGTGTACTTGCCTTGCTCCACTTGGAAAATTTGGTTTATTATCTTAACAAAAAAATGGAATAAAATTTTCCAAACATGCCTCTTCTACCCTCAGAAAGGGCTATTTTAAAATAGCCACTTTGGGCTAGATTCACAAAAGGACTTAGGCACCTGCTATTTTAAGTGCCTAAATCCCAGGATTCACAAAACTCCTGCTGAGCTGCCCCCAAACCCTGTAGGCACCTAAACTCTCTCGGTGCCTAATTTTTTGCAGTAAAATTTCTCTAGGCAACTACATTTTGTCATCTGAGCATGCACACTGCTGCCGCCTTCTAGGTGTCCAGATGTCTAAGCCCCAGAGATACTCATGAACCAGGGAAGATAGATATTCCTTTGCCTAATTCGCCTGCAGGGCCAAATCTGGTGAGCATGCTCAGACCTCACCTGTGGCCCTGAGAGGCAAGCTCACAGAAAATGACCAGAGGAGGCACCCCCTCATAACTTTTAGCCCAATGGTAAGGGTACTCAGTGTGGGAGAAGGGGTCTGAATAGGAATCTGCCACCTCTAGGGTGAGACCCCTAACTGCTGAGCTATGGGACATTCTGATGTGGCGGGCCCTAAGTCTCCTCTGTTGCAGCTGTCCCAATGTGGATAAATAATTTAAAAAGCCATCAGAGCTGGGGGAGTGGACCCAGGATCTCTGCCTCCTAGATGGGTGCCCTAACCTTAGGGCTTTGGAGTCACACTTACTTTCTCTCTCTGGCCTAATGATTCATTATTTATGCACAGTGGAACAGTTTCAACAAGAGAGACTGAGAAACCCTCATACAGAATATCTCATAGCCCAGTGGATAGAGCACTCATGTGGGAGGTAGCAGCTCCCACCTCTAATCCCTTCTCAGGCTGAGGGTGGACTTCCACCATGGGTCTGCCTGAGTTAGAGTACTCAAAGGTTATGACAGAGAGGTCCTGCCCCATATTCTTGCTACAACAGCATAGGCACCAAATACCAAGAGAGGGTTTGTGGCTGAGAATCCAAAGAAGAGGGAGGTGCCTTGCTGGTGCCTGGACTTTAGCACCCATCTCCCAGGCAGGGGCAGGGCTTAGCACACCCGCTAGCTTAGGTGGGGACACTTCTAGCATGCTGGCTTTTGAGAATCCCATTCTAAAGTCCTCAGTTCTCTCCATTCATTGTATAGGGACAGGGCCCAGGTGCCGAACTAAGGCTGTGTGAATAGCAGTGATTTTCTAAGCGCCTACAAATTAAGTGTGGCAATACTGAGTGTCCCCATGGCTACGACTCTTTGTAAATCTCGCCTTTTCTGGGATATCTGAAATGAGGAACTATTGTTTTGATTCCGTCAGATTATAAAACCCTTTTGTTGGGTACAAGACATTTTTGATATTTTTTATATTTCACAAAATTTCAGAACTGTGAAAAAAATAAATATTGATGTTAATTCCAAGAAATCAATTTTGTGTTTTGTTTACTTTTATGCAGAGCAGAACATTTTCAACATAAACTCATCAAGAGGAACACCATGAAGCAAGCTAAGTTTTCTTTAACTACAGGAAACCAATTTCTACAAATGTTCCATGCACGTCTGTGAGTGAGTGGAAGTCTTGTGTGTGCTCACACCTGGCCTCCAAATATCAATGGACAAGTCACCTACTTAATTACCAACACCTTTTGTTTCAGCAGCCCTAAGGTCTGGTCTACACACAAAGCTGCATCAGTTTAAATAAACATGTATTTTTAAATTGATTTAGTTAAATCCGTGTGAGCCCCTGTATAGACATTTATATCAATTGGAAAATGGCTTTTATTTGTTCAACTTAAACCTATTCCTAATCAACTGAAACTAAATCAAATAAAGGTTTATATTTATTTAAGAATGTCCATGCAATCTTTTGTGCTGGTTTAACTAAATCAATTTAAAGTCACACTTTTAGTTTAACTAGTGTAACTTGGCATGTAGACACACTCTTACAGGTGCAAGCTAAACCAATAACACCAGGTTAAATCCTGTGTCCACACATGGCTTTACACCAGTTGAACTGGTATTCACACTGATTTTAGCAGAATTGATGCAATTTCTGTGCTTAGATATGCTTAAACGGGAGGGAGAGATTTGAGTTTACATTTTGGCTTTATCTCTAATTTCAACATTGGAAAACAATAATCCCCCCGCCCACCCTCCAACCCCTAAAACAGAGAGGGGGGAACATCCATATGGTAATGTATTGCAGGAACAATATTCCACTCTGGGTTTTACCTGGCTAATGGTGTTAGCAAAAGTAATTATTTCAAGTGAATTAACAAACAACGGACCTCCATCCCACTATGACACATGTACAGATTTTGTTGGCGAACAGTTTAAACCGTGTGTCAGTTGCAGGCAATTCCTCCACAAGAGTTCTGAGTGAATGTGTATATAGAGTGTGGTGTGGTCTAGATCCCTTGTAATATAGGATATGACTACTACAAATCACCTTGCAGCTGATTAGTCTATACGTGAAAATACAACTCAGGCATGTATGTTACAGTAGATCATTGAGATGGCATCTGTAGGGTGAAGGAGGGTGAAATTGCCACATTCCAGGGGAAATGATTGAACCTGGGAGGCTCAAAGGCAATATTAATTGTTTTGCTAGAGTGAGACAGAGAGAAGATAAGGTTTGAAAAAAGTCAGGGACTCAGTGAGGTACAGAGAAGAAAGAAGGCTAAAGCAGCCTTCAGTGTACAGATACTATGTAAAAAGTTACATATATATTCAGAAAATACTTAAAATCTGAGCCTAGGGACTGGTCATGAGCAAAGGTGAAAAACAGGTTTTCTGTCAGATGAGCTGTTTATCCATCTATCTGTTGACATGTAAATTGAGTGTTGTCTCATTCACAGTGGCAATGGGCAATCATTAGCATTCTAAGTCAAATGCTAATGAAGGGCCGGTGGGAACTTCAGAAAGAAACTAACATGGTAGGGGCGCGGGAGGGAGAACATATCTCGAGGTGCACATTAAAGGTTTGCTCTCATATAGTTGTCACCCTTCATTGAGAACAGTGAGTTTACTTCATGAAAAAGAGGTCTCAGCCAGGCTTGGTTGAAAAAAGTTAGCAAGAAGTCTAGGTGTGATCATTTTTTTTAGACAGGAGGTTAACCTCTTAAGGCTGGTCCACACTAAGAAGCGGGGTCGAACTAGGGTACGCAAATTCAGCTACGTGAATAGCGTAGCTGAATTCGAAGTACCCTAGTTCGAACTACTCACCCGTCCAGACGCCGCGGAATCGAAGTCCACGGCTCCAAGGTCGACTCCGCCACCGCCTTTTGCAGTGGTGGAGTACCGGAGTCGACCGCGGCGCTTCCGGAGTTCGAACTATCGCGTCCAGATTAGATGCGATAGTTTGAACTCCGAGAAGTCGAACTCACCGCGTCGACCCGGCTGGTAAGTGTAGACTAGCCCTTAGTTTAGCCTCTCCAAAGCCTGCTATGCTTTTGTTTGATATGTAACCATTTGTCTCCAGTATTATTACTCACTATGACTTCAGTCTCTATTCTTTGATAATAAACTTATCCTTGTTTTCACTATATATATATCTCCAATGGCTGTGGTGTTAAGCACAGTGGTTGTCCTGAGCTGAATTTTACAAGCTGGTGTGTACTGTTCCTTTCGGAATAGCAGGTCTGGCCTGGCAATTCTGTGAGTGTTCAGTGGATTAGGGGCTGGACAGGGGAGGGAATGCTCTGAAGACTCAGGGATTAATGTGTACTTATCCCTATGGTAGAGAGAGAGAGACAAGGCCTGTAGATGTCTGGAAGGTCGTGAAGGTTGGTGGTTTCAGGGAACTGATCCAGAGCAGGCACACAGAAATCCACTTCATGCTAAGGACAGGAGGTGCCCCTGGGTACCGCTGGGGAGCAGCACGGTTGCTGCTATTAGTTGTCACCAATAGGCATTTTTTGTAGTGTAGGCAAGACTTGTGAGTGAAATTCACCCCAATGGACAGGATCCATGAAAAGTATACAAACCCCTTATGTCCTTAACCCCCAGTGTTACCTAAACTTTAAGTGAGTTGCATCTGAAGAGTGCATTAAGCCTCTCTGTCTGATAAGGGGAGGCATTCTACAGCTATTTGACTGAGTCTTTGAGGAACCAGAGAGCAGAACCAGAGAGAATATGGTTCATTTTGTCCTACAAAGAGCTCAGCATCTCCATATTTTAATTAGTCATTTCTTCTGCCCAGAAACCAGCAAGTGATCTTCCTATTGCCAATAATTAAACTAGCTTCTACATTTCAAATGGAATTTTTTTTGCAAAAATTCAAAATTCTGGTAACACTTTTTGCTGGTTTTGACCAGCTTACAGAGTGATTAGACTTTTTCAAATATTCAAAATTTTGGTGAGAAATGTTTGTTTAAAATTCTGGAATTTTTTCATAAATATTTTTCATCTTTTTTGACCAGCTCTATTTATGAGGCAAACATCTCACCATACTTGACAAGAATCAGGGCCAGCTCCAGGTTTTCTGCAACCCCAAGCAGCGGAAAAAGAAAAAGCCAATAGGTGGCACTTTGGTGGCAGCTCAATCGCGCCGCTCCATTCTTCCGCGGCAGTTCAGCGGCGGGTCCTTCACTCCCTCTCTTCCTCTTCGGCAACACTTTGGCAGCAGCTCAAAGAGGAAGAGAGGGACTGAGGGACCCGCCACCGAATTCCTGCTGAAGACTCAGACATGCTGCCCCAATAGCAGATGGAGTGCCGCCCCTTTGTATTGGCCACCCCAAGAAACTGCTTCCTTAGCTAGTGCCTGGAGCCAGCCCTGACAAGAACTATAGGTACCACTGGGCACCGTGTTACATATAAGTAGCCAGCCAGCCCCCAATCACTTGACAAAAACACAAAGTCAGAAGTACTTAGATTTAACCATTCTCCACTCATGCACATGGAGGCTCTCAATGATCTTTGAGAGTAGGTTAGATAAATGTCTATCAGGGATGGTCTAGACAGTATTTGGTCCTACCATGAGGGCAGGGGACTGGGCTCGATGACCTCTCGAGGTCCCTTCCAGTCCTAGAATCTCTGAATCTCATGTATGCACACGTACCACATTGTCATGTATTTTACAGAGAAAGAGAGCTATTTCTCCTTCTCTGTGTTAAGTATGGTAGTTGCAAACTAATCTCACTGATGTTTGTACAGCAGTTAAAAGATGTAAATTTCAAACAGTACAAAATAAAATAAAAGTAATTTCACAATTTTTGCACCATATATTCCAGTGAGATTTTTTTGCATTTGTAATAAACTTGCAACTCTTATTTCTAATTAAAGTGCTCTTCAGAATTTCTGCCTGAAAAAGATTGTCCTCATGAGGCTAAGGAGATTTTTGCCAGACTTTCTCTATTGGGGGCATAGTTTTATTTTAGTTTTAAATCTGTGCAAACTCCAGTGACGTGATGATACCCAAAGATTTTAGTAGGACTGATAAAAAAATCTTTAATCCAAGCCCCTTTTTCAACAAAAAATTGTGGTTTAGACTAACCAAAAAAAATTGTGAGACTGCCTGCTTTCCTCGTAAATTTTCCATTTGTCATCTGACAACGGGTCAGTTTTCGGGAACAGAAAAAAATTAAATTTTCAGCTTTCCAATGAAAATACATCAAAATTTTCCACAGGAACAAATAAGCATTTCCCAGCTAGCTGTGGATTTTAGTAATCTAGACTAAAATCCACAGCTTTTATATATATCTATCTCCTTTTTCCAAGGAGATATATATATATATATGGCGAGAGAGAGAGAGAGAGAGGGTATCTTCACATCTAGCCCTGCTCCTGCTTCCATTGACATCAATCAGAAACCTCCCACTGACTTCAGTGGAATCGGATTCAGGGCTTAGGGGCATAGCATTTCCCTGGAACTTCCAGCTTTAAATAAGAGCCATTGTGATGAAGTGAACTCAGTGTACCACAAAATTAGCTAGCCTGTTTGTCATGAAAAAAACTAATTTTTAAAAACCTTGACCAATTCTTCATCACAACCCATCATCATATATCAAAAAGTACTTATAAATATGTATAAGAAGTATTTCTCTCTCCTTTTTTTTCTTTTTTGCAAGGAGAGGTTATCAATGCTTCAATTAATTAGGCTAATTTGCATCACAGACTACACATAATTAATTTGTTTGTTAAAAGCTTTCAACGTTTTTTACAGGAAGTGCAAGGGATCATTGATGAAGTTTGAAGACGTAATTAACAATAACAGATACCGTTGCACATAATTGTAAAATGGTAGCAAAGAAGCCACTGACGAAGAGTCCAGTTCCACAATTAGGTTTGCATCAAGTCTTCTCCTTAAAAAGGTGTGTCTAGGCAGTTGTCAGTATTTACTTTTCTTTTCTGAGAGTAAAGCAAATCTTTATCATAGGCCAAGGACCTCGACTTTTATTATTATTTAAATAAATTAAAATCGCAAGATTAAGTCAATCTACACTTATTTTATGTAGGATCAAATTGTGGCATTTAGTCACTGGCGCCAGTAGTGGGTAGAGCTAAGCTACAATCCACATAGGGAACACCAGGAGAGACTGTGAGTCAAAGAGCAGCAAGTCGGTTCACTTGGGCACTGTGCAAACTGCACCCCTGTTTGTACTAGAATGGTGCAGCCTGCTCCACTCATTGTAACTGGCCTGTCTCCTTCACACCCTCCCCACAGGGACACACCCTGGGACTGATCCAAAGCCTACTGAGGGGAAAGGATGGTCCAGTGTTTAGGGCACTGGCTAAGACCCATGTTCAGTTCCCTGTTCCACAATGGACTTTGTGCATGACCTTAGGTAAGTCACTGACCCTCTCTGCATCTCAGGTTCCCCATCTGTAAAATCTGGGTGATAATAATGCCGCCCTACCTCACAGTGGTGGTGTGAGGATGAATAGATTGTGAAGCATAAAAGGTGCTATATAAGGAATAGGTATTATATTATTATTATTATTACTGAATTCAGTGAGAGTCTTTTCATTAATGTTAACAGGCTTTGGCTCAGGCCCTGAGAAAGCAGTCCCAGCGCTCTCTTGTAACACTTGCACTATGTGCAGAAGGGGAAGGATTCTCTTGCACGTGTTCTCTATGTGTTCGCATAATGACCGCGTTTTAGCGTAATGGGTAACTATAATCATCCCCATTTTAAATAATGGGAAATTGAGGTACAAAGAGATGAGTTGATTTCTCTGAAGGTCACACACAAAGAATTCAGTGACTAAGCTGTGTGAATAGCTGATTCCTCGGTTCAGTGGCCTATCCAAAAAAATTGAAAAATAAATAATTTTGGATTGCCCCTAAACAATTTTAACATTTTTTCAGATAATCAAAAAAGCTGGCAAAAATGTAATTTCATGTCAAATAGAATGTTTGGTGTTTTGCTGCTTTTATTTAACCTTTTTAAAATAAAAAGGAAGCAAAATTAAAAACAAAAAGTCATTTCAAACGTGTCAGAATGAAGCATTTAGACTTTTTTTATTTTAAAAAATTTCTTTTTAATTTTTGACTGAAACAATTTGATGAATTCAACATGAGGTGGCAAAACTTTCTGGCTGACCCAAATCTACATTTTTTAGTGAAAGTGTTTTGTCTGAAAAACATCACCCACTTCTACACTACTTCTCTCTGCATCTGTAATGTCCCTGAACTCCATTGGGAAGTTAAGACACTATGACAATGCAAAACTCAATGTGTTTGCTTCACAGGGGTTCACGTAAATATTATCTTCGGTTCCAGTCCAAAATTCCCCCACTTCCTGAGTTTCACTTTGAGTTGCAGGGTTTTCACTGACTCATACATAAAGCAAGACTCAGTTGAATGTGCCAAGTTTCATGGGTTTTCATGTGAGCAATCTCAGTACTCTGATACAAACCCTTAACTTGGCCCGGATTCATTACCCTAAACAAACCTTTCAATGAATCCACCCTGAGTTTCGGATTTATGAGGAAACCTGAAACCAGTTATGTTTCCTCTATTATTGAGAGTTACTTCAAATATTTTGCTCCTCTCTAGTAGGTACGTGGGCCAGCTCTGGAGATAGGCTTCTCTTCAAATACCTGGCACATTTGGCTGGCATTACAGTCTGCTGATGAAGTCTCTTTTCAACACAGGATGTCAATATCACAACTCCTTTTAATATTCCCAAACCACACCATCCTTTCAACAGTACTCCAACATGGAACAACACACTGCCAGGAGCACAATTTATCTTCTTATTTTATTTTGATATATGCATTTCTGCAACACTTATCACTGTAATATCTGAGTGTGCTTTTTCTTAAGGTGAAAAAAAAAAAAAACAACCAACACACATGTAGAAACAGCTACACAGAACCACTCTTAAAGGAATCTCCTTCAAAGAAGCAACTATTGTTACATTCAGAACAAGAACAATGTGTAAGCTTAAGTGACCAAGATTCCTATTCATGATCTGGCAAGGTGGAGGATAATTATGACCTCTGATAAGCTCTTTTGGAATCCTATATATCAGGCTTATCCTACATTAAAGTGAAATTTCCCAGTATGAAAAAGGACAGGTGTGTCCGTACAACAGTGGAGGTCCCACCTTCATTGTCCAAGTGACAGTTTCAGCACAACCATTCATTATCATTTCCCCTTGTATTGAGTAATAACGAGATTAAAGTTTTCTCTTCAATAAGCATATGCTCTTCACTGGTCAGATTGTATTAACATGGCTAGCATTCCATCAAGGTTTAGCAACTCTTTCTAAATGGGATTTTACTAAAGGTTTTTGTCAAGATCATATGACTGGAGAGAAAGAGGTGGGCAATCAAATTACTGGCATTCAGTACATACTCAGCCCTTCTTGCATTTAGTCAAAGAATATTGACCAGATGCAGGGAAATGCATGTTAATGAACTGTTAATAGACACCATATGAGTCACATTTTTTGAGAAGATTCCTTATGGTACAAACCCAACAATTGTTCTAGTGAATTGTCACATTGTTTAATAATATACAATTGGCTCTTTACATCTTCCCAATGATGTCTGCAAACTAAATCAGTCCTCCCCAAACTCCTGGGAGATAGATTAGCTGGCCCTCAGTTTCCCGGTACTAACCACATTGCCCCGCAGTTCAGGCTATGTGCGTGTGACTAGCAGGGCACACCAAAGGGCTGCACTGTAACTCCCCCATTTGGACGTTGTTGGCATGAACTGAAAGGTCCCCAGTTTGCGTTAATGTAGTCCTCTTCAAACAGGACACATTAACATGAACCATGAATCTTTTAGGTCGCGCCTGCAGTATCCACATGGGGGAGTTATAGTGCAACCCTTTGGTACACACCACTGTTCATACCCCCGTAGTCCAAACTGCAGGGCAGCCATGAGGTAGAAAGTTCAAGTGACTTGCGCAAGGCCACAAAGAGAGTCAATGTCAAAGGCAGGATTAGAAATCAGGAGTTCCCAGCTCTTACACTTCTGTTCTATTCCCTAAACACCACCTCTCCACCCCCTGCAATTCAATTGTGGCAGCACATGTTTCTGGCGTCTCACTTATGGATTGAGGCAGTTGGCAGGGCAGCTCCTCAGATGAGATGATACTAGGCCTGTCTGGGCCATGTGTCAGTAGGCGTTTGCCATTTGCCTAGACCTGCCGGGAGCCCAATATCATGGCTTTGCTGTACTCTTCTAGGATAGCACTGGTTGATATCCCCAGTATCTTTCATGCTAATTTTCATGGAGTCCTGCCAGATCTTAAAGTATCATAGAGCTCAACTCCATTCAAAGAGAAAAATTGTATTAGCATCCTTCCCACGCTTTCAAATGTTCTCCAAAGAAAGATAATTCCTTAAGGGAAAAGTATCTTTCAGGCCTAATGCTATGACAGAGGCCTTGGAGTTTTGATGATCCTGTTTTAGAACTGCTGTTAGAACGTGGTACTATCCAGAATCAGAATGCAGCACCAAATGAGAATTTCATGGCTAGCCATTATAACTCAAACTACCCAGACCTGAACATGCCTAAACTTAGAGGGTTTAAAAATCCAGATCCAGATTTTGCCAGCTGAGTTTATCTCCAGTTCTTACATGTTGAATGCCTACTTGTCAGTGACACCTGCCCACCACCATACTACTGTAACAGGCCAGACTGTACCCATCTCCCTGACTTGTACCTGGCAGGTAGCATCTACAGAAGGACGTCAACCTTCCCACACAGAATAGGGGAGCACCAGCCACCTCAATAATACTGCTCTGACCCCCTGGAAAACTCCACAAATGCCAGGATCTATGTGGAGACTAGGCAGACTAAGAAGGGCTGTTGGTGTTCCCTCAATGGGTGAGAGCAGGGCTGGATAGATGCATATTGTCCATCCTCCAGCACCACAGACTTTCCCTAGGAAAAGTAATTCAGCCTTAGGCTATGTTATCTTTTCCATGGCTTCTAACCATGCAGGAGAACCCTTGTTAAGTGAGGATCCAGGAGCAGCAGTGCCCAAGAGAGTCCTTGACCCCAGGGTTGTATTAGATGTGCACTGCCAGGGAGCAGGGCAGAAGAACCCCAGGCTAGTACATAGCCATAGACCTTTGTTTTCTGCGAAGGAGACAGATGCACAGCAGATCACTTGCTCTGTATTAACTTCTATGTAAAACATTTGAAGTGACATTGGCTGTGTTGTAAACAATACCACCATACCTGGGAGTGCATTTAAGCTGATCTTACTACTAATAATTTAAGGGCTGTGTGTATTTATTATTTGTACTGCAGTAAGACCAAAGAGCATCAGTCAGGGGCCAGAACTCCGCTGTGCTAGGCACTGTGCAGACAGAATAAAGGGATGGTCTCTGCCCCAAAGAGCTTACAATAAATTGAAAGTCATTTACACACTACTAAATAAACTCCTTGTTTTTGTAAACCATGCAACTCTGGACACTTTACACAAAACCTGCCAAGAAGGCCTCCTGGTAACTAAATTTTATAACAAGAACTTTGTACACAAAAATAATAAAAGCATACACAGACAATAGTTCAATGGATTCCAAGAAAGATCCTGAAAACAAAAATCTACTATAACCCACACATAAGACAATAAATAAAACTGCCTTCCACATTAAACTCAATAGGAACAAAGAAGTCTTGAACCCCAACTGGAGGTCTGCCACAGATGTGCCTTGCTGTGAACTAAAGGAAAGGAAAATGCATAGTACCAAGGTACTCAGATACAAAAAGCAGTGAAGCATCTGTTGCTTCCTTCTTTCACCTGCAGGTAGCAGCAATCCACTGCTCACAAGTAAACCACCTCCAGTTGTCTTCTCTGACAACAAGATTCCTAAATTTAATTTTATAGTGAGTTCAACAAACAAACAAAAAATATGTATTTGGTAGCATAGGTCAGTAGGGAGACTTTACTGGGGCAAAGATCTTTAAATTCCTTTCCTAGATTCATACTACCATCTTAGATAATAAATTAAAAGTTGTATGATTTTCTCTCTCTCTCTGGAGAAAGACGAAGACAGACAGACAGACACACACACAGAGTGAATGAGGTAATATCTTTTAATGGGCCAACTTCTGTGGTAAGAGAGACTAGCTTTTTCAGGTTGTTGTTTCAAAGATATTACTTCACCCACCTTGTCTCTCTAAATATCCTGGGACCAACACCCCCCACCTCTCCCACCCCCCACCTTTAAATTTTGCATTTCTTTCAAGAACAAGACAGACAGACTGGCCATTTTTACTGTTTTGCCCAGTCATTTTCATATTCTGGTTCTCATTCACTAGATATAATGGTGTAATGTTTGGGTTACATACACTTTAATTTAATCCTTTTCATTGTTTGTTCCAAAACAAAATGTGTCATCAGAAGCATATAGCAACCTTGTGTATCAAGAAAAGCTACAGCCCCTACCTGTCCTCAGTTCTGTGGCTGTGGAATTCGTAGCCTTCTGCAGAATCATAGAATATTAGGGTTGGAAGAGACCTCAGGTGGTCATCTAGTCCAATCCCCTCCTCAAAGCAGGACCAACACCAACTAAAACACGTTGAATATGGGGCAAGCAATGATAACCCATTAAAATTATCTCCTTTACTCTCCTGCTTTCTTCTGTCACCTGCTTTACTGGAAGTGGGAACAATAGGTAGGAGATTGTAAATAACCTGGGACAGGTCTGGTCTGTGGATTCAGTCATAACAAGACAAAGGGGACAACTTTCTTGGGCCTGGTCTACACTAGGACTTTAATTCGAATTTAGCAGCGTTAATTCGAATTAACCGTGCACCCGTCCACACCAGGAAGCCATTTAATTCGACATAGAGGGCTCTTTAGTTCGAATTCTGTACTCCTCCCCGACGAGGGGAGTAGCGCTAAATTCGACATGGCTATGTCGAATTAGGCTAGGTGTGGATGCAAATCAAACTTAGTAGCTCCGGGAGCTATCCCACAGTGCATCACTCTGTTGACGCTCTGGACAGCAGTCCGAGCTTCGATGTTCTGACCAGGCACACAGGAAAAGCCCCGGGAAAATTTGAATTCCTTTTCCTGTCTGGACAGTTTGAATCTCATTTCGTGGTTGGACATCGGGGCGAGCTCAGCAGCACCGGCAGCGATGCAGAGCTCTCCAGCAGAGGAGTTCATGTAATCTCTGAATAGAAAGAGGGACCCAGCATAGACTGACCGGGAAGTCTTGGATCTGATCGGTCTGTGGGGCGAGGAGTCTGTGCTTTCGGAGCTGCGCTCCAAAAAACGGAATGCAAAGACCTACGAAAAGGTCTCCAAAGCCAGGAGAGACAGAGGATACAGGCGGGATGCAACGCAGCGCCGCGTGAAAATCAAGGAACCCAGACAAGGCTTCCAAAAAATCAAAACGGCAAACGGACGCTACGGAGCCTGCCACCACTGCCCCACCAGTGACCATGGACTCTGACGATGGGACAGTGTCGACGGCCAGTTCCTCGGCGATGTTCGCGGACGGGGAAGATGAGGAAGGGTTTGTGGAGGACGAGGCAGGTGACAGCGCTTACAACGCTGGTTTCCCTGACAGCCAGGATCTCTTCATCACCGTCACGGAGATCCCCTACCAACCCTCCCCGGCCGTTAACCCAGACCCTGAATCAGGGGAAGGATCACTCGGTAAGTGCTTTAAACATGTAAACTTTTATTCTTAATATAACAGGAATCTGAAGTATGTGAAAAGGAGGTCTCTCTATATATGGGGATAAAACAGAAATCCTCCTGGGAGATCTCCACGAAGCTCTCCTGGAGGTAATTGAAAAGCCTCCGCAGGAGGTTCCTGGGGAGAGCTGCCTTATTGGGTGCTCCGTGGTAGCACACTTTTCTGCGCCAGGCTTTCATGAGGTACTCAGGGAGCATTGCCTCCCCGAGCACGGCTGCATAGGCCCCTGGTTTGTGCTGGCTTTCACGCAGCATGCGCTCTCTATCTCCTTCAGTGACCCTCCTCAGGGCGATCTCGCTCAGAGACTCCTGCATCTAATTAGGAAAATTACCATAATGTTACGCCTGGTCCAAAGTATTTTAAAAAACTCTCCGGACAGACGGCGTAGCAGAGAGTCAGCACGCTGCTGCCTGACAAGCGTAACGGGAAGCCAAAGAATCAAATGGACGCTCATGGAGGGAAGGGGGGGGGGGCTGAGGACGCAAGCTATCCCACAGTTCCCGCTGTGTCCGAAAATCATTTGCATTCTTGGCTGAGCTCCAAATGCTTCTAGGGTCAAACACAGGGTCCGGGGTGGTTCAGGGCATAGCTCATCAATGTACAGCCACCCCCCACCCCCAGAAGGAAAAGGGAAAGAAATCATCTCTTGACTCTTCTAAATGTCACCCTATGTGTACTGAATGCTGCTGGTAGACGCGATGCTGCGGCACGCTACGGTAGCATCCTCGCCCCCCCCACCCCCGCCTCATGGGTGACTGATGGTGCAAAACGACTGGTACCCGTCCTCATCATCAGCCTTGCGGTAGATGGTGTAGTGCAATAGGACTGCTACCTGTCCTCATCATCAGCCCATAAGTAGATGGCCTGCTAACCGTCTTCATCATAGCAACAGGGGGCTGAGCTCCATCAGCCCCCGCCCTTCATGTGTAAAGAAAAGATTCTGTACTGCCTGGACTATCATAGCAGCTGGAGGCTGCCTTACCCTCATTTCATTTCCCTAACAAGTCACTGTTTCTTATTCCTACATTCCTTATTACTTCAGCATACAAATGGGGGGACACTACAACAGTAGCCCAGGAAGGCTGGAGGAGGAGGGAAGCAACAGGTAGGGTTGTTGCAGGGGCACCCCCTGTGAATGGCACGCAGCTCGTCATTCCTGTGGGATCTGACACAGAGCGGCTGTGCTCTGTAGTTCTCTGATACACTAAAACCCTAGTACAGTTGCCCCATATTCTAGGCGGGACTGTTTCTATTTTTAGATACCATAAAGGAGGGATTGACTCGGGGAGTCATTCCCAGTTTTGTCTTTTGCGCCCCCGGCCGATCTCGGCCAGGGGCACTATGACAGCAGCAGAAGGTGTAGTGCAATAGGACAGCTACCCGTCATCACCTTGCCAATTTACATTGGTGTGGTTGATGGTGCAATATGGCTGATAACCATCTCTGCTGTCATGCAAAAGCAAATGAATGCTGCTGTGTAGCGCTGCTGAATCGCCTATGTCCGCGGCATCTAGTACACATACGGTGACAGTGACAAAAGGCAAAACAGGCTCCATGGTTGCCACGCTATGGCGTATGCCAGGGCAATCCAGGGAAAACGGGCTTGAAATGATTGTCTGGCATTGCTTTCCCGGAGGAAGGAATGACTGACTACATTTACCCAGAACCACCCGCGACAATGAAATTTGCACCATCAGGCACTGGGATCTCAACCCAGAAGTGCAAGGGTCGGGGGACACTGCGATGGGGTAGAACAGGGGCAGAGTTTATGCTTTCCGGATTGCCTGCTGCAGGAATGCGGACGAGATAGGTGCTGTGCATGGTGTTGTTCACAGACACAGACTAGACTGTGTTCATTGTTCGCAGAAATGTATCTTTGCAAGGAATTCACTCCCTCTTTCCCATCACACAGCTTCGACTGTCTCCAGACCAGCCACAGCATCCCCCTCACAGAGGCTGGCAAAGATTAGGCAGCGAAAGAGAAAGACACGGGACGAGATGATCGCTGAAGTTATGGGGTGCTCCCGAGCCGAGGCGGACCAGCAGAGCCAGTGGAGGGAGACCCTCTCTCTGTACCAGCGCTCACACAGCAAACGGGAGGAGAGGTGGCGTGAGGAAGACAAGCAGGCGACTCAAACGCTGCTTGGACTAATGAGGGAGCAAACGGACACGCTCCAGCGCCTTCTGGATGTTCTGCAGGACCGCAGCCAGGAGGACAGAGCCCCCCCCCGCAGTGTATCTGTAACCGCCCTCCCCCGCCACAAAGTCCCATACCTCCCATCACCCAAAGTAACCAGACAGAGTGGTGCCAGGGGCCGTGAAAACTGTCACTGCACCCCAGCAGAGTGCTCAAGTACCCAAAAGCTCTCATACCCTAATTTTTGAGAATTCCTTCCCTTCCTGAATCACCCTAGCACCAATCCCAGTTTCATCCCCTGACTGTCTGGTTAATTATTAAAAATACTTTGCTGTTAATTACTGTTTCCATCATGCTTTTTTACACAACGGTGCTTTTTATGGGGTGGGGGGGGTACGGGGGTAGGGTATTGCATAGGACAGTCACCTTTAGCAGGGTACAGAGACGGGGGCAGGATCAGCAGCAGGTCACACACACACTGCAGTCAGTAGGCACCCTGGTCGGTATGGGAGGTGGTTTGCAGGTTCTGTGTGGGTGGGGGGGTACGTGACTTTGTAGCGGGGGAGGGGGGTTACAGATCTCATGCAATGGTCCCTGTCCTGGACCACAGAGCCACGCAGCAGAGGAATCTGTATCCGTCCTCCCCCGCCACAAGGCCACATAGCCCCCGCACACAGAGTCCCAAAAAGGAGGGATGGCAGGCTCCGTTGAAACAACCAGTCCGGCACTGCAGACCGCTCTGGGAGCAGGAGCCTGTCATTCCTCGAGTTTAGAGGTGGTCTTTACATCACCGCACACCCTACCCAGCACAGTCTGCGTCCCAGTTTCAACCCTTTAATGCAAAGTCATCAATAAAGAAACCTTTGTAAAGTTACAGTGGAACATGTATTTTATTTTTAAACGTGTGTTGGAAGTGGGGGAAGCGGGGTGGACAGGGTATGTAACTGCAGATGCTGGTCAACAGTAACTTGGTAAAGAAACAGGGGCAGGTTCAGCTTCTCTGTAAAGAAACTGAACAGTCACAGGTCACGCTGCTCGCTGGTACTTGAAGAGTTCCTTGTCGCTGTGCAAGGTGCCTGCATAGGGCTTCACGAGGCAGGGCATTAGCGGGTAGGCTGGGTCCCCGAGGATCACTATAGGCATCTGCACATCCCCAAGAGTTATTTTGTGGTCCGGGAAAAAACTACCTTCCTGCAGGCATCTAAACAGAGCAGAGTTCCTGAAAACATGCGCGTCATGAACTTTGCCTGGCCACCCGACGTTGATGTTGGTAAAACGTCCCCCATGGTCCACCAGTGCTCGCAGCACCATTGAAAAGTAGCCTGATTTCTCAGCAGCTGACTGTGGAAGAGGTGGACGATAAAGTGCGAGGAGTTGACAACGGCCATAACTGCCGCGGGCTCCGTGCTCGCAGTGCTGTGGTGCCCGTGCTGTCACTGACCAGAAAAGTGCACGAACAGATTGCCCGCAGGCGCTTTCGGGGAGGAAGGGAGGGCGTGATTGATGGTTCAATGATGACAGTTACCCAAAACCACCCTCGACACATTTTTTCCCCCAGCAGGCATTGGGGGGAAATCCCAGAATTCCAATGGGCAGCGGGGAGTGCGGGAACTGTGGGATAGCTTCCCACAGTGCACCGCTTCCAAATTCGACGCTGGCCCCGTTACTGTGGACTCACACAGTCGAATTAGTGTTTTTAGTGTGGATACACAAATTCGACTTCATAAGGTCGATTCCACAAATTCGACTTAAGTTGATTCAAAATAATCTTGTAGTGTAGACATACCCTTGGTCAAACACTGTCTCCTGGAAAGGGTCCAAAAGAATCTGGCTCTAGATGTCTTTTGGACATGATTCAAATCCCATTTTTTTTAGGCAGGTGTATCCTTAACTGCTTTATGCTTAATGGGGTGGCTTGTCTGAGAGCTTCCAGATTTAGTGCGTAATCATTCTGTTCAGATTTGCTGTAAGATAGCTGCTTGCTTCTTTATTTTCATTTTAACAGTTTGCATAAGTTTTATCGTACAGTGCTTAATAGCTTCTCAGTGAGTATTTTATAAGGGTGATACCAGGGGTGAAAGTGAGCCAGTACAGGCCGGTATGGCGTACCGGTAAGAACCCGCACCAGTTGGTACCCAGCCCACATTAAAGCACTTTAATGTCCCTGCCCCTTTTGCCTCCCCCATCGGTGGCCCTGCCAGTAGGGTCCGTACCCTCTGGGCCACCGACAGGGGAGGCAAAAGGGGCAGGGACATTAAAGCGCTGCCGCTGCAGCACTTAAAGGACGGTCCTTTGCCACGGCAGCACTTTAACATTGCTGCGCCCTCCCCATGGGCTGCCGACGGGTGGGGTGCAGCAGCATTAAACCGCTGCCACGGCAAAGGACCCTGCAATGCTTTAAGGTCCCTGCCCCTTTTGACCCCCCCGGCCGTCAATGGGGGGGACAACGGGAGCAGCTGCCCCGGGGCCAGCGATTTAAAAGAGCCCAGGGTGCCAGACACTGCTGCCACTACCGCAGCAGTGGTGTCTGGAGCCCCAGGCCCTTTAATTCACCATGGGAGCCCCAGGCAAGCACTGGCCAGGCGGCCTGGAAGGGCTGGCTGGGGGATGCTGACCCTCAGCCCCGTCCCTTCTGCCAAGGCCCTGCCCCTTCCGGGGGCCGGCGCCGCCCCGGCCTCATACCGGTAAGTGTCCTGAGTTACTTTCACCCCTGGGTAATACATTAAATCAAATCATGTACTTAAACTCCATAGGTTCTTTAAAGTCCACTTACACAATGAAGCAGTACCCTCAGGTTAATTTTCCATCAGCTATAAGATATCTCTAATACGGCGACATCCCTAGAATCACACTCCAATGAGTCTTAAATCTTGCAAGATCAGAATCAGTGCCTTTCTCCTGGAGTGACACATGCTTTCTAAGCATTACTCTACCTAATCTAACGTAATCTCTTGCATTTGTACAACATTCACTGCTGTAGAATTTAAGAGTCGGCATTTATAACGCTTAGACCTACATGTACTTAAATGTGATTGAAGTCAGCAAGTCTCCCCTTTCTGATTCTCATTTATACTAAAGCCCTTTCACCCCTTCTGCAAGAGTAGTGTAAAGGGACTTTAGTGTTAATGGGATTCAGGCCCAAAGAGGTCTCATTTATTGTGTATCCCCATTGTCATGTTTACAATAATGAAATATTTTCAATCTTGTGGACTTTCCCTTAATAGGATCCAATTAAGGACTTTTTAAATTACATAGATGGTAAAGACTTTTCTCTTTCAGATTATTTTTTCCCTTTTCCTGACAGCTCTCACCCTCTCAAAATTGCTTCACAAACTCTTTTCCATTAAAAAATGGGAAATTGCACAATTCATCTAATTAGTCAAATTTGAATTGTATGTGACTAGCATGGCCCAATGGTTGAATTTCACACACCATTTGGAAAGATGTGGCAGAACGGCATTGCTGATTTGCTTTAACACTTCAGCAGCACTATTCAATTATGAGATGGAATATTGTTGTTTTGTTTTTGGCTGTAGATATTTTATTTTCCAGTATGTTATTAACCTTTATTGAATTTTGCTTATATGTATAACATTTTATAGATGAGATGTGTTGGTTTTTAAACCGTATTAGGTGGTTAATTTTTTTTTACCATGAAATTTATAGCATAAATAGAAAATGGACAGAAGATGAATTTTAGATTCAAATGCTACCATATACAGAGAAACAGGAATTGCTATACTGGATCAGACCAATGGCTCACCAAGTCCTGTATCCTATCAGCAGCAGGGAGTGGTACCAGATGCTTCAGAGGAAGGTGCAAGATACCATGAATTACATAGTTGAGGTGAATTTGTCCCCAGGAAATTTCCTCCGGACCTGCAATAGCTAGAGATTGAAGGCTTAAGGTTTATATCCCTTCCAAAGCACTTTTTTTTCTTTTTCAAACAGGTTGGTTTAGCAGCTGACCCTCCTCACTCAACAGCTACATTTGCTCAGCACCTTGTGATCAAGCCTTTTCTTTGCTGCTAACCATTGACCCATCAGCTTCCTGTACAGGGTGCCAAAAACGTGGTCCTGCATCCTCCTCTTCCTCTCAGCGACAGTCATAAAAAATAGTTAAGGCCTGGTCCAAAGCCCACTGAAGTCAATATGACTCTTTGGATCGGTCCTAAGAAGAAAAAAATGTTAGTTTCAAATGACAGAGGGAAATTAGTAGTTGATGACATTTGCAAATCTTGAAACTCCACAAAGTTTGCTGAGCTCTGGTTCTTACAGAGTCCAAATAGAAGCGATACAAATGGGTTCTTATATTCAGCAAGGTGAAGAAGAAAAGAATTAAGTAACAGAAGTGATTCCATTGCATATGGAATATTCTTTGTGTCTCATCCAGTCTCTGTGCCCTGTAGCTATTATATGTTACTCTGGTGGACTTTTGCAGCTTTTCCCTTTTATTTGGTGAAAGGAAAGGAATGATGTCAAAATGCAGCAGGCGTATTAGTGGAGCTTTCCTGATACTGAGGAAATTGTGGTTGGATGCCTAATTCTAAATGTAGTACAGTGACAATTAATTTTTCTAATGCTCCACAAAACTTCCAGGAATATTTCTGTATGCAGTGTTACTGTAGCTGTGTTGGTCCCAGGATATTAAAGAGACAAGGTGGGCGAGGTGATATGTTTTATTGGACCGACCAACTTCTCAAACTTACATAGAGCTGTTCTTCAGGTCTCCCAATTGGGAAATATTATTACTTTTAAATCACAGAAAGGAAAACTGAGTCACAAAACATACACCACAGAATGTCCAATAAGTGACAGCAAAGAACTGGTGGGGCTTAAGGAAGGATAGCACAAAGGATACAGATATACTGTGATGTAGGTGCTCAGAGATGTCATAACCCTGCCTGGAAGGTACCAATACATCTATAAATACAGATTTTTTTATGTGTGTTTTTTTTTAAACTACCTGAGCTCCAACACGCCTTTTACTTTTATAGAAAATATGTCAATGTCTATGGTTCTTTGTGAGCCCTGAACCAAACTGCTGAGTGCTTGACATAACTAAACTTCATGTGAAACAGCCATCCAGCTGCCTCCCACTGAGCTGCCTTGCATCTATAAAAAGGCTTATCCAGCTGCCCAGAGCAAAGGAACATTTTTTATTCCTTTCATATTTCTCTAGGATCATCCTGGCAATAGACAAATTCGACTGTCTGGCCCTCTCTCTGCCTAAAAGGCATAAAGAACATGGAGGAATTGTGGGCTTTATCACATGCAAAATTTCTTTTGCAGCACATCATCCTCAGACATGATCTCCTGTGACATGAAATGAAGAAACAGTTTTGTTGCTTTTTTTTACCCCCAAGGTAAATGAATGGGGTTTATATTCCACTTGTGGTTAATGCCAATGTTCATAATCATGTATCTTTTTAAGTCTCTGTATTCTCCAACACATTTCAGTCTCTACAGCGTCGCAGCGTGTAACCCACTCATCCTTTGGTTTTCAGAGGTGTATATTTTGTACCCATTAGGATTCTTTGCTCTTCCGTTACTTTGATTATTATCCCCCTTTCCCCCTTTTGTCTGTCACTCTCGATTTCAGCAGCTGGATGATATGTTTCCTCCGGCTGAAAGAACAGAGCACAAGCCGGCCTCTGTTGCTACTGTATCCAAAGCAGTTTATTCATTGTGGATTCTTGGTTAGCCTGCAGGTGGCATTTCCTTCTACTCCCTTTCATGACACTGCACACACATGACCTCTGCAATCCACGTCATTTGTAGCTCTGTGCTGTCCATGATCTTTCAGACCAAACTTTCTCCGTTTTTCCTCCCCTCCTCAATCTGGTGTTTTCTTGGATGGAGAAGTGGGATTGGACAAGAGGAAAGAATAGCCAATTTGTGAAGTAACAGATGACATGTTCTTAAAATGATATCATTCATTCTTGCTACACGTTTCCTTTCCCACAGATCGGAGTGTGTATTGCTAGGTGCTAGTCAGGGGCAGGTCTATGCATTTTGCCGCCCCAGGCATGGCGGCCAGGCGGCTTTTGGCAGCGTGCCTGTGGGAGGTCCACCACTCCCATGCCTTTGACGTACCTGCTGCCGAATTGCCACCAAAACTGTGGGACCGGCGGACCTCCCACAGGCATGCTGCCAAAGGCAGCCTGACTGCCACCCTCACGGCGACCGGCAGCCTGCCCCCCGCAGCTTGCCGCCCCAGGCACGCGCTTGGTGAGCTGGTGCCTGGAGCCGCCCGTGGTGCTAGTAGCGTAGTGGGTGAGTTAGGCTCTGTAGTGTAGACATGGCCTATGTTGGCATGGCTATACCCCCAGTGCAGGAACTGCATATGCTGACAGGAGTTCTCCTGCCAGCGTGGCATACAACCTCCCCAAACCATGTTCACTATGCTGATAGAAGCACTCTTAGTGGCATGTGCACTGGGGTTGCTGCCAGAATAGCTATGACACAGGAGCAATCACAGAGAGCTATAAGTGAGATATGTCCGATGACAAATGTTCCACATCATCACAGCTGCAGGACTCGTGCATTTTCATTTCAAAATTAATGAAGCCGTTTGTAAGTAGCTGCACATACATTTTTGCTGTTTAAAAGAATCACGAGGAATTAAAATCACTTTTCTGCAAATTGCTACTTTCCCATTGAAAATGTGCAGAACAACTGAATTTGCGAAGCATTTCAAGAAACAGACTGTTTCTTGTAAAAATGAGTTCATTTTCACTTGAAAAATTCACTGAAAACATAGCAAATTTTCAGGGAAATGAGACATATGTATCCTAAGCCAGACAGACCTATGCAGTATATTCATAGGAACAGAAATTCAGATTTAGATCTTCGATGTTTGTATGAATCAAGTGCAAATGGCAACATGCCATACAAGTATCTAAACACTTCCGTTATTTGAAAAAAAAATTCTGCCCTGTATTTTGCTAAGTTACAGTGTTTCTGTTGTGTTGGTTTTCACCTAGTGAGAAAACATGAAGCAGAAAAAAAATCCAAGCACTTTGTTAGGATTGTCTGAAACGCAGTAGATTCTAGAAATGAATATCCTAATCCATAGCATATACAATAGCTATATTGGATGGAGTTATTTACTTCAGATAGATTCCACATTTTCTTCCATATGCCAAATTCTTTTAACTAGGTTGTTTCAATACTGAAATTGATAGTGGACATCTGATCTAAGACTTTTAAGTTTAATATGTCATATCACATGATCCTGTCAGACAGCATTATGTCAATGATGTTCATATGTATGTAATAAAAAGTGAATCAGTCCTATATAAGTTGACATTAACGTAGAATAAAGAAAAAAGAAAAAAAAAGTAACTGGTATAATACTAACCAACCCCCCCACCCAATTAAAAAAAAACAAACAGGAAGAATATATTCCAAACTACTAGCAGTAGATAGAAACCCAGGGTATGTCCACACTGGAATTAAAAACCTGTGGTTGACCCCTGCCCGCTGGCTCAGGCTCACGGGGCTCGAGCTAAGGGGCTGTTTAACTATGGTATAGATGTTTGGGCTCAAGCTGGAGCTTGGACCCTGTGAGGTGGGAACAAGAACATAAGAAAGGCCATATTGGGTCAGACCAAAGGTCCATCTAGCCCAGAATCCTGTCTTCTGACAGTAGCCAATGTCAGGTTCCCCAGAGATAATAAACATCAGGGTAATCATCAAGATTACCATCAAATCATCAAAAAGGTAAACATGAAGTGATCCATCCCCTGTTGCCCATTCCCAGCTTCTGGCAAACAGAGGCTAGGGACACCATAGCCATTGATGGATCTATTCTCCATGAATTTATGTAGTTCTTTTTTTAACCCTGTTATAGTCTTGGCCTTCACAACATCCGCTTGCTTCTTGCTTGCGAATATATACCTGCCCCTGGAAATTTCCACTACTTGCATCCGACAAAGTGGGTATTCACCCACGAAAGCTCATGCTGCAAAAAGTCTGTTAGTCTATAAGGTGCCACAGGATTCTTTGCTGCTTTTACATCCTCTGGCAAGGAGTTCCACAGGTTGACTGTGCATTATGTGAAAAAATACTTCCTTTTGTTTGTTTTAAACCTGCTGCCTATTTCATTTTGTGGACCCTTGTTCTTGTGTTATGAGAAGTAAATAACACTTCCTTATTTACTTTCTCCACACCAGTCATGATTTTATAGCCCTCTATCATATCCCCCCTTAGTAGTTTCTTTTCCAAGCTGAAAAGTCCTAGTTTTATTAATCTCTCCTCATATGGCAGTCCTAATCATTTTTGTTGCCCTTTTCTGAACCTTTTCCAATCCCAATATATCTTTTTTGAGATAGGGCGACCACATCTGCATGCAGTATTTGAGATGTGGGCCTACCATGGAGTACTCAGCACTTCGCAGGTCTGAACCCTGTGTGACTCTCAAGCTCTAAGTGCTCCAAGACCACCATTTGGGAATCACCAATATTGCTAACAGATCTGCCAGATCTATGTTAGCTATAGCGCATCAGTCACCACAGTATCTAGGCACTTATACGTAACAAGAAAGCCATAAGATGCAACCGAAAGTTGACTCTGCTCTCGCCTACCTTGGGTTTAGTCTGATGTAGTAGCTGTTCAGAAATCAGTTTGTGGGAATGTGTCTTTTCCAGTGCTAACTTTCCATCTCAGGGAATAATATCTAGCTATCATCTTTTACCTGGAGCCTAAGGCAAAATACAGATAGTATGAAGATATCTGGAATCTTTCATAAACAGCATGACCATGTGGCAAGCCTGGAGGCAACTTCAAACCATTGGAACAGGTGGCAGAGGAAATTTGGCAAAGAGGCAGGTACTTCTGCTGTTCAGACACCTGCCCCAGGAAAAGCACAGTGGGACATTCTGCTTTCACTTACACCTTTTTAACTGAATTCAATGAAAGCAGAATTTGGCCCTGTGTATTCAATTTTGCATATGAGCTATTGCCATTGCCAAGAGACAAAGGCATACGTGTGATTCAGTATGCAGCACTACTAGCACTCAGAATCTAACCATAAACCAGGTTAAGTTTCCATTTTTATTAATGTAAACAATATTGTAAAATGGAGCAGAGAGAAAAGACAAAACATGAACTGAGTGTGCTATTAAAAATTAATGCCGATTCACCATCAAAACATTTGCTTCATTTTTCAAGACAGGAAAATATAATGTAATACGTGTCCCTGTTTGTGGTAACTAGTAAAAAGTGCTGTGCTAAAGGTTCTCACACACAGAAAGCAAACACACACGCAGCTTCCAACAAATCTTTTAAGACCTCTCCCTCCTGAACCTTTCATCAGATTAATTCAGTCTCTCTGGTGAGGCACACATTTTTGAATATTGAGTTACATGGTGTCACTTTGGTTTTGATGACTTGGTTGGTGGTACCATAGACAGTTTTCCTGGTCTCACAACACAGCACTCCAAAACGCAATATACAGAGATGAATTAACTTAATCCGTTTTGCTTTGAGATTCAGCTTTGTCACATGAACCTAGAACCCAAAACCAAACTCACAAATTGTGTAAAAAAAAAAACTCAGATTGCCTCACTGTTGGTGGTTTCAGATTAGCACAATTTATCCTTGAACTTGAAGCTCAATTGAAATATATAAAGCATCTGCTTTGCAACCTCTCAGTTTGTTCTCATGTAAAAAGCTAACTTAATTAGGACAACTCAGGCAGTAGGGAAACCAGAGGAAAGAAAGAAAGAAAGAAAGAAAGAAAGAAAGAAAGAAAGAAAGAAAGAAAGAAAGAAAGAAAGAAAGAAAGCCATTTGTACATGCTTGATTCTCATGCACAAAATAGAAAACACTCACTGTGACAGGCACAGTCACTTGTATGCACAAAAGTAGGTGAAAAAATTGGGTGCTCAGTTCAAGACTGACTGATTATTTGGTCCTTAACTTCATATGTACCAGCACATGAAGAATATAACTTGGCTATGAGAAGTACAGCGCTCTTTGTAGGTGATACTCAATATATTATGCCATTGCATCCCATTTCATTTTTAACGTGTATGTGTATAATAGATTAAATTAAACTCGGAAGAAGTTATGATTCTTTCAGCCCCATAAGAAAACAAGTGGGACAAACATAGGCCTCAATCCTGCAATAGGAGCCATGTCCATGCAGCTATGGTGACCCCAGGTTTAGATTAAAAGAAAGAAAGACAATATTGTAGTATAATTTACTTGACTTATAGAGTTGCAGGATGTATTTACTCCATTCTTGGAATAGTTACAGATGATTATGTAAGCACTAATAAACAGAACTCTGTTATTACAAACTTTGATATGCAAACACAAGGCTGTTCTATAAACTGATTTTCATATTCTTAGCGGTGCTGCATGAAATAAATTTGGTTCACTGCATGATGTGGAAAGTCGGATGTACAAAAAATGGGATAGTGAGACAGACCTTTCTACTGCAACTGTTTCATTAAGGAAACTCCTTTTATATCCACAGAGCCCTGGAAAAATCCAAGCTAAACTTCTTTGTAGTCTAGAGAAAAGAAAGTGCCACAAAAGACAAATACAATATTCCATTTGACAGAGAAAGATGTGTTACATTAGCTTATATTTCTGGAGATGATCTCAGGCTTTAGTTATCTGTTACATCAAATGTCTTCATTTTCCTTCTGTAATCTAATATCCACCTTCTAGCTTTGGCCTACATTTAAAATGTATACACGTTTTTTCAGATGCTGCCATTTTGCCCGAGGCCTATTGACTGTTTAAAAATCCTAGTAATAATCCACACTGTTTCTTTAAGAAAGTTCATCCATTCACTTTAATTACATTTTCAGCCCTGGTTATTGTCCTGTGCCTGCAAAGAATGTTTCCAGCCATAAAAAACCATTATCTGCCACAATTATGGATAACCAGAGTGTGGCCAGAGGGCAGAAATGCCATGGTGAAAGATTGTACTGCAATTCAGTGCAGAATTTATAACTTTCCTCCAGGCTAACTGTCAGCCTGATCACAATGCTTGACAAAAGATCCAGCAAAACAAATGCAGATGCTGCTTCTTGCCTGCACAGTTGCTCTCTTTTTTTAAAGGTGCAGTTTGTTATAAGATATTAAGCTGCAACTACAACAAATGCAATGATACAGAAAAGACACTAAATCTGATTTATTTTGTTGGAACACAGATTTAGACCATACAAATCCAGCTCCATAGCTTTACAATCACATGGTTCTCCATGCAACTGTACCATTTCAAAGGTGAACAGGAAATACTACCGTTTGTTGGCTCAGACTGCATAAGCTACAGAC
This sequence comes from Mauremys reevesii, assembly GCF_016161935.1. Taxonomy (NCBI): domain Eukaryota; kingdom Metazoa; phylum Chordata; order Testudines; family Geoemydidae; genus Mauremys; species Mauremys reevesii. The sequence continues at coordinate 37,523,898 of NC_052635.1, read as the reverse complement.
TCATTTCTACTATGTTTTGCTTTGCTTTGTAGCCACAGAACCCTGGCTGTGACTGAGATCTCAAGATGATTTTCCATAACCACCCATGCTACTGTTTTAGAAAGATTACTAAGAGGTCTTTTCCAGCTCTAATTTCTAAGCCTATTCATGCACAAAAGAATTCTGCATTGGAGAAGGATGGGCTGGATGAAAATAGTAGTTCTAACTAGTCACTGCTCACCTGAACACCTGGAACAGATATAGCAATGTGATTTTATGCACTCCTCCCTCCAACCACCTGGGCATGCTTGTTCTAAAGCATGTAACGTTCAGCTTCCTAAAGCAGTGGAGTTAAATAAGAGAACTGCAAGATGATCATTAGATAAAGGTCTCAAGAGGACTAATAATAAATTAATTAATTAGCACTTCTATTTCCCTTTTTAGTCATTTCTCAGAACACTTCATAAAGGTGAGTCAGAATCACTTTTGTTTGGTTTTGGTTCTTGAGACGGGAGAACAGACACAGAGAGTATAAGTGACCCAAGATCACACAGTGACTCAGTAGCACAGTCAGGAATATCAGCCAAGTCTCAATTCCTAGCCCTTGCCTGCCATTGGACTATCCCAAGGACTATCCCAGTGTAGATTTTTAAAGGTGTTTAGGTGCCTAAAGATGCAGGTAGATGCTTTGGAACAGCTCACAAGGTGCCTAAGTGAGTAACATCCAATGTGGAGCTTTAAAAATCTCATCAGGTGCCTGTCCGCATCTAACAACCTTCAAAATCTGGCCCTAAAAGTGTTCTCAATCAGGACTAAGAGAACAAAAATGGTTTCACCGAAAAATATCCCAGCCTACTTCTCCCTTAAATTTAAATTAAAGGTAAGGTGACCAGCTGTCCCGTTTTTAAAGGGACAGTACTGTTTTTAAGCCATACTGCAGGTGTCCCGACTTTTTCTTAAAAATGGGCAAATTGTCCCGTATTTTCTGTCTCCCCTCACATCAGTATTGGCGGGTCCTGCTGCTGGCCAGATCCCTGCTCACCAGCCACCCTCCCACCAGCAGTGAGGGGGGGGGGTCCAGTGGCGGACGATGGGGGTGGGTGTGCAAGGCTGGTGGCAGGGCAAAGATGCAGCGCGCGGGGCCAGCCACTCCCCCTGCTGGTCCGTCAGCGCAGCCCCCGCTGCATGACAGCTCTCAGCCAGCAGGGCCCTGCCCCCACCCCGTTTCCGGCCGGCACTAGCTGTGCTCTGTGAGCTGCGATGGCCGGTGAGTGCAGGCGAGCGCCAGGCAGCAGCCAGTTACGTGTCACCTCTGCTGCCCACCCATCATCCCTTTACGTGCTCCCCCTCTCACCATCCTCTCACTGCTTTTCCCCTTCACACACTACTCCTCCATATCCCCGCTGGCGGTATGCATCCCGCTCCCAGTGCTGTTCAGACAACCAACCCCTGGCTGGAGTGTTCAGCTCACCAACAGCCTGGCCGGCAGGCTCCTTCCTCCCCGAGGGAGTGCAGGGCTGCTCCGTCCCCTAGGCACCCTCCCCTGATGAGCCACCTCTCTGGCCGGGTTTGCTGAAGCCCCTGCAGTGAGGTTCCCTGGGCCCTGGTGCACAATGCATCATTAGGGCTTAACCCCTTCCTGCCTGCGCTGTAGCTGGGGGCGACAGGAGGCAGCTGGGTTATGCTGGTGGCCAGCAGCATCCTGGAGGTGTTAGCTGCCTTTCGACAGGAAAGGACAAGCTGCTTCCAGCCCCGGGGGAGAGAAGAAGAGATGAACTCTGCAAAGACACGGGCCAGGTCATCCCTTTCACCCTGCTCCTCCCCTGAGGCTGGAAGCAGCTCCTGTCCCTTCCCTCCCACATAGTGCCAAAAGGCTGCTGCTGGCCACATTCTGGGGTGAACTCTGGCAGACCCCATGTGTACACACACACACACACACACTTTGCCTCGGGAAGATGCAGCACCAGCTACCAGGAGAGGCGGGTCCATCCTGGGGCCCCAACCAGGCATGGAGGGTGGAGAGCACCAGGCAGGAAGGGTCAGGTGGGTCAGTCACACCCCTCCCCACCATGTGAGAGAGGTGTATGAGAGTGTGTGTGTCACCTCTCCCCCTGTGTGTGGGGGGGAGGGAGGGTAATGGGGGGGTGTCACCCCTCTCTGTGTGAACCCTAAAGCCTTAAAGATAAGAAGGTAAATAAAAAGAATCCAACTATGCAGGATTTCTTTTTAACAGAGGCTCAGTCAACTTGATGTTAATTTGAACGTTTGTACTGCATAGTTCTGATTGATTGCCATTGAACTCGCTTGAATATGAGTACTTTTACCAGATGTCCCATATTCAGCGTAGGGAAATATGGTCATCCTAATTAAAAGGTATCAAAATATATAGAGAAGAGAAATGTTAAAAATTTCTGGATTAGAAGATTGTGACCTGAAGTTCTAGTTTTTTGCTTCTCTCGTTCTTTTGTGTATAGCAATAGGAGAGACAGACAGATAGATATGAGCAAAACTAGAACTTCAGAGCAGGATCCCTTTGAATTTTGACAGTGTTGGAAGATGTATCATTGGATTTGGACACATCTCTACATTTTTTGTTCTGGGTAAGATCTAAAACTTAAGTGGCCTCTTTTTCCGGTTCTAATTCAGCTGAAACTGACCACTTTGCAAAATGATTCTCATAGGATTTCATTCCAGGATGGCAGAACTCTCACAAGAACTGCAGATCTTTCAAGATTCCCACCATTCTAAACCCAACCTTTGTGAGAACAGCTCAGGACTTTTGGCACCAAACCTGAGCCCTAGCTCTGATTCAGCCTCATACCCAAACTCTGCCCTAAACCTAATCCAGAGCAGAATTCCACCTCTTGCCCCATCTTCAATAAAACAGCATTGTGCCTCAACCTCATTAGAGCACACTATTAAAATAATAATAAGAGAACAATTTAGCCTCTCTAATCAGATATTCCTGGAGCACATTTTCATGCTATATGTTATAATAATAAGTTCACATAGCTCAGGTTTAAACAATTCCCCGCCCTAGGGAAAACCAGAAGGAAGTGGTTGAGCCACACCATATTTTGGGTGCCATTAATTGAGCAAGAAAACAAATGACTAATTGGGGTGAAATTCATCCTAGGCAGAGGGCTTTCCCAAGGCCAAGAAACCCCACGTAAGTCCTTTCCAATACAGAGTAACTACACTAGGTCCCTATATGCCAATTAAGTCCCACTTTACTTGTTAATGCAGAGCTGAAGTTGGAATACCAATGATCATTGAAAACACAAAACATTTTGATATGAAAATGACCTTTTTGTAAGATTTGGTGAAAAATATTCTTGGTGGTAGAACATCAAAAAGGAAAATAATTATTTTCATATGAAGATTGTCTCAGTGCTTTCTTGCGGCTCTAGGCCCCAGTCCAGCGAAGTGCTGAAGTACACACTTCATTTTAAGCACAGGCATAGTCCCATTGATCTTAATAGGATTGCGCACATGCTTTAAGATAAACGTGTGCTCAAATGCTTTGCTGGACTGTGGCCTTACTGTGTATCCTGCTCACCCATCTTCTGTCTGAAATAATAAGGGATCATAATTCCTTATGGTCAATCACTCCATTGCAGCTCTTTGGAGATGAAAGCAGTTCTTTCACCATGCAATAGGAAAAAAGAACTATGAAGGGATAAAGCTCCCTTCCACTTCTGGTGCCAAAGACCTGTGAACTAGTTTGAATCCCTCTGGTAAAGTCAGTAAAGCCCATTAGTACTCAAAGGTTTCTGGGATAGATTTACACTAGTTTAAATAGTCTGTACAAAAATGTGTGGAACACATAATCCCACAGATCTGATCCCCAAACCCATCAGGGTCAACGGCAGTCTTTCTTATGACTCAAATGGGTTTGGATCAGTGCTGTAATGCTCTTCATCCACTGTAGAGTACTTCTGATTTAAGGCATTGGGGCACAGATTACTTCAGTGAGCCTCATTATCAGGGGTTTCACCCGATATGATTTGTTTATCTTGGGCCACCTCATATTTCTGGCTTCAAAAACTTTACTTTCCAAGGCCAAATCGCTCTCTCTCACACACGCAAGTAGTCAGACCCTAGAGGTTCATTCAAAATGTGCCTACGGTGACCATAATAAGAGTTGTTGTCCAACATGTCTTTCAAGTTCTAAAGCATCTAGTTCTTGTCTTTGTCAGATGGAGATGGAGGGACATGACGATCTTCGTTCTCTTTGTAGTATGCTAGTTTCCTGGGGTATTTAAAGAGCGTCATGACTCAGGTCC